>NC_069690.1:15120217-15423248 GCF_023699985.2 Odocoileus virginianus | reverse complement strand
AGAGGGGTGCTCTCTGGTTCCTGTAAACTAGGCAGAAATAGTCTCATAATGGGAATGGATAGAATACAAGGCTGGGGACTTGCCCGGTGATCCAGTGGTTAAGACTCTGTGCTTCCAATACAAGGGGCAGGGGTTCGATCCCCGGTAAGGAAACTATGATCCCACATGCCACAAGGCATGGCCAAAAAATTTAAAAATCAATAAAAATTTAAAAATTGTTTTAAAAGTAAATTAAAAAAACAAACAAACTCAAGGCTGTATCCACCTCATGCAAATATTTTTTCTTTGTGTCATTCCATTTGTCCTTCCTTTCATGAATCTTCTCTCCTTCCTTCTTTCTTAATTCATCCATTCATTCAGTGGGTGATGGTGGTAAAATTGACCAGGCTGCAGGACAGAGGAGCCTGGTGGGCCACAAGGCCACAGGGTCGCAAAGAGTCGGACACGACTGAAGCGACGGAGCTTGCAGGCAGGTTAGTTTGGGGCATGAGTTTTGGAACCAGACTGCTTGGGTTTTAACTCTGGCTCTGTCACTTACTACCTGCATTGTTAACCTTTCTGAACATCTCTGACCAGGGGCTATTAAACTTCCCACACTCAGTTCAGAGAAAAATGCATACTAACAAGGACCCCTACAGCATAGAAGCTGTTTTGCTGGGACAATGGGGAGGGGACAGGAGCAAAGGCCCACGTGTCCGAATAAATGGGAGAGATATTAATTTATCTTTGGTCCCAACTGATACAGATGAATTTTCCCTCCTTTTTTTTTTTTAAATCTTTCTCTGTCTGGCCCTTTTGTCATGTATCCAGAAGACAAACAACACAGAGCAGAGTAGAAAGCTTAGCGAGAAGATGGAGGTGGATGGCTTGAGAAAGGAAGAGGCGGCAGTGGGCTAGCCTAGAGAGCGCTCCCCCTGACCACGATACAGGCGTGGGGGGTTGAGGAGTTCCCCGAGAACTGGGTGCACAAAGCAAGGTCAGACATGGGGCACCAGGACACCCCACCCCAGCACAGACCACACAGCCCAAACGTGACCAAAGCAGACACCGGCGGCCATGGCAAATCATCAATGACTGGCGTGGACTGTAGACCAAAGGGCTTCCCACAGCGTTCTGCTCTGCACACGAGACCTCCCGGGAATGATGAATGACCCTGTCCCCTCCCGCCAAGCTGGCTGGGCCTTGCCAAGGTGTCTGTCATTTAACACAGAGACATTGTTCAAGCCTGAATCAGTGACATGACCTGGGACTGTTGAAACTCCAAGACCAAGAACCTTTAAACTAAGGAATCAAAGAAGAAAATGTGAGAGTTCCAAACGACTACAAAATGCGACAACTCTTCCCAAGGGTGAGGAAGGCTTCTTGGAACCTAGGAACTCGCTGGGAGCAGTACCCTGTCAAGCCCCATGCCAGACCCCCTCCTTCAGTCAGGCAACAAACAACTGCAGCTATTTCTGGACCTGTGTTCCAGCCACCTGACTTGCTCCCTACAACCCACCAATCCATCTTTCTGAAATGTGAACTTAAGCACACCTTCCTCCCTCTTCAAATCTTCCCCAAGGTTTCCATTCATCATTAACAGTGCTGTGTCTCATACTGGTCAGGCAGGTTTCTGGGGGGCATGGCAGGGAGACAGCTCTGGTAAACATAAAGACTGTTGCTAGGGTTCCATCACTTTGGGTTTTGTATCAGTTTCTATTACAGAATAGAGCACAAACTTAGAACAGGTTTTCAAGATAAAATATGAAACTCCCTGCAAAATGTCAATCCTGGAAAAAGCTTTTTTGGGCTTACAGCCTAGATCCCTCAGATTCCTTTTTCCTTTATCTCTGCTTGCTTGCTTTTATTTTTCCCTTAAGTGTAAGTGACTACTTGCTTTATTTTATGGTTTTTATTTTATATTGGACTAAAGTTGCTTTAAGGGTCTTCCCTTGCAATTCAGTTGGTAAAGAAACTACCTGCAGTGCAGGAGACCTGGGTTTGATCCCTGAGTTGGGAAGATGCCCTGGAGAAGGAAATGGCAACCCACTCCAGTGTTCTTGCCTGGAGAATCCCATAGACAGAGGAGCCTGGCAGGCTACAGTCCATGGGGTCACAAGAGTCAGACATGACTTCATGACTAAACCACCACCAAATTTGCTTTACAATGTTGTGTTAGTTTTCAGGTGTACAAAAAAGTGCTTCAGTGATATATATATACACATATATTCTTTTTCAAGTTCTTTTGCCATTTAGATTATTACAGAGTATTGAGCAGAATATTTCCTGTAACATACAGTAGGTTCTTGCTTGGTATTCTACTTCATTTTTTATTTTTAAAATTTTATTAGTAAAGGTTTTTCTTTTTTACCATGCTGCACAGTATGTGGGATCTTAGTTCCTTGACCAATGATCAAACCCATGCCCCCTGCACTGGAAGCCCAGAGTCTTAACCACTGGACTGCCAGGAAAGTCCCAATTATCTACTCTAAATATAGTCGTGTATATATGTTAATCTCTGTTTTTGAGACATGGAAAGGTTTCAGGAACGATGAACAAAGCTGCCTATTTTGCCTGGGTGTTCTGCTTCTTGTCTGTATCTTCAGCTCCTTCCTCAGTTACCCTGCGGATATACCCTGCTCTTTAGAGTATAAACTCAGACACTCCTGTTCCAAAGGCATGTCATATTAGCTCACATCTCCAGCTTTCTCTGACCTCTTTTCTTAGTCTCACATGGCACACTGTGCTAACTGCTGCTGCTCCTTCCTACCAGCGCACGAACACACACACACACACAGCATGTATCACCCTGTGGGAAAATCAGAAAAATATCAAGCATCATAATGAAGACTAACATTGAGTGTGTACAGAGCACCACAGTGGGTTCTGAGCACTTTTTTTATATTAACTCTGTACTGTCCCCATGACGAATGTCAGATGCTAGACATGGAAGGAAATAAAACAGTTCTCTGTGGCTGGGAGCCAGAATGGGATGGAGTAGGGAGAAGAGGAGGACCAAGGATGGAGAGGTGGGCGTTTTGATGGACGGCTTTGGCAACATCTGGTAAGTCCCCACGTCATTAAAACCAAGGATCCAGTTTCTCAGATGAAGAGAATATCCAGCTGGGAGCAGCCAAAGCTCTTGGGAAGGTGGCAATTAATAAGTGATTCCTTAATTGAGAAGGGTAGCATTGACATATATACACTACTGCTGCTGCTGATGCTAAGTAGCTCAGTCATGTCCGACTCTTCGCGACCCCATAGACGGCAGCCCACCAGGCTCCCCTGTCCCTGGGATTCTCCAGGCAAGAACACTGGAGTGGGTTGCCATTTCCTTCTCCAGTGCATGAAAATGGAAAGTGAAAGTGAAGTCGCTCAGTTGTGTCCGACTCTTCGTGACCCCATGGACTGCAGCCTACCGGGCTCCTCCGTCCATGGGATTCTCCAGGCAAGAGTGCTGGAGTGGGGTGCCCTTGCCTTCTCCGTATATACAGTACAATAGTGTACAATAGATAGCTAGTGGGCAGCTTCTGTATAACCCAGGGGACTCAGGTCAGTGCTCTCTGATAACCTAGAGGGGTGGGGTGGGGTGAGGGTGGAGGGAGGCTCAAAACAGAGGGGATACATGTGTACTTACAGCTGATTCATGTTGTTGCACAGCAGGAACAAAACACTGTCAAGCAATTATCCTCCAATTAAAAAATTTAAAAAAATAAGTGGTTCTTGAAAAAAATCTAAAAATGGAGCTACCATATGATCCTGTAAGCCCATTCCTGGGCGTGCATCAGGAGAAAAACCTTGTCCAAAAGGATACATGTATTGTATCCCAATGTCATTGCAGCACTGTTTACAATAGCCAAGACCCGGAAGCAAATTAAATGTCCTTCAACAGAGAAATGGACAGAGAAGATGTAGTACATATGCACAACGAAATAGTATTGACTCATCACAAAGAGTGAAAGATTGCCATTTGCAGCAACTCAGATGGACCTGGAGATTGTCATACTGATTGACATAAGTCAGAGAAAGAGAAATAGTGTGTAAGATCCCTTACATGCAGAATCTAAAAAGAAATGATACAAATGAACTTATTTACAAAACAGAAACACACTCACAGACTTAGAGAACAAGAACTTATGGTTATCAGGTGGGGGAAGGATGGGGGAAGGGACAGTTAGGAGATTGCAATGTCCATGTACACACTGCTTTATTTAAAATGGATAGTCATCAAGCACCTACTGTATGGCAGGGGAACTCTGTTCAATGTTATGTGGTAACCTGGATGGGAGGGGAATTTGGGGAAGGATGGATACATGTATAGGTATGGCTGAGTCCCTTTGCTGTCCATCTGAAACTATCATAACATGGTTAATCGGCTATTCAGTTCAGTCACTCAACCGTGTCCAACTCCTTGTGACCCCATGGGCTGCAGCACACCAGGCCTCCCTGTTCCATCACCAACTCTCAGAGCTTACTCAAACTCATGTCCATTGAGTCAGTGAGGCCATCCAGCCATCTCATCCTCTGTCGTCCCCTTCTCCTCCCGCCTTCAGTCTTTCCCAGCATCAGGGTCTTTTCCAGTGAGTTAGTTCTTGGCATCAGGTGGCCAAAGTATTGGAGCTTCAGCTTCAGCATCAGTCCTTCCAATGAACATCCAGGACTGATCTCCTTTAGGATGGACTGGTTGGATCTCCTTGCAGTCCAAGGGACTCTCAAGAGTCTTCTCCAACACCACAGTTCAAAAGCATCAGTTCTTCAGCACTCAGCTTTCTTATGATCCAACTCTCACATCAGTACATGACCACTGGAAAAATCATAGCCTTGACTAGATGGACCTTTGTTGGCAAAGTAATGTCTCTGTATTTTAATATTCTGTCTAAGTTGGTCATAGCTTTTCTTCCAAGGAGCGTCTTTTAATTTCATGGCCAGTCACCATTTGCAGTGATTTTGGAGCCCAAGAAAATAAAGTCTCTCACTGTTTCCATTGTTTCCCCATCTATTTGCCATGAAGTAATGGGACCAGATGCCGTGATCTTAGTTTTCTGAACGTTGAGTTTTAAACCAACTTTTTCACTCTCCTCTTTCACTTTCACCAAGAGGCTCTTTAGTGCTTCTTCACTTTCTGCCATAAGGGTGGTATCATCTGCATATCTGAGGTTATTGATATTTCTCTCGGCAATCTGGATTCCAGCTTGTGCTTCATTCAGCCCAGCATTTCGTATGATGCCCTCTGCATATAAGTTAAATAAGCAGGGTGACGGTATACAGCCTTGACGTACTCCCTTCCTGTTTGGAAACAGTCTGTTGTTCCATGTCGAGTTCTAACTGTTGCTTCCTGATCTGCATACAGGTTTCTCAGGAGGCAGGTAAGGTGGTCTGGTATTTCCATCTCTTTCAGAATTTTCCACAGTTTGTTGTGATCCACACAGTCAAAGGCTTTAGTGTAGTCAATATCTCAATTCAAAATAAAAATTTTTTTAAAAAGTGCATCTCTATGAGTCAACCCATACTGCTGGGGGGCATATTCCAGATTAAGTCTTAGTGCCACCCATGACTTGGTCTGGGTCCTGAACCGTGGGATGGACCGTTTTATGCTTTCCCCAGGAACCTGATCAATGAAACCATCTCTCTTCTGACTCTCATCCCTTAAAGCTAAAGAGAGAGGAGCCAGGCTTGAGACCTTGAACCTTATTTACTGACTAATTCCAGTCTCTCTGTGATCACTATCTATGTTGGTCCCCACTTTAAATCAACTGAAATTGTACTCCTGTTGCAAACTGGAATCACTTCACCTCACTTTTTTTCCTTCTCTATTCATCTGGGGGCTTGAAAAGCCAAGAGAAAAAACTTACCAGAGTGAAAAAGAAGGATCTGGTATTTAGGGCTGCCCCCATGAAAAACAAACCTCCTGGTGCTTAAACATTTGGTGGTCATTTTTCAAATACCTGGTCTCCAAAGGCTGGTTTTACAGATTCCATTAATGCTGGCTGCCACTGGGACAATTACAAACAGATAACTTGTCCCATCTGAGCAACTTCTTGGATTAAAAAGCAACTGTGCAGAAGGGAAGGGGCTTGTGTTTGCTCTATCACAGGCCTTGTAAAAGATGTTTCCCCTTCCCTACCCCTCCCCCCAGCACACACGGTGCCCACCATTCCCAAGTACAACAGCCAAATTCAAAATTGGATTTCACTTGTATTGTGGCTGCTATTTTTCCATCCTCAGCATTTTTTTTTCTTAAAAAGCCTTCAAATATATATGAAGGCTTTTTAAGAAAAAAAAAAATATTTTCACTTTGATGAGGGTGAAAGAGGAGAGTGAAAATACTGGTTTAAAACTCAACATTCTAAAATCTAAGATCGTGGCATCCAACCCTATCACTTCATGGCAAATAGATGGAGGAAAAGTGGAAACAATGACAGAATTTATTTTCTTGGGCTTCAAAATCACTGTGGATGGTGACCGCAGCCACAAAATTAAAAGATGCTTGCTCCTTGGAAGGAAAGCTACGACCAACCTAGACAGCATATTAAAAAGCAGAGACATCACTTTCCCAACAAAGGTCTGTCAAGTCACAGCTCTGATTTTTCTAGTAGTCATGTACAGATTTGAGAGTTGGACCATAAAGAAGGCTGAGCGCTGAAGAATTGATGCTTTCAAACTGAGGTGCTAGAGAAGACTTGAAAGAGTCTATACATGGCTGTGCTGGGTCTTAGTGGCAGCGTGGGGGATCCTTTCTAAGTTGCAGCATGCACACTCTTTGTTGCAAGTGGGGTCTACTTCTTTGACCAGGGATTGAACCCAGGTCCCCTGCATTGGGAGCATGGAGCCACTGGACCACTGGGAAGTCTCCCTCTAAAAGTCTACACTTAAACAAACTGCATTACCTAAACATTTCCTGGGATGCTGTGTAAGGTTCAGGTCTGAACCCAGAACCTTGGATGGAGAGTGCAGACTGCTAGACACAGTTAGAGTCCATTGCCTCAGGCTAGGGTGGGGTTGGCTTTGATTTTTGGCTTCTCACTGATTTTTGTTGCAGTGTCTCAAGAGATAGCATTGACTCTCCACCCCACCCATTGGGTCCTGCCAACGTTATCTTCCTAGACACAGCTGTGTCCTATAGTAAGAGTTTTCAAGTTCTCCTAACAGGACATGAGAAATACTGACAGCATTCAGGACGACCAGGTAGAGTCTTCAGCCCGGCACTAAGATAAGATATCTGCAAAAACTACCAGAATAGACCACAGAGTCTCTGTGGCAAAGTAAGTTAAGCACCCTGGATCTCAGTTTCTGCACCTACGCAATGGAAATAGTTTTGGAAGCAATAGCATAGGTGAGTGAAAGGAGCTGATAAAATAAAGTATGTATGGGACTTCCCTGGTGGTCCAGTGGTTAAGACTTTACCTTCCAATGCAGGGGGTGCAGGTTCGATCCCTAGTCAGGGAGCTAAGATTCCACATGCCTTGTAGCTAAAAACCAGAACATAAAACAGAAGATATATTGTAAAAATGTCAATAAAGACTTTAAAAATAAATAAAGCACACAGAATGCCTAGCATGTAGTGAGCCCTCTCTTAAACATTAGCCACCATTGATGATGAGGATAATGACATAGCATTTTCCATGGAGATACAAATGAGAGAAGTTGCCTGATTTGGGAGAAATCAGGGACCACTGTAAGGGGAGGCAGCATTTGGACAAAATCCTGGAGGGTTTAAGTGGCTCAGAGTCACGTACAATAGTGGAAGAAGACTGGAGAAAGGAAGAGAATTTCAGGACGGTAGATGATGCACTAAAGGACTCTGGGGGTCATTTGTTTTAACTGAAGCCTGACGGTGACGAGTGAGACAGAGCAGGAGGCAGAGCCTGCCTCCAGAGGAAAGGGTCTGGCCTCTCTCCACGGGTCCCAGGGCGCAATGGGAGGCATGGAACAGATTTCTCTCTAAGTTCACGCTATTTTTTTTTCTGATTTTTAAAGAAAAAATCATTTATTTAAAAATTTAAAAAGTTTATTTATTTAAATTGGAGCATAACTCCTTCAGGGTTGCAAAGAGCCAGACATGACTTATCAACTGAGCACAGAGCACGTGACTGTTTTACCATGTTGCGCTAGTTCCTGCTGCACAACAAGTGAATGGGCTCTGGGTATACATATATCCCCTCCCTCTTGCGTCTCCCTCCCACCCCCACCCCCATCTCAGCCCTCAAGGTCCCCACAGAGCACCGAGCTTAGCTCCTTGCACTAGACAGCCGCTCCCCACTAGCTAGCTATTGTACACGTGGTGGTGAATAAATGTCAAACTACTCTCTCAGTTAATCCCACCCCTTCCTTCCACCCCACCACCCTCCACTCGGTGCCCACAGGTCCGTTCTCTACATCTGCATCTCTATTCCTTCCCTGCAAATAGGCTGCCCTACAGAGCAGTGATGTCCATATAAAAGCCATATAACATCAGACAAAGGCATCTAAAAATCATTGGATGCAATTCCCCCTTTTAAGGACCAAGAGGCATGAGAGTCAAGCAAAGACTCCAGTAGACCACACACTACTGGGGAAATGGAGAAGGTGCCTACACTGGGGATGATGCCTAGGGTCTCTCTCATTCCAAGCTTCTGCAGTCCTGACCCAGATCCCTGCACCCTCCTTGGGAAGGAGCAGGGTCCCTGGGGGCCTTCATCTTCAGGGGATTCAATCCTATGCATATTTCAACATCCAACAAAGTGGTTTCCCTGAGCCTAGCCTTCTAGCAGAATCACCTGGGCAGCTCTTGGAACGGTGCAAATGAGCCAATGCCATCCTTGGAGAAAAGGGTTTCTGGGCTGAGGCCTGTGCATCTGTGTTTTCAATAAACTATTTATTTCAAAGGCTCAACATTCCAAGAAGATGGCCTTTCAGTCTCCCACAGCGTATTGTAGCTATTTTGCAATGTTTTCTCTCCCTCATCTTGGGAGACCATATCTGAGTCATCTTTGAAACTCGCCCCCACCCTCCTAGCAGCTAGGGCATTTTTTTTTTTTAAACCTAACAGACACTAAATAAATGTTTGATGAATTAAAATGATTGAAGAAATGAATGAAGCATTGTGCAAATCAGTGGATAATCGCAGTAGTAGTAGCTACTATTTCTAGTACTTGCTCTGTGCCAGAAAACACTAAATATATGTGCTATGTCATCTAAAACTTGTATTACTGTGAGGCATGTGCTATTCTCTTCATTGTGTAATACAGGAACGCAGGCTCAGAAAGATGAAGTGACTTGTCCAACTTTGAACAACCTATACATTGACACATTTTTAAGAAACCGGGGAATGCATGGTTCACGCTGCCTGTCCTACGCCCTTCGCGAGACTGGTGTCGCTGGGACGGCTGGAAAAAGGGCAGCGGTGCTCTCTCCTGCCCTCTGCTGGCCACATGCGGCGTAGCGGAAAGAGCGCAGGAGGAACTGGCTTCCCGTTAAGGGTCTGCGCCCCACTTGGATTTTAGTGCCTTTTTCATTAGATCAGTCATCTTCCTTCCACCTGGGTTCTTCCTCTTGTCCAGCACATCCCTCCAAGGCCAGGTTTGGATACAGGCTCAGGGTGGGCTTCAGTGAGCTGTGGGAATGTGTGAGGTGTCAGGCTGCCCTGGCTTCTGGAATTCCCAGGGAACATCCCTGCCTTGGGTTTAGTAGAGGAATAAACCTGAGTCTGTCCTAATAAACCTAATAAACCATGAACTTACACAGAGTATGGAGGCCCTTTGAAGACCCTTCTATCTAGGGTTCTTGACTGGGGAGTATGGATAAGCTTCAGGATGTCTCAGTTTTCCTTGTTTAGGTTTATATCCATTCTCTGGGATGGATAAGGGTTTAGATTCAGATCTCCAACTCATGAACCATGGTGCGCCCCCCAACACACACATACACCACAGAGGTGAGGGTGTCACAACCCTGAAGGGGAAGGAAGGGATTGGCCCAAAGTCAGATAGAGGGTCAGTGCGGTTTGCTATAGCGCCTGACACCCAGTGCATGGCAAACGATAACCCATACTCTCCCAAGCCCATCTGCCTCTCCTCTGCAAAGAGAGGCCAATTTTCCATCAGGAATCTCCTATCCCAGAGGTTATGTTTCCTGGAGGTTTGGTCCTGCCCAGAGATCTCTGTACCAGCTCAAATGGGCAACTGCACCCAGCTGGTCCCAGACAGCAGGTGAGAAGTAGGCGTGCCCACATCCAAGGGGACATGAGGCCAGCAGGCACCCCAGGGGCTGCTCTTGGGTTCATAAAGTCTGCCTGATGACTCACAACCACCCTGGGAGATGGCTGGGGCAAATGAATATCTCTCCAGTACACAGATGGGAAACTGAGGCCTTGAAGGATCAGGTAGTTTGCTCAGGCTCTCAGCTAGACCGAGGCAGAGCTGGCCAGCCCCTCAGCTCCATGCTTTTTGTTTACATCCAAGCTGGCTCCGGGTTTAAGGTGTTCATGTTTCAGCAAGAATGTATGTTCAAGGGTCAGATATGTTACCTCTGTTGAACAGCATCTCTGTGATGAGCCTTTCCAGAAATATCTCAAACAAGGTAGAACAAAAACAAATACCACATAATTCAATTCCATATGAGCTCCGAGGATCTCCTACATGTCGGCGGACCAGGGAATATACTTCATACAGAGAATTTGGGTCTCTCACTTGCCCTAACCCCCAGCCCCTGCCCTGTGATTTCTCTCAATTGTTCTTGGCTCTCTTTATTCCCAACAGGTGATCAAACCAAACAGGCAAATCTGCTTTCCAAAGGAAAGGCAGGCAAAGAAGTACAGTGCGTTAATGACTCTGGCATCCCAAGGACTTCGGCTTCATTATCTCATTCTTTTAATAGTTAATGAATCCACGCATTCAGCCAGCACAGATGTCTTCAGGGCTTACTTTGTCCCAGCTCTGTGGTCCTGGGATGCAGCAGTGGATGGTCAGAGCCCCTCCCTCATGGAGAGTCTTCTAGCCAGCCAGCCAGACAATAGCAAATAGAGATGAGATGTCATCTCACACCAGCCAGAATGGCCATCATCACAAAATCTCCAAGCAAGAAACGTTGGAAAGAGTGTGGAGAAAGGGGAACCCTCTTGCACTGTTGGTGGGAAGATAAATTTGTGCATCCACTGTGGAAAACAGTATGGAGGTTCCTTAAAAAACTAAAAACAGAACTACCATGGGACCCAAGAGCTCCACTCCTGGGCAGTTACACAGAGAAAAGCCATGATTCAGAAAGATACATTCAGGGCCTTCCCAGGTGGTGCAGTAGATAGGACTCTGCCTGCCAATGCAGGGACACAGGTTCAATCCCTGGTCCGGGAAGATCCCACATGCCACGGAGCAGCTAAGCCTGTGCATCACAACTACTGAGCATGAGCTCTAGAGCCCATTCTCCACAAGAGATGCCACTGCAATTCAAAGCATTGGCACCGCAACAATGAGCAGCTCCCATTCACCATGACTAGAGAAAGCCCATGCATGGCAAAGACCTAGCACAATAGAAGATAAATACGATTATTTTTAAAAGGCAGTGCATCCCAATATTCATTGCAGCACCATTTACAATAGCCAGGACATGGGAACAAGCTAAAAGCCCATCAACAGAGGAATGGGTAAAGAAGATGTGATGCATATGTACAATGGAATATTACTCAGTCATAAAAAGGAAAAAATGTGCCAGTTGCAGAGATGTGGATGGACCTAGACATTGCATACAGAGCAAAATAAAGTCAGAAAAACAAATACCACATGTTAATGCATACATGTTGCATCTGGGGGAAATATGGTACAGATGATCTTAGTTACAAAGCAGAAATAGAGACGCGGATGTAGAGAACCAATGTATGGACACCAAGGGAAAAGGGGAGGATAAGATGAGTTGGGAGATGGGAACTGACACATCTACACTATTGATACTATGTGTAAAATAGATGGCCCAGTGGTTAAGGTGATGTACTGCAAACCCCTAGGGCTTCCCAGGTGGTGCTAGTGGCAAAGAACCTGCCTGCCAATGCAGGAGACCTAAGAGATGAGGATTCAATCCCTATGTCGGGGAGATCCCCTGGAGGAGGGCATGGCAACCGATTACTCCAGTATTCTTGCCTGGAGAATCCCATGGACAGAGGAGCCTGGCAGGCTGCGGCCCATAGGGTCGCAGAGAGTCGGACATGACTACAGTGACACGGCATTATAAACTAGATAATTAACGAGAACCTACCGTATAGCGCAGGGCACTGTGCTCAATGCTTGGTGGTGACCTAAACGGGAAGGGAATCCAACAAAGACGGGATATGTGTATGTGCACAGTGATTCACTGAGCTCACTCACAACACGGCCCTGCAGCCACTGGACTGCAACAAAAGATGGAAAGAAGAAAGGGGAGTCAGCAGATCCTAGGAGGAAAAGAATGGTGGGTGGGGGCAGGGACCTACATGAGATGCAGAGACCCTGGAAGGTATCCTCAGAGGACACTTTATGATGAGCTATGAGGCTTGAGAAGGAACAGGCTGGGTGAAGGCAGAGGGAACAGCCTGCCAGTTAGAGGGAACAGCAAATGCAAAATCCCCCAAGTCAGGGAAGGCTTGGTCTGGATGGAGGGCAGGAAGAGGTCCCAGTGGGAGAGCAGCATGACACAGGAAGAGAAGGATGAGAGAGAGGAAAGGCGGAGAGGCACGAAGGGGGATCTAGAAAAGAGCCTGCTTCTTTTTTTTTTCTTTTTAAAAAAATATTTATTTAACTGGCTGCACTGGGTCTTAGTTGCAGCATGCAGGACCTTTGCTGTGGTGCACAGACCCTCTAGCTGTGGTGTGCAGGCTCAGTAGTTGTGGCCCACTGACTTAGCAGCTCCAAGGCATGTGGGATCCTAGTTCCCTGACCTGGGATCAAACCCACGTCCCCTGATTGCAAGGCAGATTCCTAACGGCTGCACCACCAGGGAAGTCCCATGCCTGCATCTGGGACCAGGAAGATCTCAGGGACAGCTGGTATCCCTCAAGTGCCTGCCTCCCCTCGAGGAAGAGTCTGGAGGATTTTCCTTCCCCTGGATGAAAGATGAGGGCAGTGCTGTCATGGCAGAGAGCTCATGTGGCGCTGAGATTGAATCTCCCGCTGGCAAATGAGTGGGAAAGTCATCACTTCCCCACAGGCTCTGAGAACACTCAGGCCTCATCAGCCCCTCATCCCCCCACGTGCATTCACATGGCCCCTTCCAGCGGCGGTCCTTGTTGGTTTATCTCATGAGTTTAAACATTTTTTTAAATTGCACTTTTTCAATTGAAGTACGGTTGCTTGTTGGTTTATTAAATGCTAATTTGTTTGGATGCATTTTCCCCTGCTAAATATATAGCATCTTTTCTAATTTTGGTGGGTTTTTTTAATATTTATTTACTTATTTGACTGTGCTGGGTCTTAGGCCAAACACGTAGGATCTTTGTTGCAGTGCACAGACTCTCTAGTTGGGGTGCCCTGGCTCTGGACTCAGTAGTTGCCCCAAGGCTTGTGGAATCTTAGTTACCCCACCAGGGACTGAACCCACGTCCCCTGAGTTGCAAGGCAGCTTCTTAACCATTGGACCACCAGGGAAGTCCCTAATTTTGTATTTTTTTAAAAGGGCAATGGTCTCAGCTTCGGCTGGGGCTCTGAAGTCCACGGTGTCTGACCTTTATGACCCTCTCTTCTGCTTGTATGAGCCACTTCCCTGGCTTCTGAGGACAAAGGCACCTTGATCAACCTTCTTGAGCATCCTTGCTCATGCTCCCACAGCCTTTACTTATGTCTGGCTTCATGATAACCCCATCATGAGTTATATTGTCTCATTATCATCATGTTATCATTCTGTTATCATTATCATCCTGAACATTATCATTATCATTCTGTCCTTTAAAGAGAGGACAGAATGAACCCTATTTTTAAGATGAGGAAACTAAGAACAGAGAGGTTCAGAAATCTGTCCAAGATCACACAGCCAGTAAGTCCGAGTGTAGTTGCATCTAGGCAGTTGAGCTCCGGGGCCCAAGCTTTGTCTGTTGTTGGCTCCAGAGCCTCAGACTTCAGTGTGTTTGGCCATTTCCTGGGCATCCCACCGCCCACAGGCTCAGCCTGTTCAGACCAGGGGCCAGCTTCAACTTCCTCCATCTGTTGTTAGCGGCACCACGAAGGTGAAGGTCAGCTCTTCTTCCTGCTAAGCAGCCCTCCCTGGTGACTGGTCTAGACGTGGGTGTGCCAGTGGGACCAGCAAACCCAGGGCCTCCGGGGCCCGCATGTGCAGACAGTCTCTGAGGGAGGCCCCTTCCTCCCTCTGGGGTCTCTGCTGAGATGAAGTGAGCCTGGGGCTGCCCACAGCTGGGTGCCCTCCCACTGCCAACAGAGCACACGGGTGAAGATCACATAGGTTCTGAAATGAGACAGTGGGGAGGAGAGCAGGAGAAATAAGTCAGACACGTCCCGGAGTCCCGAGAGACAGCAGTCCCAGGATGTCCAGCCAGTCCCAGGCTGGAGGTGGTTTCGGTTGGGTTTCTGTCACTTGCAACCCCCCAGTCTGACCCCAAACTGGGGACCTTGCAGCCCTTCTTGTCACCTTTGTTGCCCTCCATCCTATGGGTTTCCAAGTCCGGTCACATCTCAGTTTCTCGGCCCCATCCTCTTGCTTCCATCACTGCCCTGGTCCATATCATCATCACCTCTCACTTGAACTGTCGACACGGTCTCTCCCAAATCAGCTCCCTCCAGCCCAGCCTTCCCCTTTCCACCAGCCAGAGCCATCTCTACACAAACACGGGCCAGCCTGGTCCTCTCCAAAGCACTGCAAGGGTTTCCCATCATTTCCTAGGGATGCCCAAGCTCCTTGGAACAACAAATGAGGGCCTGCATGCATGGCTGGAGAACTGAACTGTTTCAGCTTCGGACGGTCACTCACGTGGTCCTCACTTCCTGGAACACCTGTCCGTCTCTTCCTTCACCTGGTCAGCTCTTGTCACCCTCTCAGGCTCAGCTGAGTGTCTCTCCTCCAGAAAACCATCCTTGGTCACCATTCTAAAGGCCCCAAAGTTTCTCCTCTGTGCTGCTCTGGGGTTCTGTGCATCACTGTCCTCTGTCCCCATTAGGCCATTTGATCCTTGAGGGCAGGGAACACAACTCATGCTGACACCCCGAGGGCCATGTTGGTGGCTGAAACACGGCACAGCCTCAGCAGATGACTCTGACCTGCATTAACCTTCTGAGTCTCCCTTTCTCGTCCATCAAAAGCTGCGCTTACACAAGGTGACCTCTGTAGAACTCTGTAAGTCAGAAGCCAACTCCACACAAGATGACTTGGGTGACATCTTTCCTGATTGGATTTTTTCAATTGAGGGGCTGAAAAGGGATGAGCTTCTTTTTCCCATTTCCTATTCTCCCCACATGTAGGAGATCTGTGTGTGGCCTCTAGAAATTATGTTAACTTGATCAATTAAAAAAAAAAACAGAATAATTTTCATTTCCAGTACTGATAGTTGGAAAAAGTTAATATCTTGCCTTTGCTCTTGGCTTTATGCCAGAGTCAAATTAGATTTATGAATTTAGCATGATTGCAAGTTAACAGATAACTCAATGTTCTGCTGAGCCAGTGCAAACCTTTAATGTTTAATCAAGAAGTAGAATTAGGAGTTAAGTATGCCTTGCTTGGGATATTAAAAAAAAAAAAAAGATAAGAAATATCCCTAAGCTTTCTAATCACAACCAACTTCCAGTCAGTCTAGCTGGCCAGGGTTATTCTCAGCTGATGTAACTTCAGAAAATAGGGCTCCTAGTCCTAAGGGAATGGACCCTTCATTTTAATAATGAATGGAGGGATGGAGGAAGCCCTACAGGCAAGCCAAATCAGTTGAGCATCACCCCAGAGCCCCCATCCACTGCAAGAGATGTGATAGTTAGTGTATGAGTCTGCTAGACTGCGGTAACAAAAGAACCACAAACTGAGTGGCTTAAACATGAGAAATTTACTTGTTCACATTTCTGGAGGTTGGAAGTCCAAGATCAAGGAGTCCTCACAGCTTTGATCTTTCAGAAAGTGCTAGGAAAGGATATGATCCAGGCCTCTCTTATAGCATCTGGCAGTTCCTTGGTTTAAGGCATTATAATCCCAATTTTCACATGGCATTCTCTCTGCACGTATGTCTAAGTGTTCAAATCTCCCCATTTTTTAAGGACACCAGTCATATTGGATTGGAGAAGGAAACAGCAACCCACTCCAGTGTTCTTGCCTGGAGAATCCTGTGGACAGAGGAACCTGGTGAGCTGCTGTCCATAAGGTTGCACAGAGTTGGACATAACTGAAGTGACTTAGCAAGCATGCATGCACTGGAGAAGGAAATGGCAACCCATTCCAGTGTCCTTGCCTGGAGAATCCCAGGGACAGAGGAACCTGGTGGGCTGCCATCTATGGGGTCGCACAGAGTCGGACACGACTGAAGTGACTTAGCAGCAGCAGCAGCAGCATATTGGATTAGGGCCCAAATGCTCCTCAAGACTGCATCTTAACTAAGTATTTTGGCAAGGAACTTATTTCTAAATAAGGTTACATTCCAAGGTCCTGGGGGCCAGGACTTCAAAATATGAGTCCAAGGGGCAGAGAGATACAATTCAAACCATAATAGTCATCTGGATGGAAAAGTATCGGAATATTCAGTCATTTTCATCTAGACTTTGCTTTTGGTTCTTTCCCCCAGATCTAGCTAATTGTTTTTAGGATGTTTTTGCTAATAACCTCCTGTCCCCTTCCTAAATATAGCCTTCTAAGGGTCTACCGTAAATGGCTTCAACCTTGATTAACCTGGTTTACAGATTATACAGATTGGCATTTTCCTAAGCAAAATGCAAGAATATGCAGCAAATGGACATCCCTGGTGGTCCAGTGGTTGAGGATCCACCAGCCAATGCAGGGAACGCGGGTCCATCCCTGGTCTGGGAAGATCCTACATCTGCAGAGCAGGTAAGCCCACGTGCCGCAACTACTGAAGCCCACACACCCACGAGCCCGTGCTCCGTAACAAGAGAAGCAACTACAACGAGAAGGCCGCACACCGCAATGAAGCGTAGCCCCACTCTCCTCAACTAGAGAAAGAGCCCATGTGCAGCCACGAAGACCCAGTGCAGCCAAGACAAGTAAATAAATAAATATTTTTTAAAAAATAAAGTGCAGAAAAGTCCAGAATCAAGAGTTTGATTCTGGAGCCCAGATTTTAAAAGCAAAAGAATATGCAGAAAATGCAAGAATGTTGGCAAAGCTACCAAGCTGCTGGCTGCCCTGGATGTCCAGAGTCCAGCTCTTCTCCTTAGCCTGGTGCCTCTGGCAGTGCCTTTTCGTACTGGTACACTTTAGAGCTAGCTTTTCAAACGCAGCAAAAAACAACTTTTCTTAGTGCTCAGCGAGCAGAGCAGCTAGAAATGATGGTTCCTCTTTGCAGAACATGGTGAAATATTGATAGGTTAAGCCAAAGTGAATATAATAAATATACAATTGCCTGCTAAATTGGTCATTATGTTTTCAAGATTCTGGTTTTGACAGGAAGCCACAGGCCCCAATGTGTTTTTTTTGGGGGGGGGGGGGGCAAGGGAGGAAATCTTATAATTGAGGAAATGATATTCATGTCTTTTATTTTTAATGGCTGAAAAACTCTCCACGATCAGATTTCAGAAGAACAAATTGGTCTGAGTCAGGAACACCAACATCTCACGGGAGTGCCATGATGCCCTGGAAAAATACAAAACAGCCAGATCCCTTTGTGAAGCCAAATAATCCACAAAAGTTGAGGGCATGAGGCAGTACACATGGAGCTGCCACGCTGAGGCAGGATAGCAGCCCCCCGCCCCCCGATGTCTGCCCCCTCAAGCCTTGCCTCAGCATCCAGGAAGCTCTGCAGACAAGAAAGCCTGCCAGTTGCATGACCATGGACTTGTTCTCACCCCTGCTTCTTCCTTCCCCGGCAGCTCAGCTGGTAAAGAATCTGTCTGCAATGCAGGAGACCCCAGTTCGATTCCTGAGTTGGGAAGATCCCCTGGAGAAGGGATAGGCTACCCAGTCCAGTATTCTTGGGCTCCCCTGGTGGCTTGGATAGTAAAGAATCAGCCTGCAATGTGGGAGAGCTGGGTTCGATCCCTGGGTTGGGAAGATCCCTTGGATGAGGGCATTGCTACCCACTCCAGTATTCTTGCCTGGAGAATCCCTATGGACAGAGGAGCCTGGTGGGCTACAGTCCATGGGGTTGAAAAGAGTCAGATACAACTGAGCGACTAAGCTTCCTCCAGGGGGATCACAGTCTTTGAGAGGTAAGACAAAACACGCACCCACACAAAGGTCAAGCTTCCTCCCTCTCCCTAAGGCAGAAGATGACGCCTGCCGCTGTGTACGTAGACAGAAACCAATCCTTCATTCCTGGCTTTATCCCAAGCGAGCTTCAGATCCACCACAACCCCCTCGCGCACCATGGGTGTACCACGTGCATTAAGATAAATGGCTTCCCCCAGCCCATCTCCCACCGCTCCATCCATCACCCGCTGCCTGCCTGCAGCCTCACCAGGATCTCCAGCCTTCCCCACCACGTGGTCCAGAGACCACCCCCGCCCCCTCCTCCAATGCGCTTCTCACGCCTGAGCTCTAAATTACTCTGACAGCTTGTCCTTGATAAAGAACGATGGAGGATTATGCTTCTGATCAGGGGTTGACTAACTGTGAAATGCAAAGTCCCTGTCCCCAAAGTGCCAGCCATCTCTTAGAAAATACAGAGGGAGCCTAACCAGCTTGGGTTCTAAGAGGGCCTGGATTCTAAGAGGAAGGAGGCTGGTGGACTTGATCATTTTATGCATTTGAAGGGAGTTTATCAGCCCTTTGGCTTTTATTTATTTGTTTTATGATGGTGCTGGGTCTTCATTGCTGCATGGACTTCTCTCTAGTTGCAGGGAGCAGGGGCTACCCCCTAGTTGTGGTATGTGGGCTGCTCATTGCGGTGTGGCTTCTCTTGGTGGGTAACACGGCCTCTAGGGCACGCAGGTTTCAGGAGCTGCAGTACATGGGCTCAGTAGTTGCGGCTCCTGGGCTCTAGAGCACAGGTTTGATAGTTGTGGCTTAGTTGCTCCGTGGCATGTGTGATCTTCCCAGATCAGGGATCGAACCCATGTCTCCTGCATTGGCAGGTGGATTCTTTACTGCTGAGCCACGAGGGAAGCCCAGTCCCTTGGTTTTACCGTGTCCTTTCTAGCCATTTGTCCCTTCACTGGCCCTCTCAGGCTTCCAGACAGCAGAGATCAGGGGTGGGGCAGCCCCACTGGTCAGGTGCATAGACTGATATGCAGAGACAGTCTACTGTGTAGATGTGTAGACACATAAGAGTCTCAGCACCTGTCAAAGGGCCACAGTGTCTGATACGATGCCTACCTCCTTCTCCTGGCTAAGTCAGGTCAGGACCAGGCAATCAGGAGGCTGTGTGGGTGTGCCTGTCTCAACTGAAGGACCGCCACTCTCCATCAAAATGGTTGGCATCCTGGGAGCCCTGGAACTTCCTCACGAGGCTGGGTAGTCAGTCTCCTGAACAAAGCTGGCTCAGGGCCATCTTCTCACAAGACTACCTTGTTGACCTGGTTCCCATCCCAGAAGGAGGAGACCCAAATCCTAGGCTGGACTGGGTTGGGCTGGGTGGGAGTGGGGTTTTGAGGTCTTTTTGGCTGCAACAGAGGATCCAACGATGGTCCTGCCTGGAGCTGGAGAAGTGGGCAAAGGTGAAGCCAGCCAGGAAGGAGAGTCAAGGTCCGCCACGCGTGGAGGAAGAACAACGACAAAAGTTTAAGAGCAATGGGGTGCCCTCTCCCTTAAATGTTGTTCTTATCGTCTCTTAGAGAAGAAGTTTAGAAACAAGGGAGATGAAAGCAAGCAAAAAAAGGTATCGATCTGCTGGAGTAGGCTGCGTCTGGTGAGCAGGAACAGAGGCTTCATCTCTCACGTTGGATCCATGCGTGTTGGTGCTGCCTGTTCCTCTGTGGCTCAGAACCACAATATTTATTCTCTTGTGGCTTTGGAGGCCAGAAGACCAAAGCCAGGGTGTCAGCAGGACCACCGTCTCTCCGAAGGCTCTCAGGGAGAATCCTTCTTCGCCTTGTCCAGCTCCTGGTGGCCCCTGGTGCTCCCTGGTTTATGGAAACCTCACTCCAACCTCTGCCTTCACTTTCACATCATGTTCAGCTCTGTCACCTTCTGATAAAAACACCAGGTATCAGTTTTAAGGTCCCGCCCCTCAATCAAGATGATTTCATCTTGAGGTCCTTAACTAATTACATCTGCCAAGATCCTGTTTCTAAATAAGGTTCCGTTCTGAGGGCCCAGGATCGAGATGGATATGAGCTTTCTCAGTTGCTCAGTCGTGTCTGACTCTTTGTGACCCTGTGGACTGTTGCCTGCCAGACTCCTCTGTCCATGGGATTTTCCAGGCAAGGATACTGGAGTGGGTAGCCATTTCCTACTTCAGGATAAGAGTTTAGCGGGACACTATTCAACTCCTTACTCCCCCCAGCTCAGCCCCAGAGTCTCCTGGCATGAGCCCAAAGACTCATGGGCCTCTATTCTGGGGCTCATCCCATCAACCTCCCCTATCTTCCCAGTCACTCCATCCCCACTGTGCTCATCTCTCCCCACCCCCAGGCTGGTAGAGATTGGTGGACAACCCTTCAGATCACCCTGCTGTCTTTGTCCATTGACTTCTTGAAACAAAGTCAGAGCTCTCTCAGCGTTGTCTACCTGGAAAGTTATGTTGTAGGAAGTGCCCAGCTCTGGCTCTGGGGTCAGAACACTTGGCCACTGTTAGATGCTGGGATTTCCTGCCAGCCAGCTCCTGGGATCATCTGTGCCCATTCCAGTTGTGGGTGCACGTGCGTGCATGCATGTCTGTTTCTCTCTGGATTCCTTCCTGACTTAAAAGGGAGATCTGAGGTCAGCTCCCAATTATGGATTAGGTCTATGGATTAGACTATGGATTAGGATTAGGTCTGGGTGGCCAGAGCCTCAGGACATAATCAGACCAGAGTGGAAAGACTGGAATTATGTCAGGAGAGTTAGACCAGGGAAGGGCATGGGTTGGGAGAAGAAACCTAAGTGCAGTCTATCTGAGATTTGCATGAACAACTAAAGGGAAGATGTGCAGATTTGGGGGCTGGGTCATATAGACCCAGGGTTAAATCTTGCTTCTTATTGTGTGTCCTCTGGGCCTCAGCTGACTCATATCCAGCAAGGACAAGAGGAGTATCTTCTTCAGAGGGTTATGATGAAGACTGATTGGGATAGCGCTGAAAGCACTCTACCAGGCTTCTAGGCTACTGCCTAACCTGAGTCTTTCTTCGCTTTCCCCAGTCCAGAAGTAGAGTGGGTGTCAGGGCAGGGAGCTGCAGCAGAAGTTTAGGGAGATAGTGTCTGGAGGGAGAAGTCCAGATGGAAGCCGGGTCACCCACTAAGACAGGGGCAGGGCTTAGGTGAAGGAGAATTGCCAGAGAAGAAACAGACCTGAGAAGCTACCCATGAGGATGCTCCTCGTGCATTGGGATAAATTCTTGCACCAGCTGAGTCCTGAATCTGCCTTATTATCTATTCATAGGAACGTTGAGTCCCTCCCTCTCCCCCAACCCCAATGGATGGCATTGTCCTCGGTATTGTGGACAGGGTATTTAGAGAAATGTCTCCTTCCTCTGATCACCCAAGCCCCCTCTGGCTGTCTCCACACTGTGCATTTCCCCTCCAACGTGGCTCTGGGTGCCAAAAGCAGAATCAGGATAGATATGGGCCGTTTCCTCTGCAGCCGAACAATAACAGGGGATAATTATCCATTGGACGCAGTTTACCGCATTGCATTTGGTTGCAGGTCTTGGGCCCAGGGATGGTCACGGCCTGAGACTCCCTAACGACATGGAGAGCAGAGCAAAGGACGCGATTATTCTGTTTATTGAGAATTAAAACAAATCCGGTCAGAGGAGAAGTCATCTGCTATTTGGCTCTTCCCAAAAGCAATTACCTGTAATTGTGCTGCTTCAGGAAAGACAGTGCCTGGTATTTGAGGTCCAAAACCATTACAGCAACCTGAAAAGGCCCAGAGGAGACTAATCATAGCATTTTTCTCAGAGCCCCAGCCACTGCACTTCCTTATGATGTGGGTTCAATTTATAGCCTACACGGCCCCTCGCAGGTGCAGAGAACGGTGTGTGTGTTGGCAGAGGCGTGAGTGTTAATTGGAAAATTCTGCAAACCACCTTTATCAAAGGCGAGATAGCCTGCTGGCCTATTAGTTCAAATGGTTTCATCTTGTCCAGCTGAGCAGCGTTCGGGCTCTGGGGCTTCTTGTTGGCTTTGTAAATTTGTATGTGTTTAAATTAAAGATCCAAATGAGATGGGTTGGCTGTCGTGGCCCATGATGTGTGGGGATAGATTGTGAGGTATATTTCAAGATGATTTTTACTACTCACCGGAAAAATACTGAGGTCGGTGAATAATTTACTTAGAGAATTGCTTCCAGTGGAATGAAAGTCATCCTAATGGTATTATGACATCCATTCACCTGTGAGGTACTTAATTTAGTGAGAGATCATAGGGTGGCCTTGGAGCCAAGTCCTGGTAATGGCACTGAAGCCACTGCCTGTCTCATCCAGGCTGCATGTGCCGGCAGGGAACCGCAGCCACAGTCGAACTGTTCATGGTTATTAATGCAATCACATGTTTTCAGATTGGATGACTCTGAATGGATATCTCGATTCTCTCACTCTCCTATACCACCACCAGAGGCAATGTCCAGATCTGAGGACGGTTATGTGACATGATTCCATGTGCTGTACATCATTCTTCTACGTGAATTGTGAGCGAATTTCTTAGCTAGAGAAACCAGGGTTCTAGAAGGCCCTTTGAATGACCTGTACGTTCCCTGCAAGTGTCTCCGCAGGAAGCAAGTGGGCAGTTAGGACAGTTGGAAGTGTAGTGAGTGACCGAACTCACTACCCAAGTGTAGTGAGTTTGGGACGCTGCAGTCCTTGGCAGGCAATGTGCACAGCTGTCCCCATCTGTGCGGAGATGATATAAACTCATTGAGGTTGAAACATCTGCCTGCCCTCACTCATCATCAAGATGGGTCTTACTGCACATGCAAGCAAAATTAGACTGGCGAAAGAGCAACCTCAGAGTGCAAAGAAAAGCCATTTCTCCTTGATGCCTAAGAAGGATGTTGGCCGAGACCCTCTGCTTAAACAGAAACACAAATGAATATAAAATCTATATTTCCATTTGCTTGTCTTTTCCCTTGATTACTGACTATGGCAGCTGGGTTTAAGGGTGGAGAGAAGGAAACTAACAGCTATGGAGTGAACCAAGCCCAGGTACTTGGTTCTTATAAATTGGCAATGATTCTAAAATATGGTTATTACAGAAGCAGGCATTGTCGGTTTTCTCCTCAGTATCCTTTTCTCTCTTCCTCCTCCCTCATGGAGCTCACGGAACTTCCAAGAAGCTGACTGATCCCCAGATTCAGGAGACAGCTGCCACTGGTATAAATCAGGTATAGTTAGTTAACACATCCCTTTTCTACTGATGGGTTCAGAACCCAGGCTTCACCAGTCACTGCATGACATTCTCCTGGTGAATGCTATTGGTCCAGAGTGGGCACATGACTTCAGCTGGTCCAATCAGATCAATGGGGCTGCTATTTATCCCAAGTTTCCCACAAACTGTAGACGGGGCACTCTACGTCCTGTTCCTCCACTTTACTTTCTGGTGTCCCTCGTCTGATAACAAGGGGAGCCGGCCAGAGCAGTGTAGACATCATGAATTACAGGGACATGACACTGAACCTCAGCCACACCTATAACCTGCTCTACCACAGAACTGCCTGTCACAAGAAAGCCTTCTTTACTATTGAAGCCAGTTTGAGGATGGATTTCTACCACTAGCTGTCGAGAGCATCCTAAGCAAATATGATTGGCGCCACTCATCTTCTTGATGAAGAGTGTGAATCATAGGTATTGAGTGGTTTCCTTGAGTCAGGTGACTATCCCTGCTCCAACCAGCTGCGACAGTTTTCAACAATGAGAGGTGAGGTGTGTCGATACCATGGTTTATAATGGACCTGGTTACCCAAGTCCAGGGGCCGTTTCTTTGGGTTGTAGATGAAGCAGTTTCCCCAAATCACATGTCCCGTGTCCAACCAGAAGGGAACTGTCCCTTTCTTATGGTATTTTCCACTCCATAGCCTAGTTCCATGTTTGACACATTCTCAATAAATATTGATCTAATGGGATAAAGAGAAGACTATCTCCATCCACATCTTACCCATTCCTTGTCTCAATTACATATTCAGCCTTGCGCCATCTTCTCAGTAGAATGCTAAGTAGCACTCTCCCCTCAAATGTGTAAAAGGGAAAAGAACCTCAGCCACTGTTTAGATGCCAGATACCAGCTTGTGGGAAAGAATGTGAATGAACACATATCTGCTCTGGTCCTAAAGTGGCATCTCTGAGGACAGGGACTCTAGCAGTGTTGTGACAGTGACACAGATGGTAGTTCAGACCATGGCCTCCAACCCCCATCTGGGGCCCTGTCTGTACAAGCCAACCACCACAGAAGCCTGAATCTGTAGCTATTTAACTGTGTTTGAAAACAGTGCTGACCCAGTGAGCTGGCAAAGCAAACGATGTGCTGGAGACACTATGACCCAACCATTCTGTTCAAGATGATACCGTGAAGAAACTTATGATCGTGTTTAGCAGGAAGCTTGTATAAGGAGATCCACTGCCATGTTGTTTGTAAAAGTGGAAAAGGACGGAAGGGAAGGAAATTCTGGTGTAGTCAAATGATGGGAAAAAATGAATGAACTAGCTCCATACCTTTCATTGGAAGGGCTGATGTTGAAGCTCAAACTCCAATACTTTGGCCACGCGATGCAAAGAACTGACTCACTGGAAAAGACCCTGATGCTGGGAAAGATTGAAGGAGGGAGGAGAAGGGGACAACAGAGGATAAGATGGTTGGATGGCATCACCAACTCAATGGACATGGGTTGGAGTAAGCTCTGGGAGTTGGTGATGGACAGGGGGGCCTGGCGTGCTGCAGTCCACGGGGTCACATAGAATCAGACACGACTGAGTGACTGAACTGAACTGAGCTCCATACCTAAACTGGATGGGTCTCTACAAATGCATTCATTATAGTAGCATGTATGGGAAAATTTCAAAAAGTAAATGAATATGTTTTGGCGAATATATGTGTGTGTTTGGATGTGTAGTAAAGCATTTTTAAAAAAGCACAACTGGTGCTAGTGGTAAAGAATCTGCCTGCCAATGCAGGAGACATAAGAAATGGTGGGTTCAATCCCTAGGTTGGGAAGATCCCGTGGAGGAGGGCATGGCAACTCACTCCAGTATTCTTGCCTGGAGAATCCCATGGACAGAGGAGCCTGGCGCGCTATGGTCCATAGGGTCAGACACGACAGAAGTGATGGAGGATAGCGCAGCACAGACCAGAAACAATGACTTTAAATTTATAATCCTAATTGCTTTGCAGGATGAAGCTTAGATACTGAAATCAGGGGCACATTTGTCTTTAACTTTATCTGTAAGGTTGTATCTTGTGTGTGTATTTATGTAAAATACATCTGGAGCAAAAACAAGCAAGACTTTTCATCTGCTTAATTGTCCAGTGAAAACACTCTTCTAGGAGAGCCTCAGGAAATGGGGTCCTTCTGTGTAGCTTGGCTTGCCAGACTTCTGAGAGCTCATCTCATTAAGCTTCTTTAAAAATATGTAAATTCTTTACATTATTTCATGACTTTTAAAAAAAGCAATCTTTTCACAGTACTACAGGCATTCATTCCTTTTTTTAAAGTGACTAAAGGCTTATAATAAATACATTAGCCGCCGGCATGTTCTTCCCCCACTGTTCAGCTACACTACCCCCATAAGAATCTATTTCAACATTTTTAGCTGCTTTTTCTGGATTTACTTTCATATTTTTAAAGCATATGCTTTTTGGATTTTCCAACTTAAACATGAACTTCCTGTTGTGGGCAAAAGGGTTAAACTCACATCCATCTCACACTCCCTCTGCCCTTCTCTCCTTCCCCAATACTATTAATCTTTTATTTCAATTTTGCCTTAAATCAGGATGGTGTTTGCATTGTTGGAGCTATAGAAACACTGTTGGCTGCTAACCAGAAAATTTTATTGTGATTTATTTACTTTCACATATAAATTTGGTCTTCTTGGGTTAATAACTGCCTTCAAAAAAATGCTTAGAGGCTTCTCCGGTGCTGCAGTGGTTAGGAATCCACCTGCCAGTGCAGGGAACACAGGTTCGATCCCTGTTCCAGGAAGATTCCCCGTTCTGAGGGCAGCTAAGCCCATGTTCCACAACAAAGGAGCCACTGCCACGGCAAACCTGCTCATGCCCAGGAAGAGTAGACTTCGCTCACCACGCTAGAGGGCCTGTGCACAGGAATGAGGACCCAGCATGGCCAAGAATAAATAAATAAATAAATTTTAAAATGCTTAGTTCATAGTAGAATTATTTACAATGCCAAGATATGGACAAAATATGTGCCCATCAACAGACAAATAAATAAAGAAGCTATGGTATATACGTACAATGGAATATTATTCAGCCATAAAAAGTATGAAACTTTATCATCTGCAACAACATGGATTTGGAAGGCATTGAAAGTGTTAGTTGCTCAGTCATGTCCAACTCTTTGGGATTCCACGGACTCCCACCAGGCTCCTCTGTCCATGAGATTTTCCAGGCAAGGATACTGGAATGGTTTGCCATTTCCTTCTTCAGGGGATCTTTCTGACTCAGGGCTCAAACCCAGGTCTCCTGCATTTCAGGCAGATTCTTTACCGACTGAGGTACCAGGAAGCCCTGGAGGGCATTATGCTAAGTTAAATAAGTCACACAGAGAAAGATGAATACTGTATGATATCACTTCTATATGGAATCTAAAAGATACAACAAACTAGTGAATATAACAAACTATTATGTATAAAATAAGCTACTAGGATATATTGTGCAACACAGGAAATATAGCCAATATTTTATAATAACTATAAGTGGGGTATAACCTTTAAAATTATGAGTCACTATATTAGACACCTGTAACTTATATAATGCTGTAGATCAATGATACCTCAAATAAATAAACAAGCAAATAAATATTTCTTAAATGCTTAGTTTTTGATATAGGAACCTGATTGTTTATCCCAATATTCCCTCAGCTTTCCTAAATTCATTTTTCAGATGATAACCTACTGCCTATCAACTAGAAATAGTAGTAATAGTAGTAGCAGCATCTAACCTGGAGACCTTGGAACATCCCTAGTGGTGCATTGGTTAAATCTCTACACTCCCAATGCAGGGGGCACAGGTTCAATCCCTGGTTGGGGAACTAAGATCCTGCATGCCACATGGCTTGGTCAGAAAAAAATACAAATAGATAAACAGAGACCTCAGTTCTGGAGCATTCTATATTCTTACTCAGGTCAAGAAAGCTGTCCAGTTCACATCCTGAGACTTCTGTTTGCCATTTCCTTGGGAACCACTTTAGCCACTTTTGTCTCTTGAGTTCCCCCTTTTCCCATGTTCCGTGCCTTCCTTGATCTCAGATAACTCCTTCTAGCACACAAGTGCTTTCTAAGAAGAATGCATGTGAGGAATTTGAGCACTTGTACATCTGAAAATGACTTCAGGTTACCTTTATGCTTCATCAAATCTTGCTTTAGCAAAGATTCTAGCTTGCAAGTCATCTTCCTTCGTGAATATGATGACATTTACACATGGGAGTTTTACTCCAGTTTGCAAAGATACATACACTCCAGTATTCATAGCAGCAGTATTTACCATAGCCAAGTCATGAAAGCAGCCCAAATGACCATCAACAGGTGAATGGATAAAGATGTTTTATATCTATATCTGTATTTATATATATATATATATATATATACACACATAACACACATATATATATGTGTGTGTGTATATATAACACATACATACACACACAGTGGAATACTCAGTTCAGTCGCTCAGTCGTGTCCGACACTTTGCCACCACATGAATCACAGCCAGGCCTCCCTGTCCATCACCAACTCCCGGAGTTTACTCAAACTCATGTCCATTGAGTCGGTGATGCCATACAACCCTCTCATCCTCTGTCATCCCCTTCTCCTCCTGCCCCCAATCCCTCCCAGCATCAGGGTCTTTTCCAACAAGTCAACTCTTCACATCAGGTGGCCAAAGTATTGGAGTTTCAGCTTCAGCATCAGTCCTTCCAATGAACACCCAGGACTGATCTCCTTCAGGATGGATTGGTTGGATCTCCTTGCAGTCCAAGGGACTCTCAAGAGTCTTCTCCAACACCACAGTTCAAAAGCATCAATTCTTCAGTGCTCAGCTTTCTTCACAGTCCAACTCTCACATCCATACATGACCACTGGAAAAACCATAGCCTTGACCAGACGGACCTTTGTTGGCAAAGTAATGTCTCTGCTTTTTAATATGCTATCTAGGTTGGTCATAACTTTCCTTCCAAGGAGTAAGTGTCTTTTAATTTCATGGCAGCAGTCACCATCTGCAGTGATTTTGGAGCCCCCAAAAATAAAGTCTGACACTGTTTCCACTATCTTCCCATCTATTTCCCATGAGGTGATGGGACCAGAGGCCATGATCTTAGTTTTCTGAATGTTAAGCTTTAAGCCAACTTTTTCACTCTCCTCTTTCACTTTCATCAAGAGGCTTTTCAGTTCCTCTTCACTTTCTGCCATAAGGGTGGTATCATCTGCATAACTGAGGTTATTGATATTTCTCCTGCCTATCTTGATTCCAGCTTGTGTTTCTTCCAGCCCAGCGTTTCTCATGCTGTACCCTGCATAGACGTTAAATAAGCAGGGTGACAATATACAGCCTTGACGTACTCCTTTTCCTATTTGGAACCAATCTGTTGTTCCATGTCCAGATCTAGCTGTTGCTTCCTGACCTGCATACAGGTTTCTCAAGAGGCAGGTCAGGTGGTCTGGTATTCCCATCTCCTTCAGATTTTTCCACAGTTTATTGTGATCCACACAGTTGAAGGCTTTGGCGTAGTCAATAAAGCAGAAATAGATGTTTTTCTGGAACTTTCTTGCTTTTTCGATGATCCAGCAGATATTGCCAATTTAATCTCTGGTTCCTCTGCCTTTTCTAAAACCAGCTTGAACATCTGGAAGTTCTCAGTTCACGCATTGCTGAAGCCTGGCTTGGAGAATTTTGAGCATTACCTTACTAGTGTGTGAGATGAGTGCAATTGTGCAGTAGTTTGAGCATTCTTTGGCATTGCCTTTCTTTGGGATTGGAATGAAAACTGATATTTTCCAGTCCTGTGGCCACTGCTGAGTTTTGCAAATTTGCTGGCATATTGAGTGCAGCACTTTCACAGCATCATCTTTCAGGATTCGAAATAGCTCAACTGGAATTCCATCACATCTACTAGCTTTGTTTGTAGTGATGCTTTCTAAGGCCCACTTGACTTCACATTCCAGGATGTCTGGCTCTAGGTGAGTGATCACACCATTGTGATTGTCTGGGTCGTTTATACAGCTCTTCTGTGTATTCTTGCCACATCTTCTTAATATCTTCTGTTTCTGTTAGGTCCATACCATTTCTGTCCTTTATCGAGCCCATTTTTGCATGAAATATTCCCTTGGTATCTCTAACTTTCTTGAAGAGATCTCTAGTCTTTCCCATTCTGTTGTTTTCCTCTATTTCTTTGCCTTGATCTCTAAGGAAGGCTTTCTTATCTCTCCTGGCTATTCTTTGGAACTCTGCATTCAAATAGGAATATCTTTCCTTTTTTCCTTTGCTTTTTGCTTCTCTTCATTTCATAGCTATTTGTGAGACCTCCTCAGACAACCATTTTGCCTTTTTGCATATTACTCAGCCACAAAAAAGAATGAAATAATGCTACTGGCAACAACATGAATGCAAGTAGAGATTATCATCCTAAGTGAAGTAAGAAAGAGAAAAACAAATACTACATGACATCACTCATATGTAAAATCTAAAATATGATACAGGGCTTCCCTGGTGGCTCAGTGGTAAACAATCCTCCTGCCAAAGCAGGAGATGCAGGTTCAACCCCTAATCTGGGAAGATCCCATATGCAATAGAGCAACTAAGCCCATGGGTCACAACTACTGAGTCTGTGCTCCAGATTCCAGGAGCCAAAACTACTGAGCCAGTGTGCCTAACCCCTGTGCTCTGAAACAAGAGGACTTAGCGCAATGAGAAGCCCAAGCACCATAACTAGAGAGTAGACCCTGCTCGCTGCTACTAGAGAAAAGCCCATGCAGCAGGGAAGACCCAGCACAGCCAAAAGTAAACAGAATTATTAAGAAACAAAATATGATACAAATGGACTTATTTACAAAACCGAAACAGACTCATAGAAACCAAACTGTTTTCTGATGCTCTTTTTCATGTGTGTTGCATCCTCCCACCCCCAGAGTTTATAAGGTTGACTGAGGTGAAGAGTAAAGTTTGGGGAACATGCTAAGGCTTGCTTTAAAATTAATTACTCCATAATGATAATTTTATAAAGCAGATGCCAGAGACAGAGGAATAAACTCACTGATGTCATAGCATGGAGCTACCATTTGGATGGCCAGTTCTCAAAGAGGCCAATCTGTTCTGGTTTTGGAACACATTTCTTTTGATAAAATCACAGCTTATTAAGGACAGCAAAGGACCTGGAGTTCCTCAGATGGAGAGCCTAAGCGGGGTATAAGGACTCCTCAGTCTAGAGTAGAATGCAACTCCAGTCTGTCTCTTATTTCTCTGCTCAAATTCGTGTCCATTGAGTCGGTGATGCTCTCTAACCATCTCATCCTCTGCCACTCCCTTCTCCTTTTGCCTTCAATCTTTCCCATCATCAAGGTCTTTTCCAATGAGTCAGTTCTTCGTATCAGGTGGCCAAAGGATTGGAGTTTCAGCTTCAGCATCAGTCCTTCCAGTGAATACCCAGGACTGATCTCCTTTAGGATGGACTGGTTGGATTTCCTTGCAGTCCAAGAGACTCTCAGGAGTCTTCTCCAACACTACAGTTCGAAAGCATCAATTCTTCAGTGCTCAGCTTTCTTTATGGTCCAACTCTCACATCCATACATGACTACTGGAAAAACCATAGCTTTAACTATATGGACCTTTGTCGGCCAAGCGATGTCTCTGCTTTTTAATACGCTGTCTAGGTTGGTCATAGCTTTCCTTCCAAGGAGCAAATGTCTTTTAACTTCATGGCTTCAGTCACCATCTGCAGTGATTTTGGAGCCCAAAAAAATAAAGCTTGTCACTGCTTGCACTTTCTCCCCATCTATTTGCCATGAAGTGATGGGACTAGATGCCGTGATCTTAGTTTTTTGAATGTTGAGTTTTAAGCCAGCTTTTTCACTCTCCTCTTTCACCTTTATCAACAGGTTCTTTAGTTCTTCACTTTTGGTCATTAGAGTGGTATCATCTGCACCACCTGCGAAGCCCAGTGAACTCTGCATGTAAGTTAAATAAGCAGAGTGACAACATACAGCCTTGTCATACTCTCTTCCCAATTTTGAACCAGTCCATTGTTCCATGTCTGGTTCTAACTGTTGCTTCTTGACCTGCATACACGTTTTTCAGGAGACAGGTAAGGTAGTCTGGTACTCCCACCTCCTTAAGAATTTTCCACAGTTTATTGTGATCCACACAGTCAAAGGGTTTAAAGTAGTCAGTGAAACAGAAGTAGATATTTTTCTGGAATTTCCTTGCTTTCTCCATGATCCAATGAATGTTGACAATTTGATCTCCTGTTCCTCTGCCTTTTTCTACAGGATGCAAAGATGAAAAAGAAAGTTTTGTTTTGTTTTGTTTTGTTTTAACCTAGTGCTCAGCCCAATTCACTCCTCTGCAAGAAAAACGAAGTAGGTCTGGATTAATCTCCTGGTTTGTAGACTGAACCCCATAGGGTGTTGGTCCCAGGGTCTATCATGGTTAGAAATGAGTTCGATATGGAGTGTGAAAACCTTGGCACAGTAAAGACTCCCTCCTGGTCAGGGTCAGCCAACACTCTATGCTGACACAGTCTTTTCAGCACTACCCTGCATAATATTCTTGTACAACTTGATCATGAAGGATTACTAGAGTGAAGTATTTGCAAGTCACTTAACTGGCTAGAAAGCCTTTGAATTAAGATGGCCATCAGCCATCTTCCATCAATGTTCCTTCACTAGGAATAGTCCAGGCTTCCTCCTCACATCAATCTGTGCTAGTTTAAGGATTGTCATAAGATAAGAACATCACTGTCAATACTCTTGACCCAGGAGCCAATTTGTCTAAATGGCAACTAGGGATCCGCAGACAGTGAGGAGCGGATGGGGTTGAGCTCAGCTGGGCCGGAGGGGCAGGGTGCTCCTTTTGGTGTCCCGAAAGTGCTCCTTCTTCTAATTTCACTCCACAATGGAAAGTGCTCTGGTTTAGGGATCAGGGAGAGGTAAGCGTATGCCTTGACTCTGAAATATACTAGCTTTGATAACTGGGGCAACTACCTCAGTGTTCTTGTCTGTAAAATGGTGATGTCCATCTTTCCCAACTATTATGAGGATCAAATAAGTATGTGTCGGTAAAGCACCTACTGTATGTCTGGGATACATAGGTACTCAATCAGAGCAGGCTCCTTTCAGCTCCAGGGAGGGGATGGTAGGGCCACTGATTTAACCATAAAGCAGAGAACTAAGGTTCTGAGGCAGGAGGGTGCTTCTTGTGCAGGAAGACAGGATTAAAAACAAACAAACCGACCTTGCATTTCTTAATTCCCAACCAGAATAGCCCACTGGAACTTAAAATCTGGGTGGCCCATCAAGGGACCAGAGTCAGAGGGGCTCCTTCGGCTTCTTTAAGAGCCAACAAATGCCTATCCTCTGTAATTCTGTATAAAGAAGAGGGCCCTTGTTCTGAGGGACGAGTTAGATCCCCGTGTGCAAGTGGCCTATAGGACAGTCCAGAAACACCAAAGATGCAGTGGGACTGGGAACTGGGTCATTGGTACTCACACACCAAATTTCTTGGTGACTGAGATCAGCTTGTTAGAGACATTCCAACAGCCACATTGATTCAGGAACTGGGTGGCTGTGGTTGACTGTACAAGTGTCACATGTTGCCTGCCCTGGAAATAAATCTAGAAGACTCTGATTGATTCACTGAAGAAATATTTACTGAGCATTGACTATATGGCAGGCAATATTCTAGGGACTGAGAAAATAGGAAAATGAAGTTTCTGCTCTCATGGAGCTTATATTCTGATAGGATAGAAAAATGTTAGTTGCTCGGTCATGTCCGACTCTTTGTGACCTCATGGACTGTAGCCCGCCAGGCTCCTCTGTCCATGGGATTCTCCAGGCAAGGATGCTGAAGTGGGTAGTCCCTTTCTTCTCCAGGGGATCTTCCCTACCTAGGGATAGAACCTGAGCCTCCTGCATTGTAGCAGATTATTTACCATCTGAGCCACCAGGAAAGATATGACAGAGAAACAAACCAAATAATGGATGGTGACAAAAGCTATAAAGAAAATAAACAAGTTTGTAGATTGCAAAAGAATAAGGAAATGGTCCATTTTGATCAAGTGGCCTGGGAAGGGTCAATCGACTCTGGATTGGTTACTTTAAGAGGAGAAATGAAAGAACAGAAAGGAGACAGGAAGGAAAAGAATATGGGAAAAGATGGTTCCAGACAGAAGGAATAGCCAAGTTCAAAGTCCCTGGGATAAAAATGACCTAGGTGTGCTTGAGAGACGGAAAGAATGTCAGGGTGTTTGGAACAGAGTGAGCAAGGAGAAAGAAATTAGAGTTGAGGTTGGAGAGGTGGGAGCTAGATTTGTGTTGTGGCAAAATGTCAGATTTTAGTTAATGTTAAGTAATTGAAATGGGGACTCTTTGGAAGGCTTCAAGCAGAGGAAGGCGCATTTAGGAGGGAGCAACTGGGACCTTGAGGCTGGCCCTGCCCCCACAGATGTAAGAACCCATCTTCTGCTCCTAGACTCAGCATGCTCCTAGGTTAAGGTTAGGGTCAGTGTGCCCTCGGAGGGGACAGGACTAGGTCTGTCATAGCTTTCCTTCCAAGGAGCATCTATTTGCCATGAAATGCTGGGTCTGGATGCCGTGATTTTAGTTTTTTGAATGTTGAGTTTTAAGCCAGCTTTTTCACTCTCCTCTTCCACCCTCATCAAGAGGTTCTTTAGTTCTTCTTCACTTTTGGCCATTAGAGTGGTATCATCTACACCGCCTAGGAAGCCCAATGAACTCTGCATACAAGTTAAATAAGCAGAGTGACAACACACAGCCTTGTCATACTCTTCCCAACTTTGCCCCGGCAAGGAGCACCCAGCAAGGCTCCTGTGCACTGACCTTTAATCTATGACTCTGACCCTCTGGCTCAGAGTTTTCCTTTGACAACACCCGATGCCTCATGCAGATCCAGGTTTTAGTACCACCAACTCTTGGATTCATTTTATATTTTCCAGAGTCCAAATCAGCCTACTTTCTCTGCTGCTGCCAGGACTTTCCAAATTACAGAGAATTGAGAGGCAGAAAAACATCTACTTTAGAAAAGAGAGTTCCATAAAAACATCTGTTTCTGCTTGATTGACTACGCCAAAGCCTTTGACTGTGTGGATCACAACAAACTGTCGAAAATTCTTCAAGAGATGGGAATACCAGACCACCTGACCTGCCTCCTGAGAAATCGGTATGCAGGTCAAGAAGCAACAGTTAGAGCTGAACATGGAAACACAGACTGCTTCCAAATCAGGAAAGGAGTACATCAAGCCTGTATACTGTCACCCTGCTTATTTAACTTATATGCAGAGGACATCATGCAAAATGCCAGGCTGGAAGAACCACAAGCTGGAATCAAGATTGCCAGGAGAAATATCAATAACCTCAGATACACAGATGACACCACCGTTATGGCAGAAAGCGAAGAAGCACTAAAGAAACTCTTGTTGAAAGTGAAAGAGGAGAGTGAAAAAGTAGGCCTAAAACTCAACATTTAGAAAACTAAGATCATGACATCTGGTCCCATCACTTCAAGGCAAATAGATGGGAAAACAATGAAAACAGTGAGAGACTTTATTTTCTTGGGCTCCAAAATCACTGCAGATGGTGACTGCAGCCAGGAAATTAAAAGACGCTTGCTCCTTGGAAGAAAAGCTATGACCAACCTAGACAGCATATTAAAAAGCAGAGTCAGAACAAGATGGTGGAGGAGTAGGTGGACATGGAGTACATCTCTCTCCATGGATACATCAGGAATACAACTTCAGACACAGAAGTGCATGCAGAACACCAGCTGAGAGTGGACAGGAGTACTTGACCAGAGGAAAACAACATATAGAACCATGCAAAACTCGGTAGGATGAAGCAACTAGGGGGAAAAGCAGGAGTGGTAGTAGGACCAGACCTGCCCTCGGCAGGTGGGGAAGTGAAGCAGCGGTCCGATCCCCACTTCGGGGCAACTGTCTGTCAGAGGAGAAACATTTAAGGCTGAGAGTGAAACAGCTGATCTGTGGCAGCCTAAATGGAATGAGAATCAGACAGTCCTTGCCACAGGCATACATACCCCGGACAGGGACGCACGTCCCCTGGAAGGTGCTCGGTTGGGAGCTGGAGTTTAGGGGCTGTGGAGCAATCCCAGGGCGAGGGCTGCTGTTGACTGCAGAGAGGCAGATCGAGGGGATGTGAGGGAGGAGATTGTGGTGGGAAATGCCTGTGGAAGAAAGCCAGGCAGCCATGGAAGCAAGGCGATACTGCTGAGTCACGCGTAGGGGGTGGAGCCATCACCACAGCCTCTCTCCCACAGGCCAGCATCGCCAGCTGAACAATAGAGAGGCTGGGCCGTCAAACGCCTGAGGCACTGAAGCACCCACGCTGCTCCTCAAGTGCCTGACTCGCTGAGCTACGGAGTAGGACCCCAGCCAGGGGTGCCCTTCTATGTGCCTGACGCGCAGAACAACAGAGAAGGACCCCAGGCAAGGGAGCCCTCTAAGCGCCTGAATGGGGGGAGCTTCGGAGAAAGACTGGCCAAAGAGGCCTTCTGATGGCCAGCTACGAGAGGCTCGACAAAAGACTCTGATAGGGCCATAACTTCTGCGGCAGAGGCAGTCCATGTCCCTGCACACTTGGCGCCGCCAGGGACCCTGCAAGCCAAGCAGCTGCACTGCCTTCACGCTCAACTCACTGGGGCAGAGCGGCCACAGGCAAAGAAAGTCTTGCATCTGTGCGCACAGGGTCGCTTCTGTCGTGTCCAACTCTTTGTGACCCTGTGGACTGTGGCCTGCCAGGCTTCTCTGTCAGGGAGCGGGGTTCTCCAGGCAAGAATACTGGAGCATATTGGCCAATATTGGTTGCCACACCCTTCTAGAGCACTGTATTTTTTCCGCTGCCTTAGCCACCAACCCCTCGGAATACCTGGTGCTGCCAGAAGCCCTGCAACCCCAGCAGCGGCACCACCTCCACGCCTGGCCCTCATGGGGGCAAACTCAAGGCCTCCAGGGCAGCCCCAGGAGCAAACCCCAGTGGACAACCCACGTGCAGAGGTGGAAATAAAACCACAATTGAAACCCAGGGGTGGTGTGGCTAACGAGACGACCCAAAGCCTTCCCACCAGCTGCACAAGCTGCAGATTAAATCCACATGATCAACTAGCCAGACTCTGCGTCTATGGAATATATAAAAGGTCACTGAGAGCTTCCACAAAAGAAAACGCACTGGCTCTGATAGCTGTGGACATTGGAGGCAAGAACACACAGGAGTAGGGCCAGATTAGAATCTGAGCTGCCCCCACAGCAGGTCCAGAGACCAGCACAGTGTTGGAGGGCGTCCTAGGGAGGTGAGCTGGACTGTGACGTCCAGTGAGGAAAGAACTCTGACGGCAGTGACTCAAGAAAAACATTTATTATTCTTATGTTTTGACTTGTTCTGTAGATTCTTTTGGATTTTCTTTCTTTGTTTCTTTTTTTTTTCCAGTTTTCCCCCTGCTGCTGTAGTTGCCAATTTTATTGGCACTATGAAATCTAATTAAGCTTTTGAGATTTTTTTTTCCTCAATCACATTTTTAATTGTAGTTATAAACCTCTGCCTCTATGTTGGGCTTTTGTAGTTCTGTGGAGTTTGCTTTTTTCTTTTCTTTTCTTGTTTTGATTTTGCTTATGGGTGTATATGTATATCTGTAGGATTCCCTAATAGCTCACTTGGTAAAGAATCTGCCTGCAATGCAGGAGACCCCAGTTGGATTCCTGGGTCAGGAAGATCTGATGGAGAAAGAATAGGCTACCCACTCCAGTATTCTTGGGCTTCCCTTGTGGCTCAGCTGGTAAAGAATCCGCCTACAATGCAGGAGACTCTGGGTTTGATCCCTGGGTTGAGAAAAATCCCCTGGAGAAGGGAAAGGCTACTCACTCCAGTATTCTGGCCTGGAGAATCCCATGGACTGTGAAGTCCATGGGGTCGCAAAGAGTCGGATACAACTGCACGACTTGCACTTTCACTTTCTTTTCATGTATATCTGTATATTAAGTCACATTTTTAATTGTTGTTATAAACCTCTGCCTCTGCATTGGGCTTTTGCAGTTCTGTGGAGTTTTCCTCTTTTTTTTTTTCTTTTTTCTTCCTTCTTCCATTTTTTTTCTTTTCTATTTTTTATAATTTAAAATTTTAAAAACCTATTACATTTCTCCTACATTTATTCCTTTCTTTGCTTTTCCTACTGTTCCTTTCCCCTTGCAGTTAATCTTTAATGTATATAAATCTTCTTCATCTACCTCTATTTAACTTTGCATATCTATTCTTTCTTTCTTTTCTTTCTTTCCTTTCCACTCAACATATTTGTTAGTTTTGTTTTCACTGCTTTATTCCCCACTAGGCACCTTGCTCTAGTTTTGCTTTCCAGTTTGTGCTTCAGTTAGTTTTGTTCTTAACTGGTAGATACAATTTTTGGTTTCCATTGTTCGCCAGGTCAACCTACTGTACTTTATTTTTGTTGGACCGTTTTGGCTTTGCTCATGGGTGTATATGTATATGTGTATATTCTATTATTTTAATTATTATTTGCCTGATTTTGTAACTGATATTTGTCTGGGGTTCACCTTTGACTTCTCATTTTTGCATATTTGTTTTAATGTCACTTAATGCCATAACAAATCACTTGTGGAATCTTTGCTCCTGATGAGAGATCAAGCCCTGAGCCTTTGGAGTAGGAGCACTGACTCCAAGACCCTAGACTACCAGAGAACTAACCCTAGGGAGTACCAAATAGTGAGAACTCACACAAAGGAAATCACTTGAATACAAGACCCAGCATCATGCAACCACCAATGGCACCCTGTGCTGGACGCCTCATCTAAACAACAAACAAAACAAAAATACAAACCCAGTCATCAGCAGACAGGATTACACCTCACTCAGCCTTGCCCATCAGAGGAAAAAACAAATCAGCAAACAAAAACTCAGCACACATCTCACCCCATACGAAGCTTACACAAATCACTGGACCAACTTTAGGAGGGCAAAAACCAAAAATAAGAAAGAATTCAACCCTGAAGGCTGGGAAAAGGAGACCTCAAACACAATAAGTTAAAAAAAAATAATGAAAAGGCAGAGAAATACTACACAAATGAAGGAACAAACTTGAAACACAGAAGTCCAAATAAATGAAGAGGAAATAGGCAAACTACCTGAAAAAGAATTCAGAATAATGATGGTAAAGATGATAAAAAAAACCTTGAAAACAAAATGGAGAAAAAGTAAAAATCAATTAACAAAGACCTAGAAAAATTAAAGAATAAACATACAGAGACAAACAACACAATTACTGAAATTAAAAAGGAATCAATAGCAGAATATCTGAAGCAGAAGAACAAATCAGTGAGCTGGAAGATAAAATGGTAGAAATAACTTCTGAAGAGAAGAATAAAGTAAAAAGAATGAAAAGAACTGAGGATAGTCTCAGAGACCTCTGGGACAATATCAAATGCACCAACATTAGAATTATAGGGCTCCCAGAAGAAGAGACACAACTGAAGCGACTTACCAGCAGCAGCAGCAGAAGAGAAAAAGAAAGGGTAAAAGAAAAATTTTGAAGAGATTGTAGTTGAAGATTTCCCCAATGTGGAAAAGGAAATAGTCAATCAAGTCCAAGAGGCACAAAGAGTCCCATAAAGGATAACCCAAGGAGAAACACACCAAGACACATACTAATCACACTAACAAAGACTAAACACAAAGAAAGAATATTAAAGGCAGAAAGGGAGAAGCAACAAGTAACATACAAGGGAAATCCCATACTCCTAACAACTAATCTTTCAGCAGAAACTCTGCAGGCCAGAAGGGAATGGCAGGAAAAATTTAAAGTACTGAAAGGGGAAAATCTACAACCAAGATTACTGTACCTGGCAAGGATCTCATTCAAAATTGATGGAGAAATAAAAAGCTTTTCAGAAAAGCAAAAGTTAAGAGAATTCAGTATCACCAAACCAGCTTTAAAACAATTGTTAAAGGGAGTTATATAATCCAGAAATATAAGAGAAGAAAAAAGATCTACAAAATCAACCCCAAACAATTAAGGAAATGGCAATAGGAACATATATATCAGTGATTACCTTAAATGTAAATGGATTAAACGCTCCAACCAAAAGACACAGACTGGCTGAATGGATAGAGAAACAAGACCCATATATATGCTGTCTACAAGAAACCTACTTCAGACCTCAAAACACAAATAGAGTGAAAGTGGGAGGATGGAAAAATACATTCCATGCAAATGGGAAGCAAATGAAAGCTGGAGTAGTAATCCTTATATCAGACAAAATAGACCTTAAAATAAAGATTACAAGAGATAAAGAAGGACACTATATAATGGTCAAGGGATCAATCCAAGAAGACATGACAATTGTAGATATTTATGCACCCAACATAGGAGCACCTCAATACATAAGACAAACACAAAGAGACATAAAAGGAGAAATTAAGAGTAACACAATAATAGGAGGAGACTTTAACACCCCACTCACACCAATGGATAGATCATCACAACAGAAAATTAATAAGGAAACACACCTTAAATGATACATTAAATGAGATGGATCTCACTGATATCTTCAGGAAATTCCATCCAAATGCAGAAGAAAACACCTTCTTCTCAAATGCACATGGAACATTCTCCAGGACAGACCATATCTTGGGTCACAAATCAAACCTCAGTAAATTTAAGAAAATTGAAATCATATCAAGCATCTTCTTTTGAGCACCACGCTATGAGACTAGATATCAATTACAAGAAAAAAACTGTCAGAAACAAACACATGGAGATTAAACAACATGTTTCTAAAATAACCAGCAGGTTATTGAAGAAATAAAAAAGGAAATAAAAAAAATTCCTAGAAACAAATGACAATGAAAACATGACAACTCAAAACCTATGGGATGCAGCAAAAGCAGTTCTAACAGGGAAATTTATAGCAATACAATCCTACCTCAAGAAACAATAAAAACATCAAATAGACAACCTAACTTTACACCTAAAGCAACTGGAAAAAGAAGAATAAAAAACTCTACAATTGATAGAAGGAAAGAAATCATAAAGATCCAAGCAGAAAAAAAAGAAAAAGAAATGAAAGAAACAATAGTAAAGATTAATAAAACTAAAAGCTGGTTCTTTGAGAAAATAACCAAAAATTGACAAAACTTTGGTCACACTCATCAAGAAAAAAAGAGAGAAGAATCAAATCAACAAAATTAGAAATGAAAAAGGAGAGGTTACAACAGACAATGCAGAAATACAAAGGGTTATAAGAGACTATTATTATTAACTATATGGCAATAAAATGGATACCCTGGAATAAGTAGACATATACTTAGAAAAGCTCGATCCTCCAAGACTGAATGAGGAAGAAATAGAAATTATGAACAACCCAATTACAAGGAGTGAAATTGAAGCTGTGATCAAAAATGTCCCAAAAAAACAAAAGCCCAGGACCAGATGGCTTCACAGGAGAATTCTATCAAACATTTAGAGAAAAGCTAATGCCTATCCTTCTAAAACTCTTTCAAAAAATTGCAGAGGAAGGAACACTTTCAAACTCATTCTACAAAGCCACCATCACCCTGATACAAAAACCAGACAAAAACAACACAAAAAAAGAAAACTACAGGCCAATATCACTGATAAACATAGATGCAAAAATCAACAAAATTTTAGCAAAAAGAATTCAGCAACACATCAAAAAGCTCATACACCATGATCACGTTGAGTTTATTCTAAGAATGCAAGGATTCTTCAATATATGCAAATCAAGCAATGTGATACACCATATTAACAAATTGAAAAATAAAAACCATATGATAATCTCAATTGTTGCAGAAAAAGTCTTTGACAAAATTCAGCACCCATTTATGATTAAAACTCTTCAAAAAATGGACATAGAAGGAACCTATGTCAACATAGTAAAGGCCATATATGATAAGCCTATAGCAAACATTATTCCCAATGGTGAAAAACTGAAAGCATTCACCCTATGATCAGGAACAAGACAAGGCTGTCCACTTTCACCACTACTTTTCAACATAGTTCTGGAAGAACCAGCTATAGCAATCAGAGAAGGAAAAGAAGTAAAAGGAAACCAGATTGGAAAAGAAGAAGTAAAGCTCTCACTGTTTGCAGATGACATGATACTGTACATAGAACACCCTAAAGATAGTATCAAAAAAATTACTAGAGCTTAGTGAATTTAGCAAAGTTGCAGGATACAAAATCAATATACAGAAATCACTTGCATTTCTATATACTAACAATGAAAAATCAGAAAGAGCAATTAAGGAATCAATCCCATTCATCATTGCTACAAAAAGAATTAAATATCTAGGAATAAACTTACCTAAGGAGACAAAAGAACTATACACAGAAAATTATAAGACACTAATGAAAGAAATCAAAGACAACACAAACAGATGGAGACATATTCCATGTTCTTGGCTAGGAAGAATCAATATTATGAAAATGACTACACTACCAAATGCAATCTACAGATTCATGTGATCCCTATCAAATTACCAATGGCATTTTTCACAGAACTAGAACAAAAAATTTCACAATTCATATGGAAACACAAAAGACCCCGAATAGCCAAAGCAGTCTTGAGAAAGAAGAATGGAGCTGGAGGAACCAACCTTCCTGACTTCAGATTATACTACAAAGCTACAGTCATCAAGACAGTATGGTACTGGCACAAAAACAGAAATCTAGACCAATGGAACAAGATAGAAAGCCCAGAAATAAACCCATGCACCTATGGGTACCTTATTTTTGACAAAGGAGGCAAGAATATACAATGGAGCAAAGACAGCCTCTTCAATAAATGGTGCTGGAAACACTGGACAGCTACATATAAAAGAATGAAATTAGAACACTTTCTAACACAATACACAAAGATAAACTCAAAATGGATTAAAGACACAAATGTAAGACCAGAAACTATAAAACTCTTAGAGGAAAATATAGGCAGAATACTCGATGACATAAATCAAAGCAAGATCCTCTATGGCCCACCTTCTAGAGTAACAGAAATAAAAACAAAAGTAAACAAGTAGGACCTGATTAAACTTAAAAGCTTTTGCACAGCAAAGGAAACTATAAACAAGGTGAAAAGACAACCCTCAGAATGGGACAAAATAATAGCAAATGAAACAACTGACAAAGGATTAATTTCCAAAATATATAAGCAGTTCATAGAACTCAATGCCAGAAAAACAAACAACCCAATGAAAAAGTGGGAAAAAGACCTAAACAGACATTTCTCCAAAGAAGACATACAGATGGCTAATGAACACATGAAAAGATGCTCACCATTGCTCATTATTAGAGAAATGCAAATCAAAACTACAATGAGATATCACTTCACACCAGTCAGAATGGCCATCATCAAAAAGTCTACAAACAATAAATGCTGGAGAGGGTGTGGAGAAAAGGGAACACTCTTGAACTGTTGTTGGTGGGAATGTAAATTGATACAGCCATTATGGCAGATGGTATGGAGCTTCCTTAAAAAACTAGGAATAAAACCACCATATGACCCAGCAATCCCACTCCTAGACATATACCCTGGGGAAACCAAAACTGAAAAAGACACATGTATCCCACTGTTCATTGCAGTACTATTTAACAATAGCTAGAACATGGAAGCAACATAGATGTCCATCGACAGATGAATGGATAAAAAAGTTGTGGTACATATACACAATGGAATATTACTCAGCCATAAAAAGGAACACATTTGAGTTCTTTCTGATGAGGTGGATGAACCTAGAACCGATTATACAGAGTGAAGTCAGTCAGAAAGAGAAAGATAAATACCATATTCTAACACATATATATGGAATCTAGAAAAATGGCACTGAAGAATTTATTCACAGGGCAGCAATGGAGAAACAGGCATAGAGAATAGACTTATGGACATGGGGAGGGGGGAGGAGAGGGTGAGATGTATGGAAAGAGTAACATGGAAACTTATACTACCATATGTAAAATAGATAGCCAACAAGAATTTGCTGTGTGGCTCAGGAATCTCAAACAGGGGCTCTGTATCAGTCTAGAGGAGTGGGATGGGGTGGGAAATGGGAGGGAGCTTCAAAAGGAAGGGGACAGTTATATGTATATCTATAACTGATTCATGCTGAGGTTTGACAGAAGACAACAAAATTCTGTAAAGCAATTATCCATCAATAAAAAATAAATTAATAAAAAAATTCCACTTCAAAAAAAAAAGCAGAGACATTACTTTGCCAACAAAGGTTCATCAAGTCAAAACAATGGTTTTTCCAGTAGTCACGTATGGATGTGAGAGTTGGACCATAAAGAAAGCTAAGCACTGAAGAATTGATGCTTTTGAACTGTGGTGCTGGAGAAAACTCTGTGAGTCCCTTGGACTGCAAGGAGATCCAACCAGTCCATCCTAAAGGACTGATGCTGAAGCTGAAACTCCAATACTTTGGCCACCTGATGCAAAGAACTGACTTATTGGAAAAAATTCTGATGCTGGGAAAGATTGAAGGCAGGAGGAGAAAGGGATGACAGAGGATGAGATGGTTGGATAGCACCACCGACTCAATGGACATGAGTTTGAGCAAGCTCCAGGAGATGGTGATGGACAGGGAGACCTGGAGTGCTGCAGTCCATGGGGTCACAAAGAGTTGGACATGACTGAGTGACTGAACTGAACTGAGAGCCAGAGGTTCATGGACTAACAAATAGCATTGAAGCATCGATGCTCTGATCGATGCTAGAGCATCGGCTATAGACATCGGAGATCAGGAGCCTTAGCTGCCTTGGGAAATCATTATTTCAGATCCTCTTTGTATTACCTAAGCTGTACTATGTTGCAGTTGGACCCAGTGATCTTTAAGGCCCCTTTCAACTAGTTTAGGGCTTCCCTAGTGGCTCAGATGGTGAAGAACCTGTGGGAGACCCAGGTTCATTCCCTGGGTCGGGAAGATTCCCTGGAGAAGGGAATGACTACGCACTCCAGTATTCTTGCCTGGAGAATTCCATGGACAGAGGAGCATGCTGGGTGAAAGTCGATGGGATTGCAAACAGTAGGACATGGCTGAGGGACTAATGCTTTGACTTTCACACTTTTAACTAGTGTAGAATACAGTCAGATCCTGAAATCTGAGAAAAACTGAAAAAATCCAGAGGGTAAGAAGCAGATACTTTGCACATTTGAGAGCAAATGGCTCCCTAGATTGGATTTAAAACCACTCCTCGATGTTTTGAAACCCCACAAAACGGCTCTCCAACCTCCTGAGCTCTTGGCTTCTGGTAGCCACATGTTTGCGATATACATATGTCTTCAAGGAAACAACATGAATGTTAGTGTCATTTAACTGGAGACTTGCCTTGTGTTTATAGTTAAAATGAAACACTTGGAACTAGTTGGTTTCAAATGTATATCAGCCAAAGCATGAAATCGTTCCCCTTATTTTTTTCTCACATATTACCATTTTACATGAGTAATAAATGTGTATTATTCAAGAACTGCTATAGACATACATGATGTAGAACTAAAGTTGGCTGTAGCATTCCAGTGATGCACAGTTTAAAAAAAAAGGTACATATTCTTCTATGTGTGGATGTATGTATCATACATAAATGTATTTTTCAATAAATGTATTTAAAAAGATTTTTAAAAATATTTGTGGTAGGCTAAATAATAGCCTCCCTCTCCCAAATATATCCATGTCCTAATCTCTAAGAACTATGAACATTACCTTATTTGGAAAAAGGGTGATTAAGTAAATGTAGATAAGTTAAGGATCTTGTGTTAAATAAATTATCCTGAATTATCCAGGTAGGCCCTAAATGCAGTCATGTGTATCCTTTTTTTCTTTTTTGGCTATGCTTTGCAGCATGTGGGATCCTACTTAACCTGACCAGGATTGAACCCATGTCCCCTGCAGTGGAAGTGTGGAGTCAACCATTGTGTGGATTTTTTAATGAGGGAAGTCCCACGTGTGTCCTCATATGAAGGAGGCAGAGGGATACTTTACACACTGAGAGAAAGCTATGTGGAAGCAGAACAAAGACAGATTTGAAGATGCTGGTTTTAAAGACTGGATGCAGCTACAAGCCAAGGAATGCCAGAAGCTCCCAGAAGCTGGAAAATGTAAGGAAAAGATTCTCCTCTAGAATCCCTGGAAGGGGCACAGCCTTGCCTACCCCCTTGGTTTATTCCAGAAAACCATTTCAGACTTCTAATCTCCAGCACTCCAGGAGACTAAATTTCTGTTGCTTTGAGCCACCTAATTTGTGTTAATTGCTCTAGCAGCCATAGAAAACTATACAACGTTCCACCCTTAGATTGGAAAACAGCAGTCCTCCACCCCTTCAAAAACCCAAAGTTTTCCTACCTAGAGGCAAATATTTTATTTATTTATTTATTTATTTAAAATTTTTTGTATTTATTAAAATGATTATATGGATTTTGTACTTTTTCTTCTACTGACATGGTGAATTACCTTGATTTTGTTTTTTTTTTTCCCATTTATTTTTATTAGTTGGAGGCTAATTACTTTACATCATTACAGTAGTTTTTGTCATACATTGAAATGAATTAGCCATGGATTTACATGTATTCCCCATCCCGGTCCCCCCTCCCACCTCCCTCTCCACCCGATCCCTCTGGGTCTTCCCAGTGCACCAGGCCCGAGCACTTGTCTCATGCACCCAACCTTGGCTGGTGATCAGTTTCACCCTAGATAATATACATGTTTCAATGCTGTTCTCTTGAAACATCCCACCCTCGCCTTCTCCCAGAGTCCACAAGTCTGTTCTATACATCTGAGTCTCTTTTTCTGTTTTGCATATAGGGTTATCAAATATTTTAAATTTCATAGGAAATTCTTCTGGAAATCTCTCCCATATTTCCAACCAGAGTGCATATAAAATGTTTATATATTGTCTGTTGACTGTATTTTTGAAAGGGATTTAAAAGTTTATACCTCCTAAACACCTTGCCTGTATACACACATACATGCATGTACATACACTTCTCTTCATCATGCTGTCAGCTTCCAAAATAATTATTTTATAACTTTAGGCTAAATCTATAGTCATACATTTATTACTTACATTGATATAAATTGTATTCATAAATGTTCTATGTGGTACACTATGTTTACATTTACCTTCTTGAACAACCTTTTGTTTTTCCTGCAGTTAAGGACCTCTTCAAGTTTTGACTCGCTCACCCCTTTTATATACAAATCACTCACTCTAACTTCATCCCCAAACACTGCCAGAAATAAAAAATCTTTCTCAGTGCATTCCAACACACGGAAATTTGTGATTTTTATCCCCTACCCCCTACCTTGGAAACACCCTGTCAAGATCTCCCCATCTTCCTGATTATTCAGAGTGGGTTGCCTTCTAGATCTGCATCTCTACTGTCATCTGTGAATTTTTTTCCCTTCTTTCCTGTTGGATACCTGGATTCCTGCATTCCCTGTTTTTCTCTTTCTTCACTGTGCCTTATCAAAATGAAGAGTCAACATTCTGGTAGCTTCTAGACAATGGGTATGTGTTATGAAAATTCTATTACATATCTTTACTATTCTATTGCATAATTCTACTGCAAAATTCTATTGCATAGTCATACATCTTGACTGTGTATAGCAATCTAGAAGAATCATTTTCCCCTAAGAGTTTTGAAGGCATTTCTCTACAGTAGTGATATATCTTCTGGCTTCCAATATCACTGTTGATTATTTTAATGCAAATATAATTTCTAATATTGTGCATGTCATCTTGGTTTTTGCTCGGGGTGGGGGGGGAAGGTTAGGATTTTCATTTTACTGCCACTATCTGAAATTTTATAATGAGTTTATTTATCATGCTGAGCACAAAGTTAGTTTTTTAAATCTGGAAATCCTTCAACTATGGAAACATTTCTATTACTAGTTTTTGGATTGCTTTCTCAAGTCTGATGTCTTCATTTTCTGGAAATTTTCTCAGACTTTGAACTTTCTGGACTAATTTTATAGGGTGCTTATCTGTTTCCTACTCTTTCCCATCACGTTGTATTTTCTTTCCCATCACATTGTATTTTATTCCAATGCCTGAATTTTTTTCAAATATATATTTATTCTTTCTATCAAATTTTGTATTTTGGCTCCCTTAATTTTCAAGAAAAATGTATTTGCTATTTTGAAATATTTTTTTAAAGGCATCAACATTGTTTCTTATCTCTTTGAGGATACACACTAAAAGGTTTTCCTCCATGTGAAGTGAAAGTCATTCAGTCGTGTCTGACTCTTTGCAACCCCATGACTATACAGTCCATGGGATTCTCCAGGCCAGAATACTGGAGTGGATAGCCTTTCTCCTCTCCAGGGGATCTTCCCAACCAGGGATCGAACCCAGGTCTCCCACATGGCAGGCGAATTCTTTACAAGCTGAGCCACAAGAGAAGCCCAAGAATACTGGAGTGGGTAGCCTATTGCTTCTCCAGGGGATCTTCCCAATCCAGAAATCGAACTGGGGTCTCCTGCATTGCAGGCAGATTCTTTACCAACTGAGCTATCAGGAAAGCCTTTACTCCATAGTTCCCCCTTCTCTGCGCCCTGCATTATGTCTACTTTCCTCATGTTCCTTTATTCTATTATATATTTTTCATTTAAAGGCTTTACATAAGTGTTTCAAGTGTCTAGTACCCTTTAACATTGAAAAGTGAGGCATTGTAGAGACAATTAGTTGTGTGTGCATAGGCTAATCTGACCAGTGATGGGCTCCAACTAGGATGTTTCTGCAGGGGTCAAGGAATTTTGCGAGGCGTTTTTCTCAACTTCAATATCTATAAGCCTCTTCTCTCTTTTAGGTCAGCTTGTCTATTTTACAGTGTTCTATTAAAAGGACTAGAGGTTTTCTATTCCCTAATTCCCAGTTTTCAGTACAACAATCTGCACCTCCCACTCTACCCAAGCTGTGTATGGTATTCTTGGGTTCTAAAGTCCTCTGGTAACCATTTCTCCAAAGAGAAAACCTCCAGTTTCCTGCATGGTACTGGGAAGGAGAGTTGTCTGGTTGCCTAGAGCAGAATAAGGAATCTAGGTAGTCTCATTTTTATAGAGTTTCAATCAATCTTTTACTTTTTAGTCCCAACCTTAACCTTCATTTTTAAAGACACCTGTGGCCTTAAAGGCCAGAGTATTTACAGGGTTCTAGAAGAAAAATCAGTTGACTTCTTGATTTCTCACCCAAGAAAGAGCCTCATGGCCATTTTATTTCAGCTTTCTCTACTATGTGAGAAAGCCTGGTGCAGTGCAGTCCATGGGGTCGCAAAGAGTCACACACGACTTAGCGACTAAACCAAACGACAACAAAACCAAAAAACAAACTGCTATACAAAGTTAAATTTTACCTATCCATCTGTTTTCTAGCTTTCAAAGTTCTCTTGATGTGCCTCTGCTTTTTTTTTTTTTTCCTTTCCCTGGCTTTGTCTTCATGAGGACATGCCTTTATTTCAACACTCATATTAGTGGGATCTTGGTTCGAGCAGAGGAAAACAGTTGAGTTTATCATCCACATTTTAAATAAGAACATATCTCCTCCCTTCCTCTTCTCTTCCAGTTCTGAATCCAAGATCTCCTTCCTTGCCTGAATCTGTGGTCCCAAAACTTCTTTCCAACTGCAGGTGGTTGGATATTACCTCTGTTTCCTCTCAGACGTGGAGCAGAGAGAGCCCCATCTGCCATGCTGCACTCTCCTTGCCGTTTTGCACAAACCGTTCCTTCCTTGAAACTTTCTCTGAAATTGCCTACCTTGGAAGCAGTTTCTGAGCCTTAGGCATCTCCCTTGATTGCTCCAGCGCTATAAGCAGAACCTAGACCCAATGCATTTGCTAGATGCTTCCAAAAACACATCTTTCTACATCTTTACGAGTTCTAAATGACAGGTATTATTCTAATCCTTGCATGTTTAAAGAAACAGAGGTGAAAAAAGATGATGCTTTATACATCCAGTGAGGGCACACAGCTAGTAAGTGGTAGAGGAGCGATTCAAATCCAAATCAGCTCTTTCCATCACACCCTTGCCACTAAGGGATGAGCATCTTTGCCTCCACAGCCCCATATTCACTACTCTGACATCTCCCACTCTGCAGCAGTATCTGAGACTATCTACCACCACCACCATCATCACCACCACTGACTGGCCCTATCTGTCCTGGGATGTGTTTCATGTGTCAGTTCCTGGTCTAAACAATGACTTAGAATCAAAGATTCTCAGTTAAGCAATTCCTTTACAATATCCTTCGCATTGGATGAAATCCTTAATATGCAAGGAGCATTGATTCAATGTACTCATTTATTGCCCTTGGACAAACCTCTTAATCTTCTAAGCATCTATTTCTTTATGTTTGAGTTTGATCTTCTGCTTGGGCATTTCTAGTCAAATAAGTGTTCAGGACTTTATGGGGCTACCCGCCCCATCCCTGCAGTATTCATATCCCTTTCTTTCTTTTTGTATTGACCTTGTTATCTTTGTCCCATTTCCCTAACATCTGTCTCCACATATGCCATGAATTAATTATCTCTGCCTCCAAGCTCCACAGATTGTTAGAGCAGAAAGTAGATGTGCTTCCACCCAACCCCATGGGTCTGCATGGATCCTGAGATAGGACTTTCTTACCACTTAATATATGCTTATCTCACCATACCATGCCACTGTCACCAGCAAGCCATGTGCCAAGAGAGAGACCAACTTCCTGGGACTGTATCCTCAATAAACAGGATTCCCACCCTAGGCAGAAGGACTGTTTATTCATTCATCCATCTCGCCACTCATTAATTCAACAAATAGTTGTGTGTGTGTTAGTCACTCAGTCATGTCCGACTCTTTGAGACTCCATGGACTGCAGCCCACCAGGCTTCTTTGTCCAGGGGATTTTCCAGGCCAGAATACAGGAATGGGTAGCCATTCCCTTCTCCAAGGGATCTTCCTGACTCAGGGATCAAACCCAGGTCTCCTGCATTGCAGGCAGATTCTTTACCATCTGAGCCCCCAGGGAAACTCCCAATAAATAGTTACTGGACATCTATTATGTGCTGGGCTCTCTATTAGGTCCTGAGCGTACGAGAAGAATAAGACACAAGCCAGCCTCTAGCACAAGGGCTGACCAGACAGTGGAGGAAACAGATCCATAAATCAACCATCACCACCTAAGTTACGATCTACGGATCTGTGCCTGGTCGTGTACTGGAGGAGCATTTCAATCAGGCCTGCAATCTGGTGAGGTCATGGAGTCTTCCCCAAGGAGGTAATGCCTGGGTTTTGAAGGATGAGCCCCACGAATGCTCACTTGCCTCTACTTCTTGTCTGGTCCTTCTGATTATTTTATAAGGAATGGTTAAATATGAGTACTGCAGAGGCCTTTTGATATTATATAAATGAACTCCCGACTGTATAAATATGGAAAGGGAAGAAGAAGAAAGTTTGTGGCATAGCCAAGCACACGGGTAGTGGGGCTTGAGGAAATTAATTCTACTCACACAATTTGGGTTCTTCTAGCAAAAGTGATCTTGTCATAAGGCTTTCTCCTGGGGCACCAAATTGTCCTCTAAATTAGTTGAAAGCTATGGGTCCTGGATTATAAATGAGATCATGCCAATTTGTTAAAAAGCAGTTGAAAACCTGCTTAAAAATCTGTTTTAAAAGATCTGTTAAAAATCTTTCTGTTACAAAGATTTGAATGGTGGGAACATCGTAGACTTTCGGTAACACAATGGAAAGGCTCAGCGGGGCCTTGTGTGCCCTTGAGGCGCCTGCAGCCCGGCCCAGGCTCTCAGAAAGAATGTGATGCAACCAGGGGCCTTTACTCTCTCTTCAGGACCACCTGGCAAAACGATCCACCCGCGTTGGTCTGTGATGGGCTGCTATACCTTCTGGAATGTCCCTCCCTCTCTCTCTCCCAGGACTCTTCATGGACCCACAAGTTTCTATCCTTCATCCTCCGCCCACCCCCCCCTGCCCGCCCATCAACCTTGATGCAGTAACCAGAGTCATAACCACTTGCTCCAGCATCAGAAACCTCCCCCTCCTCCATCCTGGGTCTAAGGGTGGCAGGAGGGAACAGGGATGCTCAGTTTTGTTTTCCCCAGCACTGCTCACCCTGTGCCCTTTGGATGAGAACCTCCTCTTCATTTCAACATCAGAACAAGGAAATTAGCCTCCAACCCTTCTGAAACACCAAGGTCCCTAGCATGGTGAATGACAGCCCATTTCAGAAGCGAGGACTCCTGGGACTTCCCTGCTGGTCCAGTGGTTAAGACTCCCCCTGACAATGCAGGGGACGAGGGCCTGATTGGGCGACTAAGACCCCACATGCAGCGCAGCAGCTAAGCCCATGAGCGGCCGCTCCTGAGCCTGAGAGCCACATCTGGACAGAGTCCGTGAGACAGGTCCCCGTGATGCATTGAAGAGCCTGCATCCAGTAACTCAGACCTGACACAGCCAAATGATGAATAACTAAAAACAAAAAGAAGCAAGGACTCCTGGTTCCTCATTCAGTCGCCTTTCCTCTTTTCTCTGTACCTCCTTGCAGGCAACACCAGATGCAGAAGAGAAGCCCCAGCAGTAAATCAAGAATGACCTTGGGGGAAGTTTCTGAGTCTGTCTGAAGCAGTCTGTAAGGATACAATCCCATATCTCCCTTCAGGAGAGTTCTGCCAAAGCTCATAGCCTTCAACAACCCTTTAACTCTTAGATTTGAGCAGCTGCCTTCTACACTGGCATGGGAATGGGTATGTGATGTGGAGAATGGATGTCTGCACACATTCCTAGGCACTCTGTCACCATCTTCCCTCTCCCCAGCACACGGCACTCACTGAACAAGGGACCCCAGCTCAGGCTCTTAGATTTTTGTTCCCAAGCACCCGCCTTGATCTACTCTTTGCACCTGTCAGTTACCCATCATTGCTGTGTAACAAATTACCCCCAATACTCTGGGTCTTCAAGCAATAAATTCACAGCTTATTATTCAGTTTCTCTGGGTAAAGAATCCAGGCAGTTTCCTGGGTCCTTGGCCTCTGGGTCTCTTAGATGCAGGGGTTTCAGTCATCACAAGGCTCCAATTGAGGGAGAATCTACTTCCAAGTCTGTTCCTGAGGCCATTGGCGGGATTCAGTTCTTCGTTAGCTGGAACCTTCTTCCGTTCCTCGTCATGAGGGCCTCTCCATAAGCAGCTTATGACATGACAATCAGATTTATCAGAGAGAGCAAGTGAGAGGGCAAGACAGGGTGAGCAGGATGGAATTCAGCCTTTGATAACCTAGCTGTGGAAATGGCATTTCATCGTGTTTGCTGTATCTGCCGGGAACCGGTTTACTAGGTCCCGCCCGCAGAAGAGGAGAAGGCATCGCACAAGGGTGGGAACACCAGGAGGCTGGTCTTGGAGCAGCTTGGAAGCAGCTCTGTTCGTTTCCCAGCGCTGCCACGTCACGGGCTGGGTGACTCGGAACACGGAAATGATTCTCTCACAGTTCTGGAAGCTAGAAGTCCAAAGTCAAGGTGTCGGCAGTACCGCGATCTCTCAGAAGGGGCTCTAGGGGGCGATCCTGGCTTACCTCTTCCCAGCGCCTCTGGTTCCCAGATTCCTCTGCCTTCTTTGGCTTGCAGCTGCTCATGACCGATCCGCTTCCATCACCACGTGGCATTCTCTTCGGGTGTCACCATCATTTTCTTTTTGCTTATTTTTGGTTTATATCCCAGACTGAGATTATTAATTACTATTAATTAAATACCAGGGCTTCCCTGGTGAGCTGCCTGCCAATGCGGAGGATACGGGTTCTATCTCTGGTCCAGGAAGGTTCCTCAGGTCTCGGGGCAACTAAGCCCATGCACCACAACTACGGAAGCCCAGGCACCCCCGAGCCCACGCTCTGTAACAAGAGAAGCCACTGCGATGAGAAGCCCAGCGCTCACTGCGACTGGACAAGCCCGCACGCAGCAACGAAGACCCAGCGCAGCCAAAAATAAGCAATTAAAAAATCAATACCTGATTTCAAAGAGTTGAATCCAGATGGGAGAATTTGCTAAAACGCCAGTGAATACAGATGACTTCATGTAAACAAGATCAGTCAGTGATACTAGAAGAAAATGCTTTTATTTTTCCTACTGTGACAATAAAAAAGCCCAAGTGAAAGGTGCAGAGGACACTGTCTAGAACGGTGATTTACAGCTTCACATGGGAGAGTGTTTTCCTGTGTGTGTCTGTGTGTATGTGTGTGTATGTATGTCTCTCTGTGTGTATGTGTGTGTGTGTCTCTGCGTGTATGTGTCTGTGTGTGTCTCTGTGTGTGTGTCTGCGTGTGTGTGTGTCTGTGTGTGTGTGTGTCTGTGTGTGTCTCTGTGTGTATGTCTGTGTGTCTGCGTGTGTGTATGTCTGCGTGTGTGTATGTCTGTGTGTGTGTCTGTGTGTGTGTGTGTCTGTGTGTGTGTGTGTCTGTGTGTCTCTGTGTGTGTGTGTGTGTGTCTGTGTGTGTGTGTCTGTGTGTGTGTGTGTGTGTGTGTGTGTGTCTGTGTGTGTCTGTGTGTGTCTGTGTGTGTGTCTGTGTGTCTGTGTGTGTGTCTGTGTGTGTGTCTGTGTGTGTGTGTCTGTGTGTGTGTGTGTGTGTCTGTGTGTCTGTGTGTGTCTATGTGTGTGTGTGTGTGTGTGTCTGTGTGTGTGTGTGTCTGTGTCTGTGTCTCTGTGTGTGTCTGTGTCTGTGTGTGTCTCTGTGTGTGTCTGTGTGTGTGTATCTGGCGTCTGGGTTTCAATGTCCAATCTCCCTCTTCCTGTTGGACGGCAGTCCTGTTGGTTTCAGGACCCACCTTGATCCAGCATGTGCTGTGCTTAGTCACTCAGTAGTGTCTGACTCTTGGCGACCCCGTGGACTGTAGCCCGCCAGGCTCCTCTGTCCATGGGATTCTCCAGGCGAGAATACTGCAGTGGGTTGCCATGCCTCCTCCAGGGGATCTTCCCAGCCCAGGGATCAAACCCAGGTCTCCCGCACTGCAGGTGGATTCTCCACGTCTGAGCCCCCAGGGAAGCCCTTAATCCTGTATAAATTCACCTTAATTTGATTATATCTGCAAAGACTCTATTCGCAAATAGGTCCCATTCACAGGTTCAGGGTACATATGGATGAGGGGGACTATGATAGCAGCAATCGACCTCGTCTACTCCCCCAGCAGTGGCCTCAATTCACACCCCCTTTTCTGTCCTTTTCAGCCCAAACTTGGCCCCAGTGCACAGGCTACAACGACTCAAAAATGATTTAGCTATTTCTGGCGGGGTGCCCATGCCTCTTAGAGGATCAGAACAGCTTTAGGGTCATCCGAGGCGGAGGCTGACCGGGGGATTTTTAGTAACAAAGCAGTTAATACACGTGTCCTCTGTAAACCCCTGGGATCGGGACAACATTTCTGCCAAGAACAAGACCTGGAGGGATTTGGGAACAGAGGTGAAAACATCAAAGCCGATTGGCTGTGTCTTTGTGGTCTTTAAGTCATCATTTTCGATCCCTTTTCTCTTTCAAAATACCCAAGCCCTTGACACATCCCCTTCTAGAAACGTGTCTCACTGAAGCAATGGTTCCCATTGGGAGGCTATGCTTCCTTGGCAAGAAGTGGCTGGTGGGGAAGTGTGTAAAAATGTCTGGGTGGGTGACATGTTTGAAGGTCATTATGATACTGACTCTTTCACCCCCACTCCCCATCAGCAGATGCTGGGCAACAATGCAATTAAAAGTGAACGTGCTTCCTAAACTGCCGATTCACAACAATTCCTATACACCTATACAATTCTACCTATACACCTAATGTACTGAATTCACCCTAGAGAAGCTTACATAAAAGGACACATACTAAAACATGTATAAGGATATTCATTGCAGCATTTTTTGTAATGGCAAAAATCTGGAAGCAACACAAACAGCCTTCAGTAGGAGAACAGATAAGCAAATGCTGGTATATTCCTAAAATGGAATATTACACAGCAATTAAACCAATTAGATCTATATGAATGTATAAAAACAGATCCTGAAAACAAAACCGGGGGGGAAACAGCAAATTGTAAAACATTACATACTGAGGATGCCATTTATGCTAAATAAAAAAAAACACACCAAACAATACCACATCATGTTTATGTGCAGTAAAAGTTTAAAAACCATGAACAAGAAGGAAATCAACCAAATTCATGGATCTTGATTGCCTTTGGGCATGGAGGGAGGAGACTGAGCCTGAAGAGAGGAAAAAGAGGATTTTAACTTTATGCCATATTATTTCTTTTACGGGCTTCCCAGGTGGCGCAAGTGGTAAGCAACTTGCCTACCAATGCAGGAGGAGACACAGGAGACACGGGAAGATCCCTGCATCAGGAAGATCCCCTGGAGGAGCACATGGCAATCCACTCCATTATTCTTGCCTGCAGAATCTCATGGACAGAGGACCTTGGTAAGCTACAGTCCACAGGGTTGCAAAGAGTCAGACATGACTGAAGCGACTTAGCACACATTTCTTTTATAGAACCCTGACATAAAAAAAGCTTCTTGATGAAAGTGATAGAAAAGAGTGAAAAAGTTGGCTTAAAGCTCAACATTCAGTAAACAAAGATCATGGCCTCCAGTCCCATCACTTCATGGCAAATAGATGGAGAAACAGTGGAAACAGTGGCAGACTTTATTTTTGGGGGGACTCCATGATTTTGCAGATGGTGACTTCAGCCATGACATAAAAAGACGCTTACTCCTTGGAAGAAAAGTTATGACCAACCTAGAAAGCATATTAAAAAGCAGAGACATTATTTTGCCAACAAAGGTCCGTCTAGTCAAGGCTATGGTTTTTCCAGTGGTCATGTATGGATGTGAGAGTTGGACTATAAACCAAGCTGAGTGCTGAAGAATTGATGGTTTTGAACTGTGGTGTTGGAAAAGACTCTTGAGAGTCCCTTGTATTGCAAGGAGGTCCAGCCAGTCCATCCTAAAGGAAATCAGTCCTGAATGTTCATTGGAAGGACTGATGTTGAAGCTGAAACTCCAATACTTTGGCCACCTGATGCAAAAGCTGACTCATTTGAAAAGACCCTGATGCTGGGAAAGATTGAAGGCAGGAGGAGAGGGGGACGAGAGAGGATGAGATGGTTGGATGGCATCACCGACTCAATGGACATGAGTTTGAGTAAACTCTGGGGGTTGGTGATGGACAGGGAGGCCTGGCATGCTGTTGTTCAAGGGGTCACAAAGAGTCAGACACAACTGAGCGACTGAACTGAACTGAACTGAACTGACATAAAAAAACCAAATGTTGTTATTTCACTGGTATTTGTTATTATTGGTACTTTTCTTTTTACATTTTTTAAAATAAATAAGAGGGACTTCCCTGGTGGTCCAGTGGCTAAGACTCTGCACTCCCAATGCAGTGGCCCTGGGTTTGATCCCTGGTCAGAGAACTAGATCCCACATGCAGCAACCAAAGATCCTGCATATTGCAAACTAAAAAGATCCCCAGTGCCACAACTAAGACCCAGAACAGCCAAATAAGTATTTTTTTAAAAAATTAAAAGCTAGATAAGAAATAAGAGTGAAGATAAGGCTCTGATTTGCAAAGACTGAACTCCCAAGGGAACGTGGTCTCCTATAGTTGGGCCGGGCAAGACCTACATGGCCATGGGAAGGACTGGAATGTCCTGGCCATTGAGACAATGCACAGGGTGTGAACAGAGATGGTGGAACAACCCCAGGTCCTGGGTTACAACTAAGCGACGAGATCGTCCACATTTTCATTGTTAAGCTACTCACTAAATTTCTGTCAAGGCATCATAACTGCAAAAATTCCTTAGACCTGGAGCAAGAGGGAAAGAGTGATCCTGACCGGATATCTTTCTCATTCTGAGACTTGTCTAAATGTGAGCCACTGTTCTTGGATTCCTGTATCTGTTCAATGGCATCTTTCAGGAGCCAACTCCAGTGGATATCGCTTCCAATGCCATCAAAATGACCATGTCCAGGGACTTCCCTGGTGGTCCAGTGGCTAAGACTCCATGCTCCCAATGCAGGGGACCCAAGTTTGATCCCTGATCAGGGAGCTAGATCCCACATGCACAACTAAGAATTCTTATGCTGCAACTAAAGATCCTGATGCTGCAACTAAAACCTGGAGCAGTCAAATAAATAAATAATTTAAAATGCACACAGCTGTGTCCAGAATAAGATCATGTCCCTAAGAGTCACTATAACAAGAAGAACCAAACCAAGTTGTTGAACTGACAGAGTCGTCATCCAGATTTAGAAACAAAGTGACTTGAAGGGTCTAGAACTTAGCACGCCCTGGGCCTCTATCCCACTTTTCCCTACACCCTGTAAAAACACCAACCATTTGTTTCATTGCTCATTCCAGAAACCCAAGAATCACGATTAACCCCTCTTTCTCCTTAGCGACATACAGTTAATCACATGACCACAAAGTGCAGCCCAATCTTCCTGCTACACACCTGTCAAAGTCACCCCCTTGTCTCCATCCCTTCTGCCACCATCAGTCCAGGCCTGGACACTTACTCAGACTGGAGCAACAGGCTTCTAATGAGTCCTTTCTGCTCCTTCCCCGCTTTCAGTCCACTATCTGCGTAGCTGCCGGAGTGATCACTCGCAGACACATCTGCTCACATCCCTCCACCCCTTCTCAATCGCTCCTCTGGTTCTCTAAGATAATGAGTCAGATCTTCCATGGCTTACGACGCCTTCCACCTCAGCCTAACAACTGCTCCACCTTGATCCCTGTGCTCCAGCCACACTGCAATAAATGCGCCCCCTTTGAGGGGGCTAAGATGGAGACGACATCTCCCCGAGACCCTGATCCCTTGCTCTGATGCTAGGCACCGAAAGCTGGGTTCTTCCCATTTCCAAACTCATGCTCTAATTAGCTCTCTCTGAACTTGGAAGGTATTTATGGTCATCAAGACTTCATCTTTGGCATCTTTCAAGGTCCAGCTCAGCCATCTTTTCCTTTTTTTTTTTTTTTTTTTTTTAGATTTATTTATTTCGCTGTGCTGAATCTTAGCTGCAGCATGGGAACTCTTAGTTTTGTGCAGCCTGGGACCAGGGATCGAACCCAGGCCCCCTGTATTGGGAGCGGGGAGTCTAAGCCACTGGACCACCAAGGAAGTCCCTAGGCCACCTCCTAAAGATGCCTTTTGTGCTTACACCTCCTGTCCCCAACACACACACACTCACTCTGTCTTCTGTGGCCAAACGTCATTTCATTGATTCTTCCTTTTCAAACCATCTGTCTGTCCTTCCTTCTGAGATTGAAGGCAGGAACAATGTCTTGCTCTGAATCAGTAACCAAGTCACTTCAATATAGTACATGCTCAATACAGATGCGTGGAACTGAGTTTAATAGTCTGAATGGACAGAAAATAGTTCTTGAGTGTGAAGGAATGAATATTTATTAAAGGCGCTGGACGTTCCAACTTTTCTTATGAAGCCCCGTGGTTCACCTTTAAACCCCTCTAAACTTAAAAACCTCTGCCAGTCATTTTCCTTGAATCATTTGGACAGATGCACTAATAATGATGATTTCAAGTGAGACTTTGATGTCAGCATTTCACTCACACTTCAGGGGGAGAAAAAAGAAAGTATATTCAGAGGCACACAAAAAGGTGTAATTACCATTTCAGGAAAATACGTTAATTGATGCAATGCATTACTGCTCTGACAGCTCTCAGCCTTTGCACCAAATGGTTGTAAAATGTATATACAGGAAAAAATACATTTTTGTTCCTGCTTAAAGTACAGGTAGAGAGCAGGAGCACATAGAGGTGGGGTCTGATGTTAATGAGGGCAAGACTGAGACGGCAAAGGTTTTTAGTGGCTGAGAAGTATACTTTTGTGATAATGTTTCCAGCATTGAGGAGATTCTTTGGGCTGTCTACTCACTCACTGGAGTATTAAAAGTTCATAGTGAGTTGAAATTCTTTACCACTGCTCCACCTGGGAAGCCCTTAAGAGCAGGCTACTGCATTAAAAAAAAAAAAAAAAAATGAAGAAAGAAAGTGAATGGACAAGTTGTTAGGTTATAGCACCGGTCAAGTGACCACATGGGCCAGACTGACCTGGAGCAGGATAACTTAGGGGATCACTGGGGCTTTTGTAAGCACCCACAGAGTCCGACAATGAAATGATACTTGTGACTCCAGAGTAATACACATTGGGACCGTGTCTGTAACTTGGCATGCTGTAGAGAGTCAAAGTCTGGCCTCATGTGCTGCAAGACATGAAACCATCTATTTCATCTCTCTGGGTCTTCACTGGCCCAACTGTTCAATGAGACAAATCCTATCTACTTTAGTAAGTCATGCAAAGCACTAGGTATATTGTCCTAGAACAAAATGAAAACTCAGCAAATATTCACTGCCGTTCCTGTCCTTCTCGGAACATGGTTAAAGGCATTATTAAGCCCAGCCGTTTCACAGTGGAAGCTGGCCCCACGGGGTTGCATGGAACCCAGGGACAGAGGACAGTAAGGAACCGGCTGGCCAACCTCTCCTGCTGGCCTGGTCCCATCTCTTGGTCCTCACACACTGAACCCATTCATTCATCCACTCACACACTCGCGTGTAGACATCATCACTGGAACCCACCAGTGTCCTCAGTGCTCTTCTCTTTCTGAGCCCACGCCTCGTGAATTTAGGCACAGTCATGTGCCTTGCTTTGAACAATGAAATGTGAGCAGAAGGGAAGTGTGTGGCTTCTGGGTGGAATAATCTAAGGCTCAGTCTATCCTCCACCTTCTCTTCTTCCCTACAGCAAATCCCAAAGCCGGTAATTTACAGTGATTCCTCTGTCAACCTGGATCCCTGAGTAATAGTAATGAGTTCTTATAATCCCCACTTTGACCCACGTTAGAAATAAAGCGTGCATGGACTTCCCTGGTGATCCAGTGGCTGAGACTCCGTGCTCCCAATGCAGGGGGCCACGTGGGACCTCTGGTCAGGGCACTAGACCCTGCATGTCACAAGTAAGAGTTTGCACGTTGCCACAAAAAATCCTGCATGCCTCAACAAAGATTGAAGATCCACATGCAGCAATTAAAACCTGACACAACCAAATAAATAAAATTAGAAAACAATTTTTTAGAAAATGAAATAAAACACACATGAGCAATAAAACTTTGTAAATTTTGAAGACTGACATTTGGGGTTATTTGTTACTCCGCCATACTCATCCTTATTCTGACAGATACCTTCATCCCATTTTTCCTTCATTTAACATATTCTTTAGCACCGAACAAGTGCTGGAAACCCTCTAGGTGCTGAGGGCTCATAGAGAACAAAACAGACCCAGTTCTTGTTCTCAGAGTTAAAGTCAAGTGTGGGGAGGGGGAGCACACACAATTAGTAAATAAGCATATATATTAGGTGGTAGATACTATGAGAAAAAATAAGACAGGGAAAAAGACTTGGGGGAAAGCTGTTTTGGATGCAGTGGTTAGGGAAGGCCCCCTGAGAAGATGCCATCTGAGCAGACACCCAGGTAAAGTAAAGGACAGAACAGTTCCCAATATCTGGGAGGGAAGCATTCTGGAGGGAGGGGAGAGGACCACAGAGACCCAGAGGTCAGATCACGCTTGGCAGGAGCAGCACACTTGGCCAGCGCTGCTGGGACAGGCAAGTATACGAGAAAGAAGGCAAAAGATGAGCTGACATCAAAAGGCACCACTGAGGACTTCCCTGGCGGTCCCGCGGTTAAGAAATCCACACTGTCACTGAAGGAGGTGCAGATTCAATCCCTGATGGGGGAACTAAGATCCCACACAATGAAGCAAAAAAAATAATAATAAAAAAAAGACACCACTCAGAAGGTGAGAAAGCAAACAGTCAGGAAGGAAACATTTAAACGCAAATCTAACAGATGACTCATTTCTCCTACAAATCAATGAGAAAAAGCCAAATAAAATCTAATGTTTAAAAAGTGGGTAAGAGATTTGAACAGGTAATCTACACAAGAAGATCTCCAAATTGCCAATAAGCCATCGAAAAGGTGTTCAACCTCGTTACTCCTCAGTGAAGTAAAATTTTGAAATAAAATGAGACATTCCTATCCATGCCAAGAATGGCTAAAAAGACTGAAATATTCCTAGTATTTGCAAATATCCATCAGCAGCATAATCCACAGATAAATTGGATAGCTATACAATAGGAAACTTCACAGGAATATTAAAGCACAGAGCATTGAGTCAAGAACGTGGGAAAATCTCAAAAATTATGCTGAATGAAAGAACCTAGATATGAAATCGTCCTTACTCTATTAGTCCATGTAAATGAGGTTTAAGAACAGGCATAATGAATCCAGGGTGATAGAAAGACTAGTGATTATTGAGACTTGAGGTGGGTATTAACTGTAAAGAGATATAAGGGAACATTCTGGGTTGATGGAAATATTTCATACCTTTATCTGGATGGTAGTTGCCTGGACATATACATATGGAAAACTCTGTTGAGCAATAAGACCTGTGCATTTTACTGCATCTAAATTGCTCCTCAGTTGAAAAGAATCGCAGACAGAGAGAAGAGAGGAGGTTGGCCATCTGGAGGCTGTGAGGTCACAGAGGACCTTGGGACCACGGTGAAGATTTTGGATTTCTTTCTGAAAGAGATGGAAGGAGCAGGAAGATTCTGAGCAGAGCCGAGACGGGACCAGACTTAGCTTTAGGAAGAGTGATTTTGTCTGCAGGGTGAGGATGAGACTTTGGTGGGGTTCAAGAGGGTAGCAGCAAAGTCTGTGGGCAGAAGACCTGCCAGAGGGGATGCTGGCATAGCCCTGGCTGGTGAATGAGCAGACAGTGGGAGCAGTGGTCGGGTCCCGGGTGAATGTCAGAGGTCACGAAGTCACGACCTGATGACGGATTGGATGGGGAGTTGAAGAGAAGGGCTGGAGCCTAACACACTGACTTTGGTCTATGGCCTGACAGAACACAGCTGCCAAAGTCTGGGATGAGAAGCTCCCAAGAAGGGCAGCTGGGGAGCTGGGGGTGGGGCAAGAACTGACTCTGAACAGGTAAGTTTGAGATGCTAAGGGAGCATTGAGGAGGCTGTTGACTAACTGAGTTTGGATGAATAAGCAGAAAACATGAGTACTCCCTCCCATCACACACTCACACTGCCTTAAGTAAATCAAACACACATTCCTCCCCTTTTGCTTTCTTCTTACAGAAGGAAGAAGTGGAGACTTAAAGGTGCCTTTGATCTGTTTCAGCCATAATCACCCTCACTATCATTTTTTTTTTTCTTTTCCTGGACTGAACGTACCAGCTGCTGGGTCTGGAACACATGGCTGAGATCTGAAGGCAAATGGGCACTCTGTGCTTGTCACAGCATCCCTTCTGGGTCTTTCCTCTGTCCTGGGGGCACCGGGTTTGGCACACACGGGGCCTTCCTCCTGCCCCTCCATGCCTCTGCTTTCAGCTTTGGGTTGATGATCTCTGCTCCCCACATCCTCTCACATGGGGGGCCCAGACGCCTTCACGGGGGACGGCGGTCAGAACAGATAGACTCCATGCCCTGCCTGGAACAAACACATCATCAGGGAGCCCAGGACCATATGTGGAGGAGAGGGAAAATATCACTTTGGTAAAGCCGTCAATTAAAAGGAAGGAAAGCCAGAGCGACAACATTAAATATTCAGGTTCCAGGCCCATTATGAGGTTCTCTTGGGGCACAGAGCTGTGAATTCCTGGGAAGTAGGAGGGGCAGCTTGGAGAGGTGGGAAAAAAACCAAGGCATTGGACTCAGACCTGCTGAATTTTCCATTCCAGCTCTGCCCCTAGTGGCCTTCCAGAAGTTAATCCACTTCTCTAAGAATTGGTTTCTACATTTATAAATAAACTTATAAATGGGGCTTCCCAGGTGGCGCTAGTGGTAAAGAACCTGCCTGCCAAAGGCAGGAGACGCAAGAGATGCAAGTTTGATCCCTGGGTCGGGAAGATCCCCTGGAGGAGGGCATGGCAACCCACTCCAGTATTCTCACCTGGAGAATCCCATGGACAGAGGAACCTGGTGGGCTACAGTCCACGGGGTCGCAAAGAGTCGGACACGATTGAACCAACTTAGCACTCACACACACAAATGGGGTAGGATCCAGTGAGATACATGATTCATAACTGTAGGAAACACTCCAGATACCTGCACCCTTTTCCACTCTTCCCACCCCAGGCGTGGGTATGTAACCCAAGCTTCCTCAGCATAAGCACGCAATTACATCACATGGGTATTAAGAAAGCACTTTTCATTTTTAATTTTTGCTTTTACTCTTACTTTCTTAATGCAGGAGCCTGGCAGCATCACCGACCCGCTCCGAGACACACACGCGTGCGCGGTGTGCCTGCAATGACCCCAGACAGCCACATGGGGGCAGCACCTCACCCATGTCACAGCTTCCTGGGCACCAAAGGACTGTGCTCCTTCACTGACCAGGCTGTGTGCGCCCAGGTCCCCCGAACTGTGGCGCCCCCAGCAATGTACTGAGCCGCATCTCTCAGTGCTTCCATCCCGGTGCAACTCCCTTCCACACTGAAGTGGGCTGTAAAGAAACTCGCTTGTAACCCGCTTAACAGATGGAAGGTGGAGGCTGTGCCCCTGCCGAGCTTTCCACCTGCATTTCAAGCTCTTAGGAGCCCTGAGCCTCCAAGGGAGCAATGCGCCCACCCTTCAGGACGGACCGCATGGGAAGGCTCTGAAATTTCAGAGGGGGAGATCCAGCTGTCCCGGCCTCGGCCGAGCCCCTCAGCGTCTCCAGCCACAGCTGCCATCTGACCACACGGCGGAGCGACTCCAAGTGAGACCTGCCGTGCAACTTCCCAGCTGGGCTGTCAACTCACAGAAGTAGAAGACATAATAAAACGGAGGCTGCTTTAAAGCCACCGGGTTGATTGCGGTGCAGAGATGATGAACTGATGCAAGCAGCTGTGTTCTCCTGCATCTGAGCTCACCAGACTCTTACAGTCCAGGAAAGAGTGCGGGGAGAAAGCCCCTCTCCCGCTCTGGATCATGACGGAACATCTCCCTCCCCTGCCTGCATCTCCCCCGCCTTGGCCCCCCTGCCCCCTCCCTCCTTCTCCCCTGCCCCCATCGCCCCCCTGCCCCCTCCCTTGGGCATGGCAGGAGTTTCAGGAGGCCGGGCTGGCAGCAGTGAGACAGACTCCATGCTCCCCTCTGTGTTTCCTTAGCCTCAAGATTTCATTCCAAAGGTGTTTCTTCTCTCCACCCCAGGAGGAAAGCCCTCAGACAATTTAACACCTGCAGGCTGCCCCACCTGCTCCCAGGGTGTCCCCTGGCTGACCTCGGGACCCCTTCACTGGAATGATTAAATGGAGAGGCCCAAGTGTGAAGACATTGGTCAGCTGATAAAATGACTTGGCGAGGCGGGGTCTCTATCATTTCATGGGAGATGACCACCGCGGGGAAGGAAGGAGGCTGGGAACCCCTGCTCAGTGGCCATCCTCACAGGCACCAGTAATTCGTGGTAGAATAAGTAAATAATGCATCCTGCTTGCCTGCCTGCCACTAATTGGAAAATTAGCATCACTCTTCTGGTAGATAAAATGTACTTTTATTTAAAAGAATCACAGTTTTTTGTCATTTTATATTCTCTGGAACAACGAATGCCAGAATCAACTGCCAAGGTGTGTCTGTGAGATATTTTGCACCCATTAAAGTCTCCTACTCCAAAAAGGCAGGAAACTCTTATCTCCTCTAACTCTCATTGTGAATGAGGAAACTGCAGCTGAGAAAAAAGTGGCTCAGAGAAGTGGGTGATCTCTAAGGAGAACTCCAATTTCAAGTTTCCCAGCCTGGAAGAGGGCAACACAGGTGCCCACGTCTGCATGCAGGAACCTCCAGGACACAAAACAGATCTTGAAAGTCTCATTTTTAAAAACAGTAACCCTGAGCCAAAAAGGGCATAAGTGATTTGAATTTTTGTAATGCTAAATTTGTCGAGATGTTTGGCTTGGCTTTCTCATCTTCAGAGAAGAACGCTTCTTCCAGATAAGCTACCCGTCAGCCGGGGTATGTCATCTTTGGCCCGTATATTTTCCACGTGTCACCAAATATTTATGGAGCTTCTACTTTTCTTAGGTACCTTTGCTCTCCAGGGCTTCTCGTGGCTTGGCTGGTAAAGAATCTGCCTGCGATGTGGGAGACCTGGGTTTGATCCCTGGGTTGGGAAGATCCGCTGGAGAAGGGAAACGCTACCCACTCCAGTATTTTGGCCTAGAAAATTCCACGAACTGTATAGTCCATGGGGTTGCAAAAAGTCGGACACGACTGAGCGACTTTCACTTTCACTTTGCTCTCCGAGAGGTTACAGAAAGATAAAATGCAGCGAGACCTGCGCTAACTAGAGGTAGCATGGGGTACTGTGTGGACACACTGCCTCTATCCCCTTTACCTACTTGTTACTGGTCTGTCCACTGCAAGGCAGGCCAGTAATTGGGAGACAAAGTCTCGAGGCAAGGAATAGCAACTGTATGCGGGAAACTGGGTGTCTGAGAAGATGGCAGACTAGAGTCTACAGTACCATATCTTCTCTGGGTCTGGATGTCGGCTTCTTTCATCGACATAGAGAGGGAGGAGGTGAGGAAGTAAAGCACAAAAGGCCCCAAGTCTTGCAAAACAGCTCCTGGTTGGGCCAGCATTGGGAGGAGATGTGTTAATTTCTTCTTTCCTACAGCCGTACACGGGCTTCCAGGTGGCTCAGCAGGAGAGAATCGACCTGCCAATGCCGGCGGCGCAGAGACAGGAGCTAGATCCCTGCAGCAAGAAGGCACCCTGGAGTAGGAAACGGCAGCCCGCGGCAGTGTTCTTGCCCGAGAAGTCCCATGGGTGAGGAGCCTAGCAGGCTCCAGTCCCTGGGGTTGGAAAGTCAGACGCGACTAAGCGAGCGCAGCACAGGGCAGACCTCATGTGGGCAGCATCAGGGCCCATGAGGGCACTTCAGGCTAACATTCAGGCAGAGGGGGCAGAGGTCTCTGAGGTGGGCCATTACGTATGCTTAAAGGTATGTGCTAAGTCTCTTTAGTCATGCCCAACTCTTTGGAACTCTTTGGACTGTAGTCCACCAGGCTCCTCTGTCCATGGGATTCTCCAGGCAAGAATACTGGAGTGGGTTGCCATGCCCTCCTCCAGGAGATCTTCTGATCCAGGAATCAAACCCTTGCCTCTTGTGGCTCCTACATTGCAAGCAGATTCTTTATACCACTGAGCCAGCAGAGAAACCCATGCTTATAGCCACAGACAGCATCCTTTTAGTGATTACAGTAATAAAACCAATGAAAACAAAGATTAAAGTAAAAGAAATGGATCCAGGAATTTCCCTGGTGATTCGCTGGCTAAGACTCTGCACCCCCAATGCAAGGGGTCTGGGCTCCACCCCTGATCAGGACACTGGAGCCCACATGCCACAACGAAAAGATCCTACATGCTGAACAAAGATCCCACATGTCACAAGTGCAGCCAAATAAATTAAAAATATATTTTAAAAAAAAACACAAAAACGAAAGAAAGAAACAGATCCAACGTGGAGTCAGATGCTGTTCTCCCCTATTGCATATTCTGTGCATCCTTCCCTGCCTTCTGCATTCTTTGCTCCTATTGGCCCCACCTGCAACCTTCTTTGGAGGTTACTTTCAGGCTCCTGGAGTCACTTTGCCCTCCACCAAGTCCCAAAGTCCCTGGGAGTTCACATAATCCCAGGGGGATCTGAAGCCAAGGACTGGTTTGCTTGGGGCAGGGGGACAAACTCGGCAGTGCTGTTAGGGGAAGCTTTCTGACCGAAACTGTCCACCCTGGGCAGGAACCACAGTGACCATTTGTGTGAGTTATTTTACAACAGGAGGTCCTGGTAAGGAACATGGAACTAACAAGCCACCATCAACCAGAAGAGTTCGGGAAAGGTCAAAAGGAGACGCCATATATCCTTCCACCTCCCAGAATCATCCTTGCCGGCCTCCATCTTGGCTAAGCAATGGGTGTACCACCAGGAAGGACTCTGAGTCAGATTGATTGGCTAAAGACAACCCGGAAACGAATCCCTGAGTCAGATGGATTGGCTAAAGACAACCCGGAAACGAATCCCTGAGTCAGATTGATTGGCTAAAGACAACCCGGAAACGAATCCCCGAAACTGCGAGCCACGTGGCAGAGCAGTTCTCCTGGGTTGCCTTACCCTCCTGCTCTCCACCCGGGCGCCCCTTCCCAATAACGTTTCTTGCTTTGTCGGCATGTATGTCTCCTTGGACAAGTTCATCTCTGAGTGTTAGACAAGCGCCTGCTCTCGGGTCCTGGAAGGGGTCCCCCTTCTGGGAACAGTGCGACTGGCATGCCAGAGCTCCCTGCAGGGTCAGGCTGAGTCTGGGCCGTCACCAAAACTCTCACCCTGGTGTGGCTCTGTCCCCGTCCGTATCTTGTTCTTCTAAGAGTTTACCGCTGTGATTTGGCTTTCACAGGGCAAAAGAAAAGCACAGCCACAGGACTCCAGCTCCGTCTCACAGGTCACATCCTGTTGGAACAACATCGTTTCCTCCCTCAGTTATTTGTCTGCCTGACCTTTCCTTAGAGGCCAGATGAAGGAAGGAAATTGCTTTTCCCCAGTGTACCTATAATTTAAGCTCTGGCCCCTGACCCAGGCTGTGATGAGGTCTATTTGACCTCTATTGACAGACAGAGAGTCTGTTTAGTGGAAACTTGCTGAGGAGCGTCCAGGGCCTCTGGAGGACATCTCTGGAGTGAATTAGGGGAATGAGTTATAGTTGCCTGCGGAGATGTGAGTGATCGTCGCAGAGCAGAACCAATTCTGACTCCATGTTGGAACTGTTTCTTTGACTTGCTTTTCATTGGTGGTGTTATTATAATCATACAGAACGGCCTGCCTCAGGGAATCCTGCCCCTCTGCCTGACTGTTACACTACAGTGCCTTTGTTCAGAACACCTTCCACCTGTAGATGGCAGGAAGGAAGAAATGAACACACCCCCTGCCTAAGGCCTGACATTGTGGGAGACGTTTATAAGATTAATGACCTTTTTACTTTGTTTCCTCACCTCCTCCCACCTCTGATCTATGAAAGAACCTGGCATCCAGACCCCATAAGATGGTTATTTTGAGACATCAGTCTGTCATGTTCTGGGTTCAACCCCATTCCTTGACTCGTGTTTCTCAGATTCATTGGCCTGTCCTGAGGTGAGCAGAGGGAGCTTGGACTCAGAAACATGATACAAATGAACTTGTTTACCAAACAGAAACAGATTCACAGACTTAGAGAAGGAACTTATGGTTGGCAGTGGGGGCCGGGGGTGGGGGGGGGGGTGGTGGGGGGAATGATGGGGGTAGGGATATTTAGGGAGTTGGGGAGGGACATGGACACACTGCTATATTTAGAATGGAATACCAAAAGGTCCTCCTGTATAGCACAGGGAATTCTGCTCAGTGTTACGGGTAGCCTCAGTGGGAGGGGAGTTTGGGGGACGACGGATACATGCATATGTATGGCCGAGTCCCTCTGCTGCCCACCTGAAGCCATCGCAACATTGTTAATCGGCTATATTCCAATACAAAATGAAAACTTAAAAGATGTGAGTTATGGGAAGGAATGGGTTTTCAGGGTGGATCCTGGAGAGTTGGGAAGGCAGAGAAAGAGCTATGGGTAAGGCCAACCAAGGCGGGCTACAGGGTCTGGGCGCTCAGACATCAGGTCGACCAAGGAGGAGGGCGGGGGAAGAAATCGCAGGTGCATCAGAATCTCTGAGAATGACTGAGTGCAGGATTCCCACCGGTGGAGTGAAGACTTGCTCCCCGGTCCTTGCATCATTCCTGGCAGTGTTCACTCCCCAGTTCTCAATAACGCAGGCTGCCAGATTCAAGTTCATTTGTTCAACTCCAGAGAAATGGAAAACAGAACAATTACCCACTGTTGAATCCTTAGGTCATTTATGCCCAGGGAGGCTCTAGGCTTTCATAAACGGTTAAACTGCGTGGTTGTACAGGGTGGCAGTCACGCTCACAGACTCTGGAGCCAGATTCTGGAGGGTTGCTTCTTGCCTCTGTTCTTTGAGCAATGTGAGCTGTGAAAATTCCTTAACCCGCCTTCACCTTACTATCCCCAACTATAAAACGAGGCGAACAAAACAAGCCTAGTGAAGTTGTTATGAGGAGTTCGTATGTGTAAACCATGTAGAAAAATGCCTGATGCTATGCCTGTGATCACCATATTAATGGTCCTAAACACTTCTCTGCTATTCATCCAATTTTAAGGAAATTGAGGCTCAGAGGTTAGGAAACTGAGGCTCAGAGGTAAGGAAACTGAGGCTCAGAGGTTAGGAAAGTTGGCCCAGATAGTACCTCTGGTTCTGTTTCTGAAACACTGCCTAATATTTGAAGAGCTCTTGCTAGAAAATGGTAAAACTGGCATTTAAGCAAAGAACCCATGTTCTTTTCACACCTCACTGCTTCGTGCTAGAAAGAAATATGGGCTAGTCCACGTTAACTATTTTGTTATATTAAGTGACATGCAGTGATTGCAGGTCATCTAAGAAAGATTCGAATACAGGTCCAGCAGGAACACTCCTGATGAGTTCAAAGAATGACTTCTAATTAGCACAGTGATAGTTTACCTGGGAATGAATGATTTTTAAATAGGTGTTAAAAATCCTCCCTACCTCCTTTGATCAGCTAAATATTTCTTTGGAAACTGCGTCTCTTCTATTAATTTGCTGAATGAACTCCTGCCTTTGATTCTGGGCACGGGGAGGAATAAATCAGATCAGGAGCTGCTCCAGGATCACAGAGCTCAAATTCTGGCGATGGCAGTTAGGACTCATTAAGGAGGACTCATTGTGGGAGGGTGAGGCTGAGTTAGAGGAAAGTCAGAGCCGAGAATCTGCTGTACCGCTTTGTCACTTGGCAAACACACAGTAATTCAAACCTGGCTCAGGAAACTCATCCATCCATCCATCCACTCATTCCTTCCAAAGTCCTTAGCTTTTATGGATAAATATGATCTAAAATGAGCTTCTTGACTACTTAAATGTAAATGAACAATTCTAAAATGCTTGGGGGAGCTGGAAAAAAAGGAGCTTTTTTAGGTATTTGAAACAATTCTCTCCGAAGTCTTGCTTACCTTGTTAATTCATTTCACAAAGCCTTCCTTGAGATGCTGCAAGGAAAACATCAACCTAGCTTTGTCCTGAACTAGCCAGAATTTGAACTCAGCTCCCTATATCTCCCAATATATATACCCAATACCAATACCAAAGCTGAAAAATAACACTCCTCTCACTCTGTTTCCTTATAGAGAGAGGTTTGATGTGTTCTCTGAGACCAGTAATTGTCTCTTGGTGAATGGTGTTTCTTCACAGTGGAGACAATAAGGGTGGAATTCTATACTCTGCCCCATACTTGACATACTTGAAGTTTGCCTCAGAATGAATGCTCGAGGACCCCATAGAAGTGGGCTGACTGGGCAAATGAGTGAATAGATAAGTCTGAACAAAAGATCTGTAACACAAAGGACAGGCACTGTATTTATATTCCCACACTGCCAGACTCCACCATCATTGCTCCAGGTGTGGGGGGATGTCTAACAGAGATTTACAAGGGGCAGGGACCACTTGCTTCTCCTTTTTCAAATGTCCCCTGGGGAGTGGACCTTTGGAAGTTTATAAGGATCTCTAGCTGTCAAGCCAGCCATTGGCACAACAGAGCTGTTAGAGGGAATTAAAACATCATTGGATGTTGGAAGAAGGCCAAGTATCAGAAAAGGCAGGTAAATGGGGTTTGGGGTAAATCAGTTGAGACTAGGAGTTTGCAAAGTTTTGAGCCAATTTTTTCTTCCACCTTATATTTAAAAAGAAATAGCCTTACTGCCCCCAACTATGCTAGAATTATCCTGGGGCTAATCAATAAGTAATTAGAGTGAGCTGGGCATTTAATATACAGAGAGATTGACAGGAAGAATCCATAGGTAACTGGAATGGTCCCCTGAGGGTTTTAGAGACAAGTTCCTGAGAAAGGCTGAGGATTTTAGGCATCCTCAGCTCAGCCCTAAACATCCGTGCCTCAGTTAAGACTCTCCCTCTCTATCCCATACTCACCACTCCACGAATCTGGAATACCTGGATATAGGTCTGTGACCTCTCCACTGTGCCTAACACCCTTAGGAAGGCTGGCTTTGGAGAAGGGACAAGGCTCATAAGAACCCCTAAAACAAGAAATATCACAAACTGGAGAGAAATACTGCTATATATGTATTCGTTGTGTTATATATATGCATATAACAGGGGAAGGCTGGATGAACAGAAACCAAAAAAAAAAAAAATGATGATGTACAAAGTGTACAGTAAAGGCACAGGGTAACTCATGAAATCACTGAACACTTACACCGGGCATGATTTGGCCCTATCCATCAAAACTGCATAAATACACACCCTCGATTTAAGAATTGCAGTTCTAGGAATTTATCCTTCAAATAGGCTGACAAGTATGTGAAGCACCATGTGTGTACCAAGTTATTTGTTAATTATGTGATGAAAAATGTGCAAATAAAAGCCTTAAAGGGTACAATTAAACAAGTTGTTGCACATGTGTTCAATGAAATGTTATGAAGAACAAAGGATTCACTCAGTCAACTCGACATTTACTGAATTCCTCCTTCACTGCAGGTGTTGATCATGGTTCTGAAGATACAATGGTAACCGTGGTGTAAAAAAGCCCCTGCCCTCTAGAGCTTGCATTCTCATGGAAGATGCCCTTCTTTATGTACTGGTGGAGAAGACTCTCTGTGACCTTTTGTTTCATGAAAAGAGCGAGACGCAGGTTTTACAGGTTAATGGTGATACATACACTGAGCATCTTTGGAAGGCCACATAAGACACTGATAGCAAACTGGCCTCTGGCTGGAGGCAGGAGACTTCCTCTGTTTACTCATAGCTATCCTTTCCATTTTGACATTTGGAGGTTATGTATTCAAAATAGGTTACTATCCAAAAGCATTATTTCTATATAATATATTTTTTTTAATAAAAAGGTGGCATAGGATGTTATTGTTAGCCTAATTCTGTCCCCTCCCTTTCAACTTCAGCCTCTACAGGGAAGGGCTCTGGAATACATGTCTGGAACACAATTCTGTCTCCCACGGAATTCCTGGGCTGGGGAGATAGGTACGAACTTGGCTTCCCTTTCCTTCTCTCTCACTTTTACTCTCTCTCACACCCTCTTCCTCTTTGTCTCCTTGGCTCCTGTCACAGTGCAGTGAGCCCGCAGTCACCTTTTGCTCAGAGCTTTCCCTTAGCTGCAGAGATAGAAGTGGGGCTAGACAGGGCTACAGAGATCTGCTGCTGAGAGCAAATTGCAGCAGAATCTGCTGTGTGCATTCGGCTGGAGTATCTGCTGGGCCCTGCCTCTTGCTCACCTCCACCCAGCAGAGGTGCCTAGATGGGAGACAGGTCCAGCGCAGGAGAGAAGGATTTTCCTTTGCCCTTGTCAGCAGAAGGTGTGTGCGTGCGAAATCGCTTCAATTGTGTCCAACTCTTTGTGACGCTATGAACCGTAGCCTGCCAGGTTCCTCTGTCCATGGGATTCTCCAGGCAGGAATAATGCAGTGGGGTGCCATGCCCTCCTCCAGGGATCTCCCTGGCCCAGTGATCGAACCCAGTGTCTCCCACGTCTCCTGCATTGGTACCCAGGTTCTTTACTCTAGTGCCGCCTGGGAAGCCCGTCAGCAGAAGGCAGAACTAACCAACTGTAGTTCTTTCTCAGTGTGTGTGTGTCTGTGGGTTGGTTGCTTGCCTGGGACTTTCTCCATCCTGGTATGAAATGTCCTGTGTCCTGGAAAACCCCTCAGTCCTGGACAACCAGAAGAGCTGATCACCCTGTCTGTGGAGGGGGTGGGATTACAAGAGGGAAGACAGGTAAGGAGAGAAGAGGGAAGAGGGAGACATCACCGACATAAAAGCTTTGTTCTCTGAATTTCACTTTCTTGGCATTCATATTCTAAAGTCCATGAACTATGGCTCCTCCACTGACTACATAGAGGACTTATCTATCTGAGCCTCGGCTTATTATCAGTAACATAAAGCTGATGGTCTAATAATCTCCTCTCCTGGCATTGCTAAGAACCCACCACCTCATGAGGGTCTCTATCACCAGCCTCACGTCTCCACTCTGATCCTAACTCAGCTGAGTTTCTGAGGGCCAACACTCTTGTTACTTTCTCCTTCTCTTGTATTTGCTTGGCTAAATCCCAACCTGGTTAAATCCAATTACCTTCCACCCCTTCCCTCAACCTGAGACGGGAATATAACACGGTGCTGTCCGATCTCACTGTAAATGATGACCACCAATCTCCAGCGGCCCTGGCATTGCTCAATAGCCCTGTCTAAGCTCCCAGATCCATGCATGCTCTTATTCTCCCAGATGACTATCTCATGTCATTTTCTCTCCCCTTAAAGCTCCAATACAACACCCACTCTTCCATCTTGGTTGATGCCATGAATCTTATGTTACTGAGAAAATAGAAGCAACCAAATGGGAAATCCGCCATCCTCCTGTCACCAGACCTCGGCCCCCACACGCGCAGCAGGCTTCTGTGCCCACAGCCCGCCTTCCCTCCTGTTACAGAGGATGAATGGCCTGCACTCCCATCCGATCCATCCCTGCTTCTCACGCCCCGGCTTCCGTTCCTCTCGCCCACTCCACACTCAGCCCACCCAGTCCCTGCAATCGCCCTTTCTCTCTGTCATTCCTCACTGCTCCCTCCTTCCTTGATCACTGCCCTATGTTCACGGAAAGCCTGATCAATCTCATCTCATTTACCACGCCCCTTCCCTCAGTTCAGTCCAGTTCAGTCGCTCAGCTGCGCCCAACTCTTTGCGACCCCATGAACTGCAGCACGCCCGGCTTCTCTGTCCATCACCAACTCTCGGAGTGCACCCAAACCCATGTCCATTGAGTTGGTGATGCCATCCAACCATCTCAGTCTCTGTCGTCCCCTTCTCCTCCTGCCTTCAATCTTTCCCAACATCAGGGTCTTTTCAGATGAGTCAGTGCTTCGCATCACGTGGCCAAAGTATTGGGTTTCAGCTTCAGCATCAGTCCTTTCAGTGAATATTCAGGACTGATTTCCTTCAGGATGGACTAGCTCACTGTTAACTGAATTAGGTCCCCCCTCCCCCCGCCACCAAATTCTTATGTTGAAATTCTAATTCCCTATGTACCTGTATGTGAAGATGGGGGCTTTAAGGACTTAATTAAGGTTAGATAAGGTCATAGGGCTGGAGAAGGAAATGGCAGCCCACTCCAGTATTCTTGCCTGGGAAACCCCATGAACATAGGAGCCTGAAGGGCTATGGTCCGTGGGGTTGCAAAGAGTCAGACACGATTTAGCAGTTTTGCAGCAGCAGCAGCAAGGTGATGGCGTGGAGTCTTAGTCTGACAGAACTGGAGTTCTCATAAGAGGAGGAGACCAGAGCTCTCTCACTTGATTTCTCTCTCCCTCCTTCTCTTCCTCTCTCTCTCCCTCCCCATCTCTCTCTCTTTCCCTCCCCTTGCCCCATGTCCCTTTCTCCCACCATCCATCCCACCATCCCTCTCTCTGTCGCCCTGTGCATACACAGATAAAAGGCCAGCAAGAAGTCAGCACCTACAAGCCAACAAGAGAGCTCTCACCAGAAACAGTCCCTTGACTTGACTTTGCACTTCCAGCCTCCAGACCTGTGATAAACTAAACGTCTGCTCCTGAAGCCCCCCAGTCTGTGCTATTTGGTTATGACAGTCTGAGCTGACTCATGCTTCGTGTGCTCCAGCCACACGGACCTCCTGGCTTTTCTCAAAACTTCCAAGCATGTTCCTATTCAGGGACTGCATATGGTATCCCCATAGCCCAGGAAGCTCTTCTCCGACGGCCCACGCGGCTCTCTCCCTTTCTCTGCATCATTCAGATCTCGGCTCCTGTAGAAGTTCCATTTCACCGTCCTCGCTAAGGTAACCTCCAAGAACTCTTGTTACTGTGACTTATTCTTCCTCTTGTCTGCCTCTGCTTGATGCATTTGCTTATTTTCTGTCTCCCTCACTGGAATCAGAGCACCTGGGGAAAACACTTGTTCGAGACCCCGCTGTAGTGCTCACATTGTATTAGGGAAGAACCTTTGTATTCTGTTACAAGTAACTCACTATAGGAATGTTGCCTATAAGCTTAAATTAAACGTTCCAACTCTGGGAATCCTGCCTCCTAGATCATGGGTGTTAAGCTAAAATACTTTGGTTCAGCTCACAGGAAATATCCTGACTAGGCCAAGAAGAAATCAACACAGCCCCTCTGGAGTCAGGTTGGAAGCAGGACTTTACCCTCATCCCCTTTTAGTATCAAAGAAGCCTGAATTCTAACTCAGGAAAGATGGTTCTTTGGGACTCTGGTCCACATTCTCTCCATCTGCTGGCTTTCTGAATCAAGTCCATGATGGAAGGTGCTGGAGAGCCTTTCTCAAATGAGTAAACAGGTGGTGTGAAGGGCCTGATGTTTCATCTGGTAGAGGTCCTCAGTGAGAGTCACCGCAATATTCCCGAATACTCTTCAGTGAAATGACCAGCGGATATGCCCCAATGACCTCAGAAGTGGCAGGATCCCTTAGGGTGCCATCAAGGAAGTGGGCATGTTAGAGCTAGGCGGTGAGAAACAGCCTTAGCTTGGAGCCCCATGGTGAGGATGGAGGTGGCTGGGAAGTGCAATAGGCCCGCCCTTGATGACATCATTCCATCAGGGAGAGACACGATGGATCTTAGAAGGTCACAGCTGCAAGGGTCGCTAAGGGTATCTGGTGAAACCTCTCCGGGACATTCCCTGCAATGTCCCTGCCTGAACTTCCGGGGAAGGATTCACACTGCCCCCTGCAGGTCAGTTCTTCACATTGCACCCACCGCTATCCCCTGCATTTTACTCCTGGATCCCGGAAGAGACGCCGGTTGATGGGAAGATACCCTGGAGGAGGGCATGGCAACCACTCCAATATTCTTGCCTGGAGAATCCCACGGACGGAGGGGCTTGGAGGGCTACAGTCCATGGGGTCTCAAAGAGTCGGACATGACTGAAGTGACTTAGCACGCACGCACTCAGTCCTACTCTCAAGAGACAGCGTGAACTAGCCTTATTTTCATTTTTCTTCCACTGGACTCTTCGCCTCTAGCTTTTTTCATCTCTAAGCTTAAGATCTCTGTATTTAAATTTCCCTTTGGCATAAATGAATGAATAAACAATTTCAAATTCCTCAATGTCTTCGTCACCTGTCCTGGTCTGTGCCTGTTCTGTAATTTCACTTTGAAGTCTGTGATCCAGAACATTTCTTGGAATGCCTGTATCCCCAGTGCCTGCTGCAAGCAAAATCATAGAGACAGGAAAATAGTGCTCAGTCAACGTTTGCTAGCTGAAGGAACGGACACAACCCTGCTCCCGTTAGGTGTGTTGGGCTGGAGCTGCAGGGAGGCCACCCGGGGAATTTATTTTTCCTCCCACAATGAGAGAAGAGATTATGAAACGGAAAATCATCCTGCTGTCACTGAGGAAAGCGGGGTCTCAGTGGGGTCAGTCCAATGCCTGAGGCAGCGATGAAAGCTCAGACTGCTAATAATTCCTACCCTGTGAATTTATTAAAATCCTCCATTTTATCATGCAGTCATTTGGGAAAGGAAATACATTTTCTGTGGCCATTCACCTTTATGTTCCTATTCCAAACTCAGTCTGCCCCACCTCCTGCAATGTGTTCACCAACCTGGACCAAGACAGTCCCTGCTCAGAGGGGCTCCGCAACAGCCCAAAGGGACAGTGAGGCCTGGGGGTCCATGTTTCCTTTGCAGTAAATGATTTTCATTAGCCCAGTAGACAGGTTATACTTCAGGGGTGATTCATGGACTCTACATTAGTTTTTTTTTTTTTTTTTTTACCCTTTTTGTTGTGGTGGTGTATAAAAGGATAGTAACCTGGTTACTTTGCCAGGCAAGAGAGGATGCAGGGTTTCCTGCCTTCAAAAACCGTGTCCCAGATTGGAAAGGATAGTGAGAAGTTTTATAGTAATGATGCAAAGAGAGTGATCAACTCGTGGACATTCTTCTGATGGGTTGGTGATAGAGTGAGTAGGAGTCAGCATCATCAGACTTCGGATACCAGTTAGTCTGAGGTCTACATGTCTGTGAGCAGCACACCATCAATTGTTAACTTCTCCCACCTGGAGGGGGTTTCAGTATCTGCAAAATAGCTTAAAGACACTGCTGTGTGTATCCCTTGATGGGGAACCAGGACCTTGCCCCAAGGTTATACTATTGTTTCTCTCGACTGCTTATATTTTTTTACTTACAACAACAACACAGGCTTATTGTAAAAAGTCAATGGAGTGGGTCGCCATTCCTTTCTCCAGAGGATCTTCCTGACCCAGGGATTGAATCCACGTCTCCTGTGTCTCCTGCACTGCAGGTGGATTCTTTACCATCTGAGCCACCAGAAGCCCTAAAATCATGGAGAAATTTATAAAGAAAAATTGAATAGTGTTCCCATTTGTTTGTTTTTCTGTGCACTGTCCCTTCCTCACCAAGACCACTAGAGAACGACCTTTCACCTGTTTCTCTGCATACTTCAACACACGTGTGCATGCATATCTCATTGCTGCTCTTTATCCTGGGTCCACTTTTCAAACCAAGAGACACCAATAGCTTAGAAAGCATTTTCTTCTTGGAGTCAGAACATCTATTATGGTTAGATTTTTCAGTTCTTCCTCTAACGGCTACATGTCGCTCACAGTCTTTGGACACTATTTACCTCATCTGTGAAATGGGGATACCAATGTTCACCCTGTGTGACACAGGGCTGATAGGAAGATCAAATCAGATGGAGGTTGAAGGCTGTTTGGATGCTGACATGCTTTATGCATATAAGCCTGCTGTGTTGGTCTCTTCCCTGCTGAGTTTCAGAATTCAACAAATGGCAGATTCAAAACTCAACACCGTGTAGAGCTTGAGGGGACATAAAGATAGCATTGATGCTAGGGTGATAAAGAGTCCTTGGGACCCTGGGCGGGTACCCAGCAGCTTCCCTGAGTCCTGCTGGTAGCTTGAGTTATCCATCTTGGCTTCTAAGAGAGTTGTGCTGCTATTGATAATCCTGACAGTGATAGACAATGCAATTATCTCCTGTGCTAGTCAGACACAACTGCGTGAGTTCAGCCCCAGCCCCAGCCTGCCCAAGCTCAGGCAGGTTGCAGCATTGCTTCCTGATGGTTTTCAGGCAGCCCTTGAGGCCACCATTTCTGGATCCCCTGCCAGAGTTTGGAGCAGGCGATTAGTGTGAGCTGACAGATCAGAGATGAGCTGAGCCAAGAATCCTTAGTTGGGAGCCTGAAGGGATGACCGGTGAGAAGCTGGTTGGAGCTCATGGTATGCGGGAGACTGTCAGGGCTGTCTTACCCCCCATGTCATCCCCGCCGTGGGGACGGGCCAGTGGTTATAGCACTAGTCCTGCCTGGACACTGAGGCCATCCGGGTGACGACCAATCACCAGGGGCCTCAGCAGAAGTGGGGCCTGATACGTCTTTGTTAGAGCCTGGGCAGAGAAAAGTGTGAAAGCAGGCTCAGGTCAGGTTATGCTAGGTGTTCAGATCACCTGGATACAATAAGGCAAGAATGGAACTTAAACCGTCTACTTCCATAGCCTCATCCCTTCCCCACCCTCTGGCCATAAGGACACACTGGCACCCACTGGCAAAAACGGCGCAGCCACTTTGGAAAGCAGTCTGGCAGGTCCTCCCAAGGTGAAACATGAACCAACCACATGAGCAGGAATTCCACTCTGGGGGTATCCAAGAGGATCAAAGACATGCCCCTACAAAGACTCGTGCGTGCATGTTCACAACAGCGTTATTCCTAACAGCCAAAAAATGGAAATAACTCAAATGCTCATCAGCTGATAAACGGATTGGTAAAATGTGCGTATCCACAGAGTAAATATGATTCAGCAGTAAAAGGCAGAGTACTGACACCTGCTAGGATTCCGTGGTGGTTCAGATGGCAGAGAGTCTGCCTGCAATGCCAGAGACCCGGGTTTGATCCCTGGGTCAGGAAGAGCCTCTGGAGAAGGAAGTGGTGACCCACTTCAGTATTCTTGCCTGGAAAAGCCCATGGCCATGGCCGGAGGAGCCTGGTGGGCTACACTCCCAAAGAGTCAGACATGACTGAGCGACTTCACTTTCACTTTTACTAACACCTGCTACAACCTGGATGAACCTAGATAACATGATTCTAAGTGAAAGAAGGGGATTTCCCGCTGTCCCAGTGGCTAGGATTCCACGCTCCCAGTGCAGGGGGACTGGGTTCAATCCCTGGTCAGGGAACTAGTGCTCACATGCCACACCCAACAGTTTGCATACTGCAATGAAAGATTCCACACGCCACCACGAAGACCGAAATCCTGTGTATCACAACTAAGAGCCAGTGCAGCCAAATAAATAAAGAAATTTTTTTTTTAAAAAAGGCTAAATGTGGAACAACCCAGAGGGGTGGGGTGGGAGGACGGTTTGGGATGGAGGGACACACGAGCACCCGTGGCCGATTCACATTGATGTATGGCAAAAACCACCACAATATTGTAAAGTGATTATCCTCCAATTAAAACAATTAACTTTTTTAAAAGGGGGGAAAAAAGTGCTAAATGAAAGAAGCCAGTCACAAAGCACCACATATTGAATGACTCCCTTTATACACAGTGCCCAGAATGGGGAAATCTATAGCGATGGAAAATACATTAGTGATTGCCTAGGGCTTGGAGGGGAAGAAATATAGATGGAGGATGATAGCATTTCTTGGGGTAATGAAAATATTCCAATATCAATTGTAGTGATGGTTCTGCAACCCTGATTATACTGAAGGCCACTGATGTGTACACTTTAAATGGGTGAATTGTAAACGTGTGGCTTGTAGATTATACCTCAATAAAGAGGTTATAAAAACAACAACAATAAAACATCCTGGACTTAGAGTCATGTACCCAGGAGTCAAGTCCTGGTTTGCCAGTTATTAGCTCTGTGACTCTGGGTAAGTTCCAGAACCTCTCTGATGATATGTCCTCCTCTGTGAAGGGGGTAAAATAACCTCTGCCTGGACCATCTCATAGGGTCCTTGTCAGGTTATAAAGTCTTAGACGTTATGAAACGACATATCTGTGAGACAGTTTAAGAGTTAATATTTATAAGATACAGATAGATATAGACAGAAAGCCTTAAACTGTTTTAGTCATAAAGTCATAGGACTTTGCTCTCCTGCAGGTCACACGTCACATCTCCTGTGTCTTCCAGACTCATAGCCACACTTGCACATTTCACTGCATTTTGTCTGATCTTGGGGCTCTCTGGGCCGGCGCTAGTGGTAACGAGCCCATTTGCAAATGCCCGAAAAGTAAGAGGTGCAGCTTTGATCGCGGGGTCGGGAAGATCCCCTGGAGGAGGGCATGGCAACCCACTCCAGTATTCTTGCACAGAGGAGCCTGGTGGGCTACAGTCCATGGGGTCGCAGAGAGTCACACATGACTTAGTGAGCACACGAGGACACACCGCTAGCATTCTTGTTCCCGAGGTGAGGGAGCTGAGGCTCAGGAAGTTAAAGCCGCCTGCCAGGGGGCATGAGCCGGGAACACAACAGAGTTGGGCTTCAGGCTCCCTCTATCTGACAACCAAGCCCTCCAAGCTGCCCATCTCTTGTCCGTCTGGCCCCGGGCCTCCTCTGCTCCGGTGGCCTTGCAGCCGCCACTGCAGCCGGTCCTGAGGACGCATCGTCTCCCCTTCAAGCTGCCCCACCTGCCCTGTCTGGAGCTCCTGAATCTTTAGCCCCCGATTCTGCCCTTCCTTCATTCCCATCCTTCAGTTCAGGGAAGCTGCCTGCACCCGGAGCTGTTCAGGCTGAGCCTCTGTAACAGGGGACATGGCACACATCCTGCCTCCCAGGGCTGGCGGGAGGATGCAGATACTGAGAAAGGAAAAAACTTCCTTATTTTCAAGCAGGGCTCCTTGGTATAAAAGGACAAAAAAAAAAAATTGGACTCAAGTTCATGAACTGATTTGGGGATGGAGGGGTGGAGGGCTGGCAGGACATTGCCTCTCCTGGTCCCTGCTTCCCCAGCTGCCCCAGGAGACAGTGGGGCCAGCACTGGGGGCCCTTCCAGCTCCCACCCCCTGGGCCACGAGAAACAGCAGCTGCCCCCGGGGCTCCCGGCCTCTGGATGGTAAACACGAGGCTTTATTATGCCCTTTTTTCTTTGTGTGCCTTTTAAGTGATTAGTGTAAAGCTCTGTACACAATAGGGCTTTAATTAATATTTGTGGAAAGCAGAAATGCAGGAGCCCCCGGGGGAGCCGGAGGGGGAAGAGCCTGGAGTGTGTGTGACAACAGCCCCAAGAAGCCAGAGGGGCCTCCCCGGACCCCAGCCTTCATAGCCAAAAACAAACACCAGGAGTGCCCGGGGGCCCAGGGCTGAGGGGGGCCTAGCACAGCCTTTGGGCCTTGGGTGCCCTTCCCAGAGGTGAGGAGACAGGAAGCTGGCAGCCGCCCCCCACCCCATCCCCACTTCTCCTCTGCTTCCTGGGCAGGTGAGTGGGGAAGGGAAGAGACTCCAGGTTGGGGCTGCAAGAAAGAAGGCTCCTTCTAGACCTCTGAGCAGGATTAGGGGTGATTCTCCCCCCTGAGGAGGCCTTTCTGCCCTGCTCCTCGTCTCTCCCTTCCCCCCATTTCCCCCAGAACGCAGGCGCCTCCCCTTCTCAAGGTACACTCTCTCCATCACCATCCTTGGAAGGCAGTCGGCTGCCCCCATGTGGACCACTCCAGGCTTCCCTCCCCCTCTCCAGGGCTCCCTCCCACACCACAGAGCTTAGGGAGCACCTGCCGCCTGACAGGCTGATGGAGGGCGGGGATGATGGCCAGCATCTTCAGAGCAAGTCAGGGTCCAAGAAAAGCACCTGCTCCACAGCCAGAAGCTGGCCATCTGCACCCACCTTCCTGTCTACCCCGCCCTGCTTTCCATCCTCACCCTCTGCCCGGTTCAGCTCAGGCTGTTCTGGTATCTGAGCCCATTCCAAGCCATGGTGAATGGGAAGAAAGAGGTCTATTGGCAAGCATGGGATTGCGGGTCCAGCCTCGTGTTCCATGAAATCTCCAGTGCTGCTGACTGCAAGGCTGTCCTGCAGTGGAGCCTGGTAAACGCCTGGAAACTCTCCCTCTTCTGCCCACCCCTGGCCCTACCTCTGTAGAGCCCAGCTTTGGGCCCACCTCTTGGGAGCTCAGACAGTGAAGAATCTGCCTGCAGTGCAGGAGACTGGGGTTCAATCTCTGGGTTGGGAAGATCCCTTGGAGGAGGAAATGACAACCCACTCCAGTATTCTTGCCTAGAGAATTCCAAGGACAGAGGAGCCTGGCGTCCTACAGTCCATGACGTCACAAACAGGCAGACTCTACCGAACGATTAACACTTTTAACACACTCTTTCATCTAAGCACCCCCTTTCCAGTAAGTATTTCATTCATTCTTTCATCCTGTTTATTAATACCTGGTGCAGGGCACGCTTCCCTGGTAGCTCAGATGGTTAAAAAATCTGCCTGCAATGCAGGAGATGTGGGTTCCATCCCTGGGTCGAGAAGATCCCCTGGAGAAGGGAATGGCAACCCGCTCCAGTATTCTTGCCTGGAGAAGCCCATGGACAGAGAAGCCTGGTGGGCTACAGTCCATGGGGTCTCAAAGAGTTAGACAGGACTGAGCAACTAACACTTTCACTTTGGCTTGTGCAGGGCACAGGGCCTGGACTAGAGAATGAGGTTGTGATCCATGTGTCTGCTCAGCTCCTGAGGTGTGTGTGGGGGGTGGGGGGCTGGTGGCTCAAAGAAGCAGAGTGATAGGTGGTCAGATGCAGTGACACCAGGAGACACAGAGAGTCCTGCCCACTCTGCACGGGACTCCCAGGATCCTGGTCACCTCCTCCTCTCTCCTGGAATTTGGTTCCTAGTCCTTCAATGAACAGACTGCAAGGACTAGGGGAGACGGTGATTCTCAAAATTCAAGAGCCTGATGAAGACAGTGGATCCCTCCTAAAAATTCAGATGTATTTAGAAACAAAAGCAAAAATAAACAAATGGGACCTAATGAAACTTAAAAGCTTTTGTACAACAAAGGAAACTATAAGCAAGGTGAAAAGACAGCCCTCAGATTGGGAGAAAATAATAGCAAATGAAGCAACAGACAAAGGATTAATTTCAAAAATATACAAGCAACTCCTCCAGCTCAACTCCAGAAAAATAAATGACCCAATCAAAAAATGGGCCAAAGAACTAAACAGACATTTCTCCAAGGAAGACATACGGATGGCTAAAAAACACATGAAAAGATGCTCAACATCCCTCATTATCAGAGAAATGCAAATCAAAACCACAATGAGGTACCATTACACGCCAGTCAGGATGGCTGCTATCCAAAAGTCTACAAGCAATAAATGCTGGAGAGGGTGTGGAGAAAAGGGAACCCTCTTACACTGTTGGTGGGAATGCAAACTAGTACAGCCGCTATGGAAAACAGTGTGGAGATTTCTTTAAAAACTGGAAATAGAACTGCCATATGACCCAGCAATACCACTTCTAGGCATATACACCAAGGAAACCAGATCTGAAAGAGACACGTGCACCCCAATGTTCATCGCAGCACTGTTTATAATTGCCAGGACATGGAAGCAACCTAGATGCCCATCAGCAGATGAATGGATGAGGAAGCTGTGGTACATATACACCATGGAATATTACTCAGCCGTTAAAAAGAATTCATTTGAATCAGTTCTAATGAGATGGGTGAAACTGGAGCCCATTATACAGAGCGAAGTAAGCCAGAAAGATAAAGACCATTACAGTATACTAACACATATATATGGAATTTAGAAAGATGGTAACGATAACCCCATATGCAAAAAAAGAAAAAGAGACTCAGATGTATAGAACAGACTTGTGGACTCTATGGGAGAACCCGGGGGTGGGATGTTTCAAGAGAACAGCATTGAAACATGTATATCTAGGGTGAAACAGATCACCAGCCCAGGTTGGATGCATGAGACAAGTGCTCAGGCCTGGTGCACTGGGAGGACCCAGAGGGATGGGGTGGAGAGGGAGGTGAGAGGGGGGACCGGGATGGGGAATACATGTAAATCCATGGCTAATTCAATGTATGACAAAAACCACTGCAATGCTGTAAAGTAATTAGCCTCCAACTAATAAAAATAAATGGAAAAAAAAAATAAAAATTCAGATGTATTCATACCTGAGACATTTCGTGAAAAGAAATTAAGGACACTCAGTTGACCCTATAGTCAAAGCTATGGTGATTTCCAGTAGTCGTGTATGCATGTGCGAGTTGGACCATAAAGCAGGCTGAGCACCAAAGAATAGATCCTTTTGAACTGTGGTGCTGGAGAAGACTCTTGAGAGTCCCTTGGACTGCAAGATCAAACCAGTCAATCTTAAAGGAAATCAACCCTGAATATTCATTGGAAGGACTGATGCTGAAGCTCCAATACTTTGGCCACCTGATGTGAAGAGCCGACTCATTAGAAAAGCCCCTGATGCTGGGTAAGATTGAGGGTAGGAGAAGGGGACGACAGAGGATGAGATGGTTGGATGGAATCACTGACTCAGTGGACATGAGTTTGAACAAACTCCAGGAGAAGGCGAGGACAGGGAAGCCTGGTGTGCTGCCGTCCATGGGGTCGCAAAGAGTCGGATACGACTAAGTGAACAACAACAGTTGACCCCCAAAACTGGGATCAGATGTCTCCAGGGGCCCCCAAACTCCTAAGATGACTTAGTACCCAGTGCCCTACAGCTGACAACTCCAGCCCATGACCTCATTCATCTGGATGTCAGGTTTGTTTTTTTGTGATTTTTAATTTTTCGTGTGCTTCATTTTGACCCAAGATCACTGAAACTTCAGGCATCGTCGGATCGGTTTGGCTTTAAAGCAAGACCGGTGCCCAATTTCTGGAATCTTTAGGACAGACATTTTTCTCTCCACCTACACCAGCCACTGGCTTTAGCGCATCTGGGGTTGGGGGTGAGGTGGATGGGAACGCGGGTGCTGATTTCCTCCTAATAAAACCCATCCATCTAGCTTCTAGAAGAAACAGATTGGAGATATACCCCGGAGCTAGACTTGGGGAGATAAAGTAATAATGTTATCAGTCTTCACCGAGCTATTTAAATACAGACTGGGTGGCTGGGGAGATGAAAGGCGGGGCCCTTTTGTTATGAAAATGAAGGGAAGTGGGAGGGCTGAGTTTGTGTTTTGATATGTTAATAAGGCTGGAAGCCGCCGGGGTGGGGACTGGTGGGGAGGCTGTGGTGCCCAGAGTATTTATTTGTGCAGTTTAATTTAACAGCGCGGCTACAACAGAGCTGCTATCGGGATTGTGTAAAGATAATTACAGCCCTGTTATCCATCAGATGCCTGCAGGAGGTGGCTTACTAGCTTGCCGCTGCCTTGGCCGCAGACAGACCGGCAGCCCCTCTGACATAGCACCATCGTGATCGCCTTCCGCCATCTAGTGGCAACTCTAGGAATTGCCTGGGGAAACGGAAAAAAAGCAAAACAGGATTTCTTTTGAGATCAAGCAGCCGCCCTCTAGAAGGAGAAAAAACTGTTGCCGTTTCTGAAAAGGTAAGATATGGCAAGGTCTTTAAAAATTAAGTGGTCAAATTGCTTCCCGCCCCCTTTTATTGTTAAGAATTGTAATAAATTTATTTTCATAACCACAGAATAGTCAGTTTAGACTCAATGTATATTATGGTAGGTAGACTATATGTATTGGTCTCATTAGGGCAGTCATACGTTTTCCATAAGGCTTCCCTGGTCACTCAGACAGTAAAGAAGCTGTCTGCAATGCAGGAGGCTGAGGTTCGATTCTTCTGTGAGGAAGAACCCCTGGAGAAAGGAATGGCAATCCACTCCAGTAATCTTGCCTGGAAAATTCCACGGACAGAGGAACTTCGGGGGTTATAGTCCCCGGGGTCACAGAGAGCTGGACGCGACCGAGAGACTAATGCGCGCGCACGCGCACACACGTTTTTAATAACTTCTTCTCTTGATTGAAATATGAATGTCTTGTGTTTTAACACCAGAGTCATTGGCGGACTGAATATTCTCCAGTAATAAAATTAGCAGCAGCAGCAACTACAATAGTTAGCATTTATTGAATCCTGACAAGGCACCCAGCATTCTTTTAATTTCTATACATATGTTCACTCATGTAATTCTCACAATGGATCTGCTATGTAAAAACATGCTAGCCACCTACGTAACCTGCAAAGAAAGAGAAGGTCTGCTCCTCTTTACTGATGGTGAATCTGAGATCCCAGAGGGTAATTTACCCAAGGACAGAATTTTGGGCTGGAATTAGTGTTCTGAAACCCATTGATTCTGCTAAAATATTCTCCAAGTCTTACCCCTTCATCCTTTTTGTTTTTTGACTCTTTTGTATAATGTTTGTGTTTATTTATTAAGGATTCAGCTTCTGATTTTGTTCGATTTGTTTCCCTGGTTACTGTATAGGATGAAGTGAAGTGAAAGTCGCTCCGTCGTGTCTGACTCTTTGTGACCCCGTGGACTGACAGTCCGTGGAACTCTCCAGGCCAGAATCCTGCAGTGGGTAGTTTGAATGAGTTGAATGTAATTGAGAAAGAAGCCCACCAGTAGAGGAAGTGGCAGAGAAGATGAAAGGACAGAGAGTGAATTGCCTCTCAGAATGGGTAGTCAGGTGCGAGACTTCACATGGTAAATATTTAAGCTCCGAGACATTGTAATTAACCAGGGTCCACAGGGCTCACTCTTGGTACAGTACAGTTCATGGGTTTTGACAAATGTGTAATGACTAATCCACCAGTACAATAGCATACAGAATAGTCTCCCTGCCCTCCATCACCCATGTTCCATCTCTCCCCTTCTCCCCTCTTTAAACCCCTGGCAACCACTGATCTTTCTCTGTCTCCATAGCTTTGCTTTTTCCAGAATGTCACATAGTTAGAAATCATACAATATGTAGCCTTTCCAGATTGGTTTTGCTATATACTTAGCCATAAGCAATGAGAGTTTTCTCCTGTCTTTTTCTGGCTTGAGAGCTCATTTCCTTTTATCCCTGACTAACCACAATTTGTTTATCCATTCGCCTGTTGAAGGGCATCCTGGTTGCTTCCAGTTTGTGGGCAATTATGAGCAAAGTTCATAGAAACATTTGTGTGCACGTTTCTGTGTGGTTAGAAGTTTTCAACTCCTTTGGGTAAACACCATGGAGCACAATTGCCGGGTCAAATGGAAAGCGTGTTTAATTTTGTAAGAAACCACCAAAGGGGACTTCCCTGGTGGTTCACTGGCTAAAGCTCTGCACTCCCACTGCAGAGAGCCCCAGGTTCAATCCCTGGTCAGGGAACTAGATCCCACATGCCACAGCTGAGAGTTCGCATGACACCACTGGGAGAGACCCTGCCTGCTGCAGGAAAGACTGAAGAAGCTGTGTACCACTTTGCATTCCAAACAGCGACGGATGAGTGTTCCCGTTGCTTCACGTTCTCATCACCATTAGGTGATGGCAGTGTTCTGGATTTAAGTCATTCTAACAGGTGTAGTGATATCTCATCGTTTTAATTTTCAGCTCCCTAATGACATAGGATGTTAAGCATCTTTCCTTTTTTTTATTTTTTATTTGTTAGGCATCTTTTCACATGCTTATTTGCCAGCTACACTGATCCATCAAATGGGTTATGATTCAATGATTAAAAAAAGAAATGGCTCTCAAGCCACAACCATACATGTATCTCTTTGGTGAGATGTGTGTTTCAGATATTTTCCCACTTGTAAGTCAGGTTGTTTTATTACTGTTGAGTTTCAAGAGTTCTTAATACATTTTGGATACAAGTCTTTTTTATCAAATGTGAGTTTTTGCAAATATTTTCTCCCAGTTTGTAGCGTGTCTTATTCTAATTGCCCTACCTGTTTATTTTGTTGGCCAGTGGGAATTTTCAGAGTGTAGAGGATGAGAATAATTGAAGGGAGGAGAAAGGGAGTTAGAAGAAGTCATACTGGGGTTATGAACTAGATTCACTTTTAATATCCTTTGAGAGATAGGAGTAAAATAGGAAAATTACCCCGATGTTATGCATGCAGAGGCACCGCTCTTCTCTAAAGAAACGGGTTTCTGTGTATCAGAAGCCTTCGAGGTCCTTCTAGTGATGCAGGAATGAGATGCAGGCTTTTGTGTTGGACTCCAGGAGAAAGGATGCTCACGGAATAACTGTGTGGGTCTTGCAGGGACCCTGAACCCTCCTGTCCAGTCTCTTGGCCCAAAGAGAAGAAGAAATGAGACTGGCAGACACTTTCAACTGTGACTGCACCACTTCCCCATGGTAAGCGCAGGCAGAGGGAAGACCCTTTCCCCCGGGGCCTCTCTCGGGTCATCGGCCTCCCTCCCTGGCTGGGTGTTCGTGTCCTGTCCTCTCCCCACCTCCTGATCCTGCCTTTTGCACCCAGTGGCCTTGTTGATCACAGAGAGGTCTACCAGAGCCTTGCTGGAGGTGGGGAGCTACCCAGATGGGCAGGTGGACCCCAGAGCTCTCAGCTGGCCCCTCTTAGACCCCTTACCCTGGACCCATGTTCTTAGAGGCTCCCACTTTGACAGACAGCTCAAACTAAACGTATCAAAGTGTTTTTTGCTCTGTGTGTTCTGTGGATCCTGCTGTGTGCTCTGCTCTGGAGATCTACCACCCAGTCTCCATTAGGGACAACCTGCAACCTTCAGCATCTGTTCTGTGACCAACCCTGCCAGGTCCCAGGAAGCCCTCCTGTCTCTTGCCCTGTATCCTCCAAACCAAAGGCAGCCACTGTTGGAATTCCAGGCAGCTCTCTGGGGTTGTGTGGCTGCCAGTCTCAGAGAAGGAGTCAGTGCACTGGAGGATGGGGAGGAGGCGAGCCCCAGGAGCCTTTGGTAAGCAAAAAGCCTCACCAAAGGCTTGAAATTAACTTGTCAAGTCCTTCCTCCCAGAGAGCATGACGATTGTTTCCTGCTTAAAGAGAAAGGCCGGATTTGGGCTTCTTTGGTTGTCATGCATTTTTCTGGCGAATGAACTCACGACTTAGTGGTGTTCATAAAATCGGAAACACAGTAGCTGCTGATCATGTTACAGTAATAAATAATGTCTTATTCTTAAATCTGTGTGTGCACTGTGTGTGCACGATCAGTGAAAACTGTGATATAAGTGATAGTGTATCAGAGGGGAACAGAACCAGTAGAATATGTGTTATAGGAATTAGCTCATGAGAGGAAACGTGCTGTAGGAATAAGCTCATGCAGTTATGGAGAAGTCCTACAAAACCGGCGTCTTCAAACTGGCGAACCAGGAAAAGCTGGTGGTATTGCCAAGGGCAGGAATAGATGGGTGTCTTGGTTTAAGCGAAGAGAGCAAGTTGGCCCTTCCTTCCTCTGAGTTCTGTCCACACCCTCAGAGGGTTGGATGAGGCCCTTCTGCCCTGGGGAGGGCCATCTGCTTTGCTCAGTTGATGGGTTCAAATGCAAATCTCTTCCAGGGACAAATAATATTCACTGGCTATCTGGGCATCCCTTAGGCCAGTCAAATTGACACATAAAATTAACCATCATAGTGGTTTTAAAATGAAATTCACATATTTAATGATGTCCTCTGAGAAAATAATTTCTCATTTACAGCCTCTTTGCAGTGCTTGAAACTAATATGTAAAATTTGTTGTCTTTAAAACTCAAAATTCTTTTTGTTAATACTTTTATTGACAATTCCAGTTGCTATGGTCTCAGCAGAGCAGTTTGTCCAAGTTGGAATTAATAATAATAATAATTTTTGAAAAACTCCCTAAGAATTACTTCGAGAGAAGTTGTCTAATTTGACATGACATTCAACGAAACACATATTGTGTGAGAATATTGACTCTTAACAACAAAATTAGTGCTTCTGCTGAAATGAAAGCAGGAAAAGCAAATTCTATGGAATAGATAATATTTATAAATAATGCATGTTTTTATTTTGTTACTTCTATGAACATCAGTATCATCAACAGGAACTTCCAGACACGTGCAATCAAAATTGAATTTAGTTGTCTTGATATTTTGCTGACTTTCAGTTATTTAAAAAATATAGCCAGATTTTATATATGGATAAAGATATATTTGTGTATAAAATTATATATATACTATACATATAAACCATAGCAAGGTTTTATATACACAAAGACTTTATATATATACAAAGATTATATGTATGTGTATGTGTGTATATATAGTATTCTTGCCTGGGGAATCCCAATGGACAAAGGATCCTGGTGGGCTATAGTCCACAGGGTCACAAAGAGTTGGACACGACTGAAGTGACTTAGCATGTGTGTATATATATTTATATCTATATAGATATGTACTCATAAAGGTATATTCTTCAAGGTAAGGAGATAGAACATGTTTTATTTCTTTGGGGAAGCACTTGATTCTTTACTCTTGAATATTTAGACTTATGGTCTCTATTTGCTCTCTTGCTAAAGTTCTCCAAATTTAGGAGTGGTCCTGCCCACCAAGGAATCTTCCCTGGTGGTGCAAGTATAAAGAATCCAGCTGCCAATGCAGGAGACATGGGTTTGATCCCTGGGTCAGGAAGATCCCCTGGAGAAGGAAATGGCAACCCACTCCAGCATTCTTGTCTGGAAAACCCTATGGACAGAGAAGCCTGGTGGGCTAGTCCATGGGGTCGCAGAGTCAGACATGGCTTAGTGACTAAGTGACAACAACTGCCCCCAGAAGCTGACTTTGCAACAAACCTCTCAGTAAAATGACTGTATTGAGTCTGAACAGGAGGAGGCGCCTCCTATAATATCTGGTTACTGGACTGTATTCTATGGCAGCACTTTCAGGCCAATGTGATGTGCAGAAAACACTCTTGCAATGAGTTTGCTTAGACTGCTGTTTCGGGTTCCAGAAGACGATATGGAAAGCAAGGGCTTGATAACCAGGCATGACGGTCACCATTTCACAGCTGCCCTGTGAAGTGAGGATGTCCACTGCTTCTTCCCTGCTGCTGCTGCTAAGTCGCTTCAGGCGTGTCCGACTCTGTGCGACCGCATAGACGGCAGCCCACCAGGCTCCCCCGTCCCTGGGATTCTCCAGGCAAGAACACTGGAGTGGGCTGCCATTTCCTTCTCCAATGCATGAAAGTGGCAAGTGAAAGTGAAGTCGCTCAGTCGTGTCCGACTTTTAGCAACCCCATGACGGCAGCCTACCAGGCTCCGCCGACCATGGGATTTTCCAGGCAAGAGTACTGGAGTCGGGTGCCATTGCCTTCTCCGCTCCTTCCCTAGGCCCACTTTTTAGAGACGTTTAGAAGTTTAGAAGTCCACTCCCACGGCCCTGACCGAATGGGCCCGTGACTGCTCCTCCTGCCAGAGCTGATTGGACCAGCCGTGGATACAGGACTCAGCCCCAGCCAATCACGTTCTCCTTCCTCGGCATTTGTTAGCTGTGGGCGTTAAACGGAAGAGATGATGTTTTTGAGAAAAGGAGGCCTCGGGGGGCGTGTCATTTTTGAAGCAGCCGTGGTTGGGGCGAACGTGCTGAAGCAGAGAAGCCCCATTATTGAGACGAGAAGGCTGCATTCCTCCCTGGGAGGGATGATGGGAGCAACGGAGAGACAGGTCTGGGACTTCCGCCCACCTGTGGGGTCTTGGATACTTTCCCCTCCCTCCATCTCCTTTCTGTGATCAAGTAAGCTAGTGGAATAGGCCCTGAACTTTGCAATAACAAGATCCCTGAATGAGACAGAAGAAGTGAAACCAGCAGAGGGGAATTAATTTGACCAACGTCACACCATCAAGTTAGAACAGAGTCAGGCCTTCTGACTCCAAAATTGAGGGTTCCTTTCCCTCAATCACACTGTCTCCCGATTTCAGTTCCTCTGAAGGAGTTTTCAGAGAACAAGTCTCCTTGACTGTGATTCCTTGGAGGTCAAGGACCATGTATCTTGTCAATTATTCTCTTCCCTGCCTGGTGCATACATGGGGTCAGCAGCTGTAGAATGAACGGATAGGGGATGAGTGGGGAACGACCTCACCTCTCAGTGTGTGCTCGTTTAGTTCAGGTTGGCTTAGGGAACCGCAGGTCAGCCTGGTCTCTCATGAGATGCTAGCTCCCATCTCTGACCCCGAGGTCTTCCATCTCTTAAGCCCTAGAGAGGTGAGTCAGGGATTTCCCTGTGGTCCAGTGGTTAAGAATCTACCTTCCACTGCAGGGCACTGGGATGCGATCCCTGATCAGGGAACTAAGATCCCACATGCCACAGGGCGGCTAGGCCCATGCACCACAATTGTTGCCCTTGCAAGCTCTGGAGCCCTCGTGCCAGAACTGGAGAAGCCCATGCTCCCCAGTGAAGAGCCCGTGTGTCACAGTGAAGACTCAGCACAGCCAAAAAGAGAGAGAGAGAGAGAGAGAGAGATGAGTCACTTTGGGGTGGAAGCTTTAGGAGCCAGTGTGGGACACCATACTTCTTTTCCCTCTGCCTCAGTCATAGGACATATTCCAAAGAGTAACCGCTCCTTCGTGCCAGGCCCGAGTGAGGACAGTGCAAAGTAGAACCCTCAGCCAGCCTGTGGAGGACATATCTCAGGTCAACAGAAATTGCTGGTTGTCTGTTACTGTGGCACAACCTTGCCTCATCCTGACTAATGCAAGCCCCTCACCATCTCTTGCCGGGACCCTTCTGCCCTGCCCCATTACTGGCAGCCACTCTGCTCATCTTTTTGTGCTGAAGGATTTCTCCCGTATTAGATGCATCCTTAAGACTGTTCTCCTCCCCTCTTCTCGAGCCTTTGCTAGTTGAAGAGTCCCTCTTTAAAGAAAGGACAGTCTGGAGCAGTCTGAGTCTCAGCCCTTGGTTTCTGTGAGTACCTTCACAGACCTGACATTTCCTCTTCCTGCCTTCTTCCAGTTGCTTCTGATCTTTACTCTCTCTCTTCTGCTCGTGGGCCAGCGGCCTCAGCATCTTCTGACGCTGACCTAAAAACCTGTCTGCCTTCCAAACAATTATCAGCCAGCACCAGTGAGCACACCACCCTCCCAACTCCCTAACCTTCGAGGAGGATGCCCCTGCTCCCTGGAGGAAAAAGAGCAGCAGAGGAAAGTAACCACGATGTTGACAGAGTGGAACTCCACAGGGTGCAATTGTAAAACAACTCTCCATTTTTTCCCTCTTAGGACTGTCTGGCAGAGCTACTTTATCCCCACTCCAAGATGCTATCTCGGTCAGGTCCCTCAATTTCCTGTCACTTTCAGGAAATGAAAAGTCCTTTGGTCACGGTGAGTCTCAAAATAGTCTGATTTCAGTGATAGACTGTCCAGTCCCCTGTAATTCTTAAATTTGTGAACTTTAAGCGGCTCGCCGGCCTCCCTGGAAGACTGGAGTGGGAAATGTCAAGATGCCTGGGCTCCTCTCTTTCTGCCTCCACTGATGGCCTCCAGAAAGATAACACATTTTTGGCAAATAGACTGGGGGCCTCCTCATGTTTCTGCTTGACGGGTGATGTGATCTGGCTTTGGAGTAAGGTGAGGTTGGAGGCTAGTCCAAGATGGGACTTACCTTCCCTTGAGGCACGCTTGTGAGATCTTGGGGGCCCTTCCCATGGCTCCCTGACATGGATGATGTTTTCCCCACGTGGGCTCCTGTGGGTCTCCTCAGCTTGACTTCTTTCCTGGGGAGAGCTGCTTGGGAGGGGTCTTCTTCCTAATTGTATTTATTTTTAAATTATATTATTGTTGATTTGCAATGTTGTGTTAATTTCTGCTGCACAACAAAGTGATTCAGTTACACACACACACACACACACACACACACACATGCATAAATATATATCCTTTTTCATATTCTTCCCTGTTATGGCTTATCACAGGATATAGTTCCCTGGGCTATAAGGTAGGACCTTGTTTATCCATCCTATGTATCAGGGGTCCTCAACCTCTGAGGTCTAATGTCTGACGATATCAGGTGGAGCTGATGAAATAATAATAGAAATCAGTGAAAGTGAAAGTCGCTCAGTCGTGTCTGACTCTTTGCAACCCCACAGACTATACAGTCCATGGAATTCTCCAGGCCAGAATACTGGAGTGGGTAGCTTTTCCCTGCTCTAGGGGATCTTCCCAACCCAGAGATTGAACCCAGGTCTCCCGCATTGCAGGCAGATTCTTTACCAGCTGAGCCACAAGGGAAGCCCAAGATTACTGGAGTGGGTAACCTATCCCTTCTCCAGCAGATCTTCCCGACCCAGGAATCAAACCGGGGCCTCCTGAATTGCAGGCAGATTGTTTACCAACTGAGGAAGGAAGGAAGGAAGGAAGGAAGGAAGGAAGGAAGGAAGGAAGGCTTCCCAAATCAGGGAAGCCCAGGAGAAATCAAGTGCACCATAAATGCAATGTGGTTGAATCATCCTGAAACCATCCCTCCCCACATACCAGTCCGTGGAAAAATCATCTTTCATGAAATTGGTCCCTAGTGTCAAAAAGGTTGGGAGCAGCTGCTTATATATAATAGCTTGCATCTTTATGCTCTAGCAGGCCACCCTCTTGACAGGGGCCCTTCAGGAGGAGCTCCTTGCCCTGCCGTTACAGGTAACTCAGACTCAAGACCACTTTCCAAGTGGTCTCTGTGAGGCCCCTTGCACTAGGCATGAGGTGAAAGGCAGTGTTGGCAGCTAACATCTGCATAATACAGGAGCAACATGCTTCAAAGACATCTTCTGTCTCCCACATTTCGACCTTGCCCCTTTATACCCTCATCTGGGTGCTGGGCTAATTCACGGTGGCCTCCTCCATCTCTCTTGCGTGGGTACCAGAACACTTGGCTCTGAGCTGCACATGTATTTTCTCCCCTAGTGGGAGGGGATGGTTCTCAGCCAAGTCTGAAGAAAAGCAACCGTTCACTAAAATGAGGTTGAGCGTTAAGCTCTGTGTCTTTGATTTGCTTCCTGATGAAAAGAGTAGAAACTCTGAGCCATTTCGGCTCACTCCTGGTGTTAATACAAGTGTCCTCTCCTCTCCGATACTCTATATTCTACTTATCAGATGATGTTGATGGTTATAACTCTAATTATACATGGATGGAGACACACATAAATACACAGAGGCCTAGCCAGCTTTGCTTACGATAGTTATCAACTGTCATTAAATAAAAATAAATCCTCGCTTCTATCTACCCTGGAGCAGGCTGCCTGGAGTTGTCCATCCAAGAAGCAGTGTGAAAGCCAGTCGGCATCTGTGACTCAGAGCATCTGTCTCTCTGACTTGGGGTTTGAGGAGCACATTTGAAATTTCTGTCTGTCTTTTCTGCACTCCTCCTCATCCAGGACGCCAGCACTCCTCTCTGGGTGTGTGTCTCTGCCTAGCTTCTGACTTACTGCATTCCTCCTCTTAGAGAGGATGTCCATACCCTTTCTGTCTGGGTGTATATCTCTGCTCTGCTTCTGAGCTGGATAAACAAACTGTTTTCCTGTGTGCTCTCCCATACATTGTGCTGTGTCTCTAATAGGAAACTTTGTGCCTGTTCCTACGGTTTTTGCCTTCTTGAAACATTCTGGCTTTCAAATACGGGCAACAGCCAGGGTCACTTAGGCTTCTAGCCTCTAGCGCCTGGTGACTAGGACTCCTAATTTTCATCCAGGTTGCATGCATCCGTGCTAAGTTGCTTCAGTCGTGTCGGACTCTTTGCGACCCCATGGACTGAAGCCGCCAGGCTCTTCTGTCTGTGGGATTTCCCAGGCAAGGATGCTGGAATTGGTTGCCATGCCCTCCTCCAGGTAATCTTCCTGACCCAGGGATCGAACCTGTGTCTCCTGCATTGCAGGTGGATCCTTTACCACTGAGCCACCAGGGAAGCCCTTTCATCCAGGTTAACCCAGGTTTAATTACTGTGCAGGGAACCAAGATCTCTCATCAGGACTGCTCACTGCTGTCCCTCCGAGATGAGATCAGACTTGCAAGAAGTCTTATTTCCTAGGGACCCAGAGGTTAGTGACAGTGTTTGACCTGTGTTCTTTCTTTCTGAAGCAGGAATGCCTTTGTTCATAGAGTCTTCATCTCAGGGGCTTCCCCTCAGAGGGATTCCCTTGTGGTTCAGACAGGAAAGACTCTGCCTGCAATGCAGAACCGGGTTTGATCCTTAGGTTGGGCGGATCTTTTGGAGAAGGGAGTGGCAACCCACTCCAGTATTCTCAGAGTTAGTATAAAATGTAAGTGGAAGAAAATATTTGCAAAGCACCTAGACAGTGGCTGTCACAGAGCAGAGCTTGATCTATGCTGGAGTTGTTGTTAATGTTGTTACTGTTGTTATCGGTACTTACTATTCATGGCTTCCTGAGTGGCTCAGATGGTAAAGAATCTGCCTGCAGTGCAAGAGACCCGGGTTCAGTCTCTAGGTCGGGAAGATTCCCTGGAGAAGGGAATGGCAACCCGCTCCAGTATCCTTGCAAGGATACTGGAAAATCCCATGGACAGGGGAGCCTAGCAGGCTACAGCCCGCAAAGAGCCAGACATGACTGAGTGACTAAACACGCACATGCATTTGTTGACAATAAGGCACTTGCTACAATTTTGGCAGGGGAGGGGGGTATAGAAGCTCACTCCACGCCAGCTCTTACTACTATTTGACAATGCTAATTTCTCTCCCAGGCATCCCACCACCCTTTCCGGGTTATAAATCTGCCTCTCACCCAGGTAGCCAGCTGCCTCTTGAATAGGAACCAGTTCTCTGTAATCAACCCCGTGGTGATGGCAATTCCCCATCTCGGCATCTGCTGGGTACCCACAGCTTTATTGCTCTCCTTGGTTAGAACTGAAATGTTTTACAGCATTAATGCTTTTCAGATTGAAACCTGTAGACCTGGCTTCTCAATTTTCCCCCTGAGACCAGAACAGAACTTGTCTTCTAGACGATAAACCAACTGTGAGTCCTCTGTCAAGGCCCTCGACCCTATTGGCTGGCTTGGAGAGCACCGTCTGGCACACAGAAGTGTTAGCCATTGAGGCAGGATTTAGTCACCTGCGGTTGATGGGCCAAAAGCAGGAGAGCTCCCTGGGACTGGTCTTGCTAAAAGGGCCAGCAGGGTTCTCATGTTCAGCGCTTACTAGGTGGCTCAGTGGTAGAGAATCCACCTGCCAGTGCAGGAGACACAGGTTCGATCCCTGGGTCGGGAAGTTCCCCTGGAGGAGGAAATCTCAGCCCACTCAAGTGTTCTTGCCTGCAGAATCCCACGGACAGAGAAGCCTGGCAGGCTGCAGTCCATGGGGTTGCAGAAAGTCAGACACAGCTGAAGCGACTGAGAACACATGTTCCAGGCACTGAGCCGAGAACTCTGCCCCCAAACAACTCTGGGATCCAGAGTAAGAGTTAAACAACTGTTGAGATAAAAAGTAGTCACAACCTAAAAGTTGATGGTTATGTTTTATTCAGCTAGAATTTTAGGACTTCAAGTCCAGGAGGCAGCATCTCGGGTCACCCTGAGAGAATGGCTCCTAGGAGCCCAGAGGGCCACCCTGGATATACATAAGTTTTTGCAACATGGGGCAGGTGGTCTGATTGTCAAAATGTTATTGTTTGTTAAAGGAAAACCAGATATCTCAAGTTAAGGAATTTAGTGCTTTTCTACGTATGGGAACACGCAAGAGTCTGGGCTCAGTGAAATCATTCCTTTGATAGGCACCTCACCTACCTGGGGCCAGCATCCTGTTTCACATCCTGAGTTTCCTCAGGGGTCACCATGAGGAGTGGCTGATGACTGCTAGATGGCAGATATTCTTTCCTTCCTGAGTTTCTTGAGGGCTCACTGGCTCACCACAGTTGTGGGTACAATCATGGATGACTATATGACATCCTTTTTTTACTAGTATGGCAGGAAATAGTCCATTTCTCACCACCCACCCACGTGGAATGGCAGTCATGGCCTGAGGATTCAGAACAGATACTGACCAGTAGCCCCTTCCAGAATATTCTGGGTGAACATCAGTGCCAACAAAGAGGGAATTATCAGAATCCCTCACGATTCCTCGACCGTCGGATATGGAAACGGAGGACCAGAAAAGGTCAATAACTCAGCCAAGGTCACCAAGTAAGTGGCAGAGCCAAGTGCAGCCCTGATCTGACCTCGTCTGGTCTGCGCCTGCATCACGCTCCCTCCCATGTGCACAGGTTTCTCTGTCCCGGTATCTTCCCTCCAACTTTGCATCTACACAGAGCATCTTGCTTCCATCTCAATCTCCCTCCCTGCCCTACAAAGGGCATGTGCTTTGAGCCTGTGCCTGTGGGTAGAAACTGCCGCCAAACCGTGGCCCCACAGAACTTCCATTAGTATTTCTCAAGATGCCGCAGAGCTGGTTTTGCCTGAGGGCTGAACGTTTCCAAGTTTCTGGCCCAGGCCTGTGGGGGCTCTTTCCTCCCTCTCTACACAAGCCAGCAAAGAGAGGTGTCAATGAGATCCTCGGTAGAGATCACTTTCATGCACTCATACCTACTGTACCTGAAACCTGACTTTAGAAGACAAAGAAGAAAGAGAACTAATGTTTTCGAGATTCCAACAATGTGCCAGGTATTTTATCATGCTGAATTCAAAAATCCATCTCAGGTGGGAGGCTTGAGGCAGCGTGTTGGAGGTGCAGGGGGGACAGACTCTGGATCAGTGAGGCTGAGATGCAAGTTCCAGCTTAGACACTTACTAGCCTTGTAGCCTTTTTTTAAAAAAAGATTTATTTATGCTTTAACTTGGGTTTCCCAGGTGGCACAGTGGCAAAGAATGCCAATGCAGGAGAGACAAGAGACACAAGTTTCATCCCTGGGTCAGGAAGATTCCCCTGGGGGGTGTGGCAATCCACTCCAGCATTCTTGCCTGCAGAATTCCATGGATGGAGGAGCCTGGTGGGCTACAGCCCACGGGGTCGCAAAAGAGTCAGACGTGACTGAGCGATTAACACTTTCACTTTCTAGATACCTTTGTACTCACTCTGGAGCAGGGGTCCCCAAGCTCCAGGGTCTAATGCCTGATGATCGGAGGTGGAGCTTATGTAATAATAATAGAAATAAAGCGCACAATAAATAAAATGTGCTTGAATCATCCCCAAACCATCCACTCCCCTGGTTCGTGGAAAAATTGTCTTCCATGAAACTGATCCCTGTTGCCAAAAAGGTTGGGGAACGCTGCTCTAGAGGATGGGGTGGCTGGAAGGAGAGTGATAGCAAGAAGGGAAGAGTTATTTCTTTCCTAATAACTTCTCATGCCCCAGCTTGCCATGGAAACCACCCAAGGCAGGGAGCCCGCTGCCCAGCTGAGCAGGGGATTAGCTCCTTCTAGCTTCTGGCAAAGTCACAAATTTGTACATGGGGGTGGTAGGTTGGGAGTGAACAGAGCTCATTTTGAGAAAGTCAGACCAACCTCGTCCCCCATTTTCTGTTATGCTTTTCTAATTTTGGCCACTTTCTGTGGAATTGGGCCAGATTGGGAAGGGAAGGAAAGAAGAAACTTGCCAGGAGGTACTGAAGGTCCTTTAAGTTCAATTTCTCATCCACAGAACTAGTCTTCACCACCAGCCTGTGAGGTTGTCTGCAAGGCTGTCTTCATGTCACAGTGAAGACTGACGCTCACAGAGGTGCAGTGGCCCTTCCAGTGTCATGCAGAGAGTGGGTGGTAGTCTGGATACAATCCGAGGTGTCTCCAGCCCCAAACTCACATTCCTGCCACTGCATCAGGCTTATCAGGAGTGAGGGAACTGGCTCCAGTTCTGGCCATGACTCTTCTGAGAAATGGAATACTTCCTGCCACCTCCGTAAATAAAGGCGCCAGAGTCATCAGCAATTGCAGCCACCATGGATGGTGAGCTGGTGATCCCTGAGAGAACTCAGGAAAAAAGAATACCTGTCATCTAGCAGCCATCAGACTGCAGCCACTCCCCACGGTGAGCCCTGAGAAGACTCAGGGTGTGAAAACACAGGATCCTGGTCCCAATGGCTGAGGTGTGTATCACAGGAGTGGTTTCAGTAAGCCTAGACTCTTGCATCTACCCATACACAGAAAAGTGTTAAATTCCTTTACTTGACTTACCTGGCTTTATTTGATCAACAGTAATTTTTTGATGTCCTGGACTACCTGCCCTTTGCTGCAAAACTCCTACAGATCTGAGCTCCCCCCTTACCTCCTTGGAGCAGTTCTCTCAGGGAGCAGCTCTCTCAGAAGCTCTCTTTTTTCCTCTCCAGGTTCATTTTTATTTAAAATGATGGGTAAAAGGAAAGTTTGAGTTAGGTTAAATATGGCTAATGGATTTCACACAGAGGCCAACTGTGATCAGTTGGTAGTGGCTCCTTGATGCTCTGGGGTCAAATGATATTCTGAGGCAGCCCTGTCTGGGCTCATTAGGAACAGTGCTGTGATTGATTTGTGATCTCTGCCTTGGACACATTTGTGATTGATTTGTGATGTCTGCCTTGGGCATATCTGTGGATGGCTGGGAATGTTTCACCAAAGTGCTGTGATTGTTATTTTTTGGTCTCCATACCTCATTGAAAGATGACTTTTCCTTCTCACACATCCCACCTTTATTTTTAAGCAAGGGGAAAAAAAAGAAGAAGGAAGGAGAATAGGGGCAGGGAGCATAGCCATATCTGTAAAGCAGAACATTTTCCAGGAATACCTTGCAGACCTCTGTTGACATCTCATTAAAGAAAATTGTATGACATGGTGACATTAGCTGAGTGGGAGCTGGGAAGAGTAAGCATTTTGCCTGGCTCCATTACTTCTCCTCAAAAACATTAGAATTCTGTTGAAGACAAGTGGAAACTGGGTGTTGAGCAGGAAACCAACAGAGTCTGCCACCTGCACCATCCCTGGGCTGGATATCTCCACGGTCCCTTCCAGCCAAGTCAGCCATCTGACGATCTGGCAAATTTAGTTTGTCTTGGGTACAGTGGTATTAGCTTCAATGACTATATAGCTCCTAATTCATTAGTGGTCTTTAATAGATATTCACCATAAGGAAATTCATACCAATGGGACAGCCCATGGTAGTTTAATCCAAGAGGACAGGGAATCCATGGGAGGCGTATCTCAAAGAACAATCATCAGAAAAACATGGGGTGACCTTGGCATAATGTCCAAGGATTGGTGGCAATCCTGCCCAGGTCTAGATGAGACAGGAGAAGAGGAACAAGGAGCTCCTCAGGTGGCACAGCAAGTTCAGGGCAGAACCAGTGAAGAAGTCAGTCTTCTGACTCCCAGGGAGTATAGCGGCACATTGCACAGTGCCTGTCTCCACGGGACTCACACTCTAGTGTGAGTGGTGAGACATTAGTGCTCATTAACAACAAATCAGTTCTTACATGAATGGGTTTTGCAAATGAAAGAATGTGAACAAACAGCAGAAGGTCTGTCAGTACAGAATGAATGAATGAGATCTGAGCTGAGATCCAAAATGTGAGCAGAGGTTAGTGGGTCTCTACATGGGGTCCAGTAGCGAGGGTGCACATGTGCGTGTTTGTAGTGTGTGCACATGGTGGGGAAGTGTCCCCAGCTTGGGGAGCTGAATCTGGAAGAAGCCATAGTCCTCTGTCCACGTCTCTACTGGTGGATCTCACCCAACTTCATCTCCTTTGCGCTTTTTTTCAGGCGGTGCCCTTGGCTGGGCCTTGCGTGTTTCCCATAAGGTCTGGTTACCAGATAAACACAGGACTCTCAGATAAGCTGGAAATTCAGGTAGACATGTGATTTAGGGATAGAGCTGCCAGCCTCGAGCCTGGGAACTCCCCTCATGCCTGGGTCTCTGTTCTCTCATCTGTAAGATAAGGGCAAAAGAGCAACTCTGATATGAGCAGAGGGAAGTCGTGAGAAGCAAACAGAAAGAAGCTGGAGGATCCTGTGAGTCCTGGTTAGGAACTGGGGGCCTGGGTGCTTTGAAATTTTTTTTACACACTCTGTGGTCTTAGGCAAAGCACCTCTTTGAGTTTGTCTCCTTGATAAAATCAGCGGTTCTCTCTACTTTATCCCTTAGGCCAGGCCACCATTTTAATAAACAATAACAACAACAGCGCCCACTGCCTCTGGCTTAGTTTAGCCTTTTCATCTCTCCCTGCGTGAATTCCTCTCTCCCCGTGTTACTCCCTCCATGCCATCATCCACGCAGAAGCCTGAGGGATCTTTCCTAACCATGAAAGTGATCTCATGGCTCTCCTTCAGAGAATCCTGCAGTGGCGCCCATGACCACCACGTCTGTCCTCCATGAGCTGGTCCTGCTGGCCCCTCTGGCTGACCATCTCTCAACACCACCCTCATTTTCTATCCTCTAACCATCCTGAATTACATGGGCTCCTCAGAATGATCACACTTCTTCCTCTGGGTCTTTGCCTGTACCTCACTTACACGAATGATTGAATGAGTGAGTGATGGATAGATGGATGAAGAAGCTTGTATATAAGATGATGGTTTCCAAAACCATTGTCATCATTTATCATCGTTCAATGACTTCATCTGTGCCACATGTCATGGTGAAGGCTGCTGAGAGTACCACTGGGATTCTGGGGAAAGTTGTGGAAACTTATTCTGGAGCTTATCATCAAGAGCGTCATATATAAGGTCCTTGGAAATGTGGTGGCCAAGGAAAATTCCTACCTGCCTCCCACTCCACCTGCCCACCATGGTACATCCATCTGCAGCCTGAGGCTGATCACTGATCATCTGTGGACCTGGCTCTCTTAAGCACAGATCATTATTATAACTCGTCCCTTGGAGATCTGAATCCAGTCTGCTATGTGGCAGTGGGAGGGCTAGTTCCTGGCCTGCTACTTTTGACTGGAAAAGGAACAGCCAGATTAGGTATGAGCTGGGGAAAAGATCACCCACAGCATACAAATTTCCTTTGGACATTATAAAAAATCCTCCTGGGTACCAGGTTTGGGAGAAGTGTGATAACAAGACATCTGGATGCTACAACTGCCCCTTTCTTCCCCTTGAAGTGGTTCTTGGCACCACTTCTTACAGGAAGCCTTCCATGACTACCTCTTTTCTTCCTGTTGTCTTACACTGACTCTGTTCTTCACGAGCCAGATAATCACAATGGTGTGATCACTCACCTAGAGCCAGACATCCTGGAATGTGAAGTCAAGTGGGCCTTAGAAAGCATCACTATGAACAAAGCTAGTGGAGGTGATGGAATTCCAGTTGAGCTATTTCAAATCCTGGAAGATGATGCTGTGAAAGTGCTGCACTCAATATGCCAGCAAATTTGGAAAACTCAGCAGTGGCCACAGGACTGGAAAAGGTCAGTTTTCATTCCAATCCCTAAGAAAGGCAATACCAAAGAATGCTCAAACTACCGCACAGTTGCACTCATCTCACACGCCAGTAAAGTAATGCTCAAAATTCTCCAAGCCAGGCTTCAGCAATACGTGAACTGAGAACTTCCAGATGTTCAAGCTGGTTTTAGAAAAGGCTGAGGAACCAGAGATCAAATTGCCAATATCCGCTGGATCATCGACAAAGCAAGAGAGTTCCAGAAAAACATCTATTTCTGCTTTATTGACTATGCCAAAGCCTTCGACTGTGTGGATCACAATAAACTGTGGAAAATTCTGAAAGAGATGGGAATACCAGACCACCTGACCTGCCTCTTGAGAAACCTGTATGCAGGTCAGGAAGCAACAGTTAGAACTGGACATGGAACAACAGACTGGTTCCAAATAGGAAAAGGAGTACGTCAAGGCTGTATATTGTCACCCTGCTTATTTAATTTCTATGCAGAGTACAAAATGAGAAATGCTGGGCTGGAAGAAGCACAAGCTGGAATCAAGATTGCTGGGAGAAATATCAATAACCTCAGACATGCAGATGACACCACCCTTATGGCAGAGAGTGAAGAGGAACTGAAAAGCCTCTTGATGAAAGTGAAAGAGGAGAGTGAAAAAGTTGGCTTAAAGCTTAACATTCAGAAAACTAAGATCATGGCCTCTGGTCCCATCACCTCATGGGAAATAGATGGGGAGACACTGGAAACAGTGTCAGACTTTATTTTTTGGGGCTCCAAAATCACTGCAGATGGTGACTGCAGCCATGGAATTAAAAGACGCTTACTCCTTGGAAGGAAAGTTATGACCAACCTAGATAGCATATTAAAAAGCAGAGACATTACTTTGCCAACAAAGATCAGTCTGGTCAAGGCTATGGTTTTTCCAGTGGTCATGTATGGATGTGAGAGTTGGACTGTGAGGAAAGCTGAGCGCTGAAGAATTGATGCTTTTGAACTGTGGTGTTGGAGAAGACTCTTGAGAGTCCCTTGGACTGCAAGGAGATCCAACCAGTCCATCCTAAAGGAGATCAGTCCTGGGTGTTCATTGGAAGGACTGATGCTGAAGTTGAAACTCCAATACTTTGGCTACCTGATGCGAAGAGTTGACTCGTTGGAAAAGACCCTGATTCTGGGAGGGATTGGGGGCAGGAGGAGAAGGGGACGACAGAGGATGAGATGGCTGGATGGCATCTCCGACTCGATGGGCATGAGTTTGAGTAAACTCCAGGAGTTGGTGGTGGACAGGGAGGCCTGGCGTGCTGTGATTCATGGGGTCGCAAAGAGTCGGACACAACTGAGCGACTGAACTGAACTGAACTGAACTGACTCTGTTCTGCTCTGTTGACTCTCGTTTCCATGGTGGGGCAGGCAACAATGTGGGTCTCTCCTAGATGACAATATCAATTCTCTTACTCTGTAACTCCCTTCCCTGGAAAACAGGAGGAGGGTAGGTGGTTTGAGTATGTGTGTCCTCAGCATCCCAGTGGCATCACTGCGGAATCACTGAGCTACCTTGTAGGGGAGTCACTCATCTCAAGTCCACATCCTCCCTCCTCAAATGAAGGTCAATGACTCCTGTTGGGCGGGGATTGCAAAGAGTTTGGAGACCCTCTGTGAGTTCTTATGAACCGAACTCTTGCCTCAGATCTAGAAGCCTGAGTACAAAGAGGGAAATATAGATGCTGAATGCACTGGAACCAGAAACCCAGCAGGGCGCGGCTCTCCTCAAAACATTCCAGCCACACCTTGTGCTATGCAGGTGTTTGTTTTCCCAACTTCTGGAAACACCTTCCAGCCAGTTGATCCGCAGAGAGGCATCAATCAATTTTCACACCTTACAGTCACACTTACACCCTCAAATCCCATTAGCCCTTGAATGAGTTGGCCTAGAGAGAGTTTTGACTATTTCTGAAAATCAAATTCACCTCCTGGGGATAAATACTTGCCACCACTGAGATAATTCAAGGGTCAATTTCCCCACAAATTTCTTCTTCCTCAACAGACAGCCTGGCATCATAGAGTTTTAGAGCCAGGCAGGTCGAGCCTGGAATTCTGGCTTCTTCATCTGTCAGCTGGGTAGCATCAGGCAAGTCATTTAACCTCTCTCAGCCTTCAGGTCCTCAGCTGGAAGATGGGAACCCCTATCATATCTCACAGGGTCAGAGTGGGACATTCAGTGAGATAATGTCCAGACAGCGCGGTGGATACTCAAGAAGTGTGAGCCCATCCCTTTGAATCCCACCAAGCTTTGTCTCTACTGGCTAGCAATCTGTTCGGGGCACCGAGGGTACTCTGACATACTATTCATGAGTCAGCTCATCCTTATTGTATTTATCCCCACAGTGTCATTTTTTAAATTTTATTTTTAATTAGAGGACAATTACTTTATAATATATTGCGTTGGCTTCTGCCATACATCAACATGAATCAGCCATGGGTATACATATGTCCCCTCTCTCTTGAGCCCTCCGCCCACTTTCCTCCTCACCCCACCCCTTTAGGTTGTCACAGGACACCGGCTCTGGGTTCCCTGCATCATACGGCAAACTCTCACTGGCTGTTCATTTTGCATACGGTAATGTATGTGTTTCCATGCTACTCTCTCAAATCATCCCACCCTCTTCTTCCCCCACTGTGTCCACAAGTATGTTCTCTATTTAAGTCAAGCTAATCCTTTCTGTATTCCTTCCAGTGTTAGTGCGGTATATGCACATAGGAGGTGCTCAAAAAAAGTAAAAAAGAAAGAGAAAGTCTCTATTTCAATGAGCCATGTATGTCACATTTGCCGAAACTACTTCTGATAAAAGAGCCCTTCAGCAGGACCATGCTATCAGAGAAGGAAGCTGTTTCCAGAGTGGTAAGAAACTACTGTCTGCTTTGAACCTCTTACGGATTGCTAACATTCTGATGTGACTTAGAAAGCGATCCGCTCGGTCCTGGTGCTATGCTCCAGATGTCCTCTAGATGGCGGTGTCGAACACGGATAAAGCCCTAAAAACCTTCGGAAACTCACAGCAGGGGGTGGCGGCTAGTGGGAAATCTCTTTTTATTATCAATGCATTAAGAATGAATTTATCATCCCGGCTCAGCAAAAGCCTAGTTATTCGGTAAGAAGCTTTATCCCCAGCTAACGTGCGGCTTAATCAGTTCAGTTACATACAAAGCCTTTGTCTAGTGCTTGGAATGAGCAACCTGCCGGGCGAGGGGTTTGGGCTCTCCTGGCTGACAAGCCTGAGGACTTCCGCTTTGACCCCGGATCCCTGCCCGAGAGTAGAGGGGGAGGATGTGGGGGCAGTGGCAGACACAGTAAATTCTACGCTCTGAAGGATGGATTCTCCCGCAGAAGTGGTTTTAACGGAATGATGCTGCTAAGAACAACTAACGTTTATTGAATGCCTCCTGCATGCCAGGCACTGTTCAAATGTCTTCCTTTCCCAGCTCATTTAATCTTCACACAACCCTATGAAGCCTGGCTCTCATTACCTTAGTTTTATAAACAGGAAATGGAGGTCCAGAGATTGAGTAAATCACACAGTGTCCCAACTCTAGGGGTGGCAGAGCGGGTATCTGGGCTCAGGCCTGCCTACAGCGCCCATCCTCTTTACCGCCAGGCCATGCTGCCTTCTCATCAGGGCTCACCCCACGTGGTCAGAGTGTGTCTCAGCTCACAAGTGGGGCAAAGGAGACAAGCGGAGAAAGCCCGATGCGAACACATCCCCACCGCTCGGGAAACAGTGCAAAGCACACAGCCGTCACTCTGGGGCAGGTGATGGAGCAGAGAAACTACTGGTTGTTGGAACAGCCCAGAAGGTTTAGAGCCACAGAGACCTGAGCTTGAATCCAGCCTCAGGGCTTTTCGTGGGCAAGTTACTTAATGTTCTGAAATCTCAACAAATTCCAGGTGGAGTGGAGGTGCGGTTCAATAGCGGTGGGGGAACCTAGGCAGTTGCAAACCGTCAGGAGACAGGACGTGAGTGGTGGGCACTACCCACAGCACACAGGTGCCAGGAAACGAACAGCTCAGGCTCCGCTCTAAGGGGTGGGTGCTCTGAGCAGGGCAGGAGGACAAGCAAGCCCTGCTTGGCCACGGAGGCCATTTACCTAACAGTTAAGAGCTTGGGTCCTAGGCAGCCTTGATTTGACTTTTTGGCTTTATCCCTTATCAGCCATGTGGCCCAGGCCAACATTTAATGGCTCTGAGCCTCAGTTCTCTCATCTGTGAAATGGGTATAATATGATCATGTATATGAAGGGCTTGCCACAAGTTAAGTAAGGATGGGCATCATGAGCAGCGGTATAGGAAAGGAAGGATGGTGAACACTTTCTCCAAAGGAAACTAGAAGACCCCGAAGATGACCCCCATCACTGGAGGGGGACCCCTGGGGGGGGGGGGGCGCTCCATGACTCTAAACCTTGCTCCCGGTTCTATTTCCCAAACTACCTGTTTTCAGAATTTGCTAGCAGCCACTCATTCTCACCCTGACCTCCTGATAAGGGGCCTGAGGCTCCTCTCCACAGCATCCATAAAAGGCTGTCTTCTTGCTCTGCTCAGAGGTCTGTGTGCACATGTCTTGGAATCTGTTTCTTGAATACTAGGATCAGTATTGCCTCAGCCACTGGTCTCAGGAGAGGCTGAAGACATGATGGGACAATGGAATGGAGGGATGAGGGAGGCAGGGGCTGGGGCCAGGGAGAGAGTCCCCTCCTTTGAGCCTGCTCAGCAAAAGTGGAGCTTTGCTGAAGACTCTTCGGTAAAGGTAATGTATAGACGTGATGGTCATTAAACCATAATGTGCAGGCTTTAGGGGAGAACAGCAAGAACATAGGGACCAGTCCAGTCAATGAAAAGTCCCTTCCATTTATAATGCTCCATGAGAAGATTATTCAGTCATTCTAAGTGTGGATCGGACTCTCTCTGCCATGATATCTCCAGAGGAGCCCTTGGCAGGAACTCAGCAGGAACTCTCCATTTGAGAGACCAGAGCAACCAAAACCAAAAGCATCACTCTACTTGTGAGTGGGACATGATACAGTAAGGCATGGGGTTGGGGGGAGTCTGGAGTTAGGAGACTAGAGTTTTCTGGGGATGGTCATTAGACCAGTGGTTCAATAGTCACTAAAAGTCCTTTCAAATAACTTTACTATGAGAAAGCCCCAAATTGCAGGTTGTAGAGGGAATGATGAATCTCACACGGCATCTTTTTAAGAAGATGGCAAGAAGTCAGAGAATATGAAAGATTCTCCCTTTAAAGAAAGAGCATTGGAATTACTCAGAGGGTTCCTTGAGGAGGACTCAACACTTGCCACCCAGGTTCACTGATTTTTGACTAAATGTGTTAGTAATGTTACCATCAGCCTTCCAGGTGATGCAGATGGTAAAGAATCTGCCTGCAATGTGGGAGACCTGGGTTCAATCCCTGCGCAGGGAAGATCCCCTGGAGAAGGGAATGGCCACTCCAGTATTATTGCCTGGAGAATCCCATGGACAGAGGGGCCTTTAGGGCTATATAGTCCGTGCGGTAGCAAAGAGCTGGACACAACGGAGCACCTAACACTTTCACTTCAAGCCTGTTACCAGGCAGCTACTATGTTCCACTTACCTGGTATAGAAACTGAGTCTCAGAAAATGCTTAAGGGGCTTAGCAGCATCACACGGCAGGAAGAAAGAGAAGATGCTGCCATGGACCCAAGCCTGCATCACCTTGACCATGATGGGTAGATTAGGCCAAGTACCAGGCTGTGCAAACAGCTGTTTGACTCACTGGCAGGTCTAAGGGCCATAAATGTGACTCAGAAACGAAAGACATGAGTCACTCCTTCTGAGAATCAACAAGGACCCAGAACACTGGGTTTCTCAGACCTCTCCTCTCTGGAACTCCCTATGAAGTAGGCAGAGTCAAGGGCAGGATGGCCTGGAACTCCAAGTTCAAATCAAGATTCCCAGACTTCTAGATGTCGAGAATTAAAACTATGATATGAATAAAAAATTGAAGGTGCATTGGGGACCAACTTTTTATTTTGCACTTAAAAATCTTACTATCTGCTATCACCATCCTTTCACATAAAAAGATTTTAATACTCACCTAATTAAGAAGCTTTTAATCTCTTAAAAAGAATGGTCCTTTAAATTTAATAAATTCCATTTTATGAAAATTCACCACTCCATTTTTCCCGTGTTGCTGCAGTCAAAGGAAACCTTCATTACTCACTGTCAGCAGTTCTTAGGAATTCTGGCCTCAGGCCACTCTATCTTGTGTCCTAAACTCTGGGTCATTTTGCAGCAGTGGGAGAGAAAGAGGAGGCCTCAAGGATGGGGGGGTGAGGGTGGGTGTTGATGGTTAATCTCCCTTAGGTAGACAAGTCACCCTTCGGGCTCAGCAGAAAACTGGGGCCCAAACTGGTCAGACTCCTTTGACATTAACTCAGTCTGAATTTAGTGAGATGCATGAACTGTAGCCTATGGTCAAAGGTGGGGACATTTTCCTCTTTGCAAACACATGCTTTCATATGGTGACAGGAAGTCACTGAGCAGAGAGTGGCTAATTAGACATCTTTGGAAACCTGGGTTTCTTTGGATGGACGGGACTGACTTGCAGAATGCATCTCACTGCAGGTCAGTTAATAGGCGCTTCCGAGGTGCTCCTGAGGAATCCGGGAGGGGATGGGCCAATGGTGGGGAGCAGGCACAGGTCTCAGACTGTGCTCACAAAAGCAAGTTTCCCCCTTAAGAAACGCGCTGTCTCCCTTTGCAGCAATGATTTCAAAAGTTGCCTGGGTGGAAGACCAAGCATGTTCTGCCAGACCCCAGAGGCCAGGGGCTATTCCCGCCTTCTTGGTGCAGCCTTTGTTACTGGCTGAGTGCTCTCTGCGGACACACAGGGCCTATCTGCAGATGAAAGTGTTCACCCAGGATCCAGCCTGATGTTGGTGTCTATAGCAGGATGGGAGATAGGACTTCCAGAGCCCCCTGCAGAGTGAGCTGATAGGAGAATATTCATGGAAAGGTCAATCAGCAGGTGGTGCTACAAGTTTCAAAGGGATTCATTCCACACACTTATTGGGTCCAAGGAAAAGAAAGAGCCAGGAAACTTGCCCCAGCTTTTAGAAGATGCCACGCTCTGTGACAGGTTCCAGGATTCAGAGATAAATGGGACAAAGTCAGAGCCCTCAAAATGGACCGCAACTGGGGATGGGGGTTAAGTGACAGGCGTAACACAAAAGCAAGTTTCCCCCTTAAGAGATGTGCATAACAGTGGCGAGATGAAGATGCTCCACACAGCCCTGGTGACAAGAGCATCGTCACTGAGCACCCGGGGGATACGGGAGTCTCACAGAAGTGATGCTTAATAATGATGTTGCCCGGTCACACCTGTGGCCCAGGCACCCAGATAAGCACTGTTACAACCCTGTTCTGTTCGATTCCACCAACAGGAGATTATAATCCACATTTTATAGACACAGAACAGGCTTTAGCTGTGAGACTTAGCAGAGGACTATGGTCCCACATTAAGTGCCCATGTGCATGCACACACAGGCATATCTGTATTTACAGCATTTCAGCTGCTTAAGGGGATTCTTCACTCCTATGAGCTTTTTCCAAAGTCCTGCACAAAAAGACCTAGCACTGTGGTCATATGTTTTGATAAAATTTACAAAATGGGGGCTTCCTTGGTGGTCTAGTGGTTAAGAATCCACCTGTCAATGCAGGGGACAAGGGTTTGATCCCTGGTCTGGGAACATCCTTCATGCTACGGAGCCACTAAGCCTGTGCTCACAACTACTAAAGCTCATGTGCCTAGATCTTTGCTCACTAGCACTGCAACTAGAGAAAGCCCAGCCTCAGCAGTGAAGACCCAGAGCAGCCAAAAATAAACAGCTAAATAAATCTTTTTTTGTTTTTAATTACAAAATGAACAGATCTGAGGCGTGATCAGTTAGGACCACTGTCCCTTCCCACCCCGACTTCTCCTCTCTCACAATTCCCTTCATGTTGAGGGTGTTGGGTAATTTGGACAATTATGGTGTCTGGCTAAGGGGAGGTTGCATTTTGGATAGATTTATTTTAGGTTTAGTGGGATCTATCTATAGGGATTTTTGTCAACTCTGTGTGTAGTTAAGTTACCGCTGGTCACTCTGACATAGTAACAGTTCCCAAGAATACACCACCCCCGCCACTTATCATGCCAGCCCAGTGGGCATGGCATCGTGGAATGCAGAGCTGGGTCAGACAGGGACATGAACGGTTCCTGCATCATCCAACGCCCATGTGAGTTGTGGAGGAGAAACAAGGTGTGAAATGTACAGAGCCAGACGCTAGTGTGTGGAAAATTCTTCCAATTGTTATATAATAAAATCAAGTTTCCACTGATGCCTCAGCAAAACACATCTTTCCTAAATATCCATCAACAGGGGAATGGATAAAGAAGATGTGGTACCTCTATGGAATGGAATGTTACTCAGCCATAAAAAGGAACAAAGTTGTGCAATTCGCAGAGATGTGGATGGACCAAGAGTCTGTCATACAGAGTGAAGTAAGTCAGAAAGAGCAAGACAAACCTCTCATATTAATGCATATATGTGGAATCTAGAAAAAGGTACATATGAAACTCTTTGCAAGGCAGAAATAGAGACACAGGCGTAGAGAACAAATGTATGGATACTGAGGTGCGGGATGGGAGGATCGGGAGACTGGGATTGACATGTGTATAGTACTATGTGTGAAGGAGACAGCTGCTGAGGGCCTAAGGTATAGCACAAGAAAAGTCAAAGGCGGTACAGCTGGTTTGTAGGACACACATTGTTAACCTTAAAAATGCATTCCAGCATATATTAGGTGCAAATACTGCTTGATTCCACCTATCAAGGTACCTAGAGTAGTCAAATTGCTAGAGTCAGAAAGCACGTTGGTAAGTGCCACCCCAGAGGTCAGGGAGTGGGGAGGTGGAAAGGGGGGATGGGAGTTAGTGTTTAATGGGGACAGAGTTTCAGTTTAAGAAGGTGAAATACTCAGGAAATGGACGATGGTGAGATTTGCATAACAATGGGAAGGTACTTAATGCCACTGACCTATACAGTTAAATATGAAAAAACAAAACAAAACAAGAAAAAACAACCAAAAAAAAAGCCCAGACCTTGCCTCCTTGCAGAAGTGTGTTAGTGTGTATATTAATATATTTGTGTCATTACGGACCATTCGCTTCTTTTGTTTTCTGGAGTCTTGCAAAATAGAATACATCAGAATTCCTGACTTTGCAAGGCATCTGCATGTAACAGTCGTGCACACAATGGTACCATCTGTGTTTGATACATCCCAACTCTCAATAATACCATTTTTGATCAACCAGACAAGACAAAAGGCTTATATTTATATTCACCCTTTAGAAAATTGCATCACAAAATTGTTATCCTATGAAGATGCAACCACAGAGGATGAAGTCATAAAAGGTAGCAAAGTATTAGAGAGGTGGGTCAAGCAGCTAATTAATAAAAACATTCTTATTTTTCTAGATACTGTATTTATAATATATGCCAGCTAGTTTTCAATGTAGTCTATTGTAATAATTTCTCATTTTCATTTTTTCTCACATTTGTAATTAATTTTGCACTTGTTCCTTTGCAATTTTTCTTTTTTTAAAAAACATTTATTTGCTTATTTGGCTGTGTCAGCTCTTAGTTGCTCATGTGAGACCTTACACTGTGTCACACAGACTCCAGTTGTGGTTTGTGGGTTGGGTAATTCGGGTGCAGGGGCATGTGGGATGTAGTTTCTCTACCAGGGCTCAAACCTGTGTCCCCTGCATTGCAGAGCATATTTTTAACCACTGGACCACCAGGGAAGCCCTGTATTCTTTTTCTTAATGGGGATCCTCAGAAGGACGTAAGTTCCAGACTCATCTGAGCCTGCTGGGAGAAGGCACCCTTCTGGGGTATGTCACCCATGCCATCGACACATTAGACTCTCATGAGCCCTCCTCCCTACTCCCTTCTTCCGGTGACAAAATCAGCCCAACGCTAACAATTCTGATGTACCTCTCCTCCTAAGACCAGTGGCTTCTGAATGAGCATCTCCCCACCTCTGAGCCGTAGATTTGCTAACGACTCTCCAGACACAATAAGCAGTGAATCAGCTGGAGGAGGTGAGCACCTTCCCTCATCACTCCTGGTTTGCTCACTCCATCCCTGTGAATGAACTCAGACGTGCTGTGTATTCCCAAGATGAAATATTTTCATGCAGCCCTTTCAGTCCAGACTCCATCTTGGCATTTGTATGCTTGCTCCCTGAGTGGCAGAAAGAGGAAGCCAGTCTCTCTGGGCCTTTTGACAGCCCCTACGTCTGTTCAGTTAAGCAAAGGTGGATCAAGAGCCTCCTTGCACCAGGCGTTCAGTGAGATTTAGGAACTCAGAGATGAGCTCTAAATCTGATGGGGAGAAACCCACGTCCTTACACTCTGATAAGGGGAGCTTGGACTTGGAGACGTGCCCTGCACTCAACCTGAGAGGTCAAGGGAGGCCTCCTGGGAGAACTTACACCTGAGTTGGGTCTTAGAAGCCAGGGGGGAAAGGTGGCCATTGGTAGCATCCTAGTTATTTAAACTCCAATCTAGGTGCTGCTGTGGAGGGATTTTGCAGATGTGATTAAAGTCCCTAACCAGTTGACCTTAAATTAAGTAAAAGGAAGATCAGCCTGGGTAGGTCTAATCAGCAAAGTATTTTCAGAGAGAGTTTAGACCTTCCCTGAGCGCAGAGACTCCAGATAGTCTCTGGGTTTGAAATTCTTCCTCTGGCTCCCCACCTTCCCCCATCTTCCTTCCTGACTGTCACCTGTGGACAACAAATTTCAGCTCATGTCCTGGTGATTCCAGCCTGCTCCTGATCTTGGCTTGCCTGCTCTACAAAACTTTGCATTTATTATCCTCCACAGTTGCGTAAATGGGTCTATTATAGTAAATCCATATATAGATGATAAATCTATTACCTATCTATCTCCTATTTGGTTCTGTTCTCTGAACCCTGACTGACAAAGATGATGATGATAATGATCTAATAATAACATCAACAACTCATACCGATTAAGAATTTATCATGTGCCAGACATGATGTTTACACTTCTCAGGCATTACTCTCACTTATTCTGCTCAACAAATCCACAAGCTAGGTGCTGTTATTATCCCTTGTTATAGAGAGATTGAGTACCTTTTCACATAGCCAGTCAATCCCAGAGCCAGGATTGCCTTCCGTCTCCCCTGGGCTTCATGCCACGTGATGGGGAAATAAACAGTTCTCACCATTCGGTGTTTGGCAAGGGAGTGATGAGCAAGGAGAAGGGAGGAGCCCTAGGACTTCACTAGGGGCTATAATTCCCTCCCCTCGTATGCCAGTTTGTTTTCCCCCTTGAGAATGGAATAGGTGGGAAAAAGTCCTCACAGACAGAACAGAGAACATAGAATGTCAGGAGGAAGGCGCTTTGAGATCTGCTAGTCCATCACCCACTGGACAGACAGGGCAAACTGAGAACCTGCAAAGTTATGAAACATATCAGGTGTGAACAGGCTGTCCGTTTGGTAACGTCACATGAAAAAGCTCCTTTTTGATGCAGAATCCTCACTGGGACCCTGCCCTCCAGGGAGCGGGGAGACTCTTAGGGACATCCTGCCAGCTTAGGAACCAGGCAACCTCTGGTGAATTCCCACGAGGTCCTGCCCACTAAACAATTCAGAAGTGTAGCCAAGGGTTAGTGTGAGGTTTGGGGAGGAGACAAACTTGATGTTTTAACCTGCAGCATTCCCAGGCAGGAAGGAGTGAGTCTCCAAACCTCGTATGCAACAATACGGTTACCGCAAGGTGCAAGGTGTGGCTTTGAGCTTGGGCTCAGATGGTGCCTGACTGTACCGACGGCAAAGAGGGAGTCAGAGCATGCACACAGACACTAGCAGGGGTGGTCATCGTAAAGATCAGCATCACCCTTCATCGTTTACAAGTGACTTTTTACGTATTTAAATGGTTCACAGGGCATCTCTCATCTCTTCTTTTAGTCTCACTTCACAAATGGGAAAACAAAAGGTCATAAAGGGATGCGTTCTAGGTCACACAGCCAGTAGTGTATTTTTTTTTTGGCCATGCCACCTGACTTGTGGGATCTCAGTTCCCCAACCAGTGATCAAACCCCAGCCTCAGCAGTGAGAATGCAGAGTCCTAACCACTGGACCTCCAGGGTCCACACAGCTGGTAGTGATGGAGAAGGTCCTGGCCTCAGATCTCCCTGACCCCATCCTTCCCTGTCCCATGCTGCCTCCTGCATTTAAGTGTTACACACACGGCCCTGGGCCAGGGCCACTGTCCCCATCCCCTCCAGCCCCTGCTTCCATTCTGCTCTGCATACACCAGAATACAGAGGTGGGGAGCAGCTAGAAGACTGGCCGACTTCCAGGCTGTGAGACAGTGGTGAGTTTCTACCAGTGGCGGTCAAAATAACAGAGATTAATTGCACTCCACCCAAGAAGTGGGTTTTTAGAGGTTGTCAGTCAGAAGGAAATATTTTGAAGTCAAAAATTGAAAAATGTCACAACTGGTGTTTTGAATTCATAGATTGCTTGGGTGTCTGGTAACACCTTTATATTTTTCATTTACAGAAAAGAAAAACCTGTCTTTAAAAATCACAAGGGCTTAGGAAACGCTCCTGCCGTGGTATGGTTTTGAGCTGTGTAGGTGTGGTGGGTCTGGTAGCTGGTGTGCACCCATGCAGAGGTGAAGGTGTCTGCTAGGAGCTTCTGAGTGACGGAGTGCAAAGGTCATGGGCTCAAAGACATGACTCAAAGACCTCCTCAGATTCGTGACCTTGGGCAAATGTTTTCCCCTTTACTTAAGGTTATGCCCACTCGTTAACTGCCCAGAATTGGGCCTTGACAAGAGGTGAAGTTTTTAATTCTCCCCATAGCCTTTTTAAAATTAAACTTTGTATTTTTATTGAAGTATAGTTGATTAACCATGCTGTATTCATTTTTAATGTACAACAGAGTGATTCAGCAATACACATACAAGTATCTATTCTTTAAAGCAACTCGCAAAGTGCTTTTCAAAAGATAAGTGTTACGTGGGTGTTTGTGGAAAGAATGAATAAAAAATGAAGAGGAGCTTTAAATTGAAATGTTAACACGCTTAGCCCAACAGTGACCCTAAAATCTCTCTGGTCTGTTTTACACTTTTTGCTGTGCAAGAAATGTCTACTGTGATTCATAGGTTTTCCTAATCAAATAGTCATGCATATATAGCGTAAGGTGATATGGGTAATGATGACAAATACGTGTAAGGCACTTTTCAAAATTTTTATTGGCATTGTTTCATTCTAGTCTGGCAGCAATGGATCACTGCTGTTCCTGCTGCTTCTACTTCTGCTGCCCGTTTGCGTTTATGGGGGATTGGCCATGGGCCAATGTCTGTACTGAGTGTCACGTGTACTTCATCCCGGGTGGATCCCCATGATGCAGGCTATTAACAGCATCTGATGTGTGAGAAAAACCAAGGCTAAGAGGGTCAAAATAAATAAATAAATAAAAAACTTGCCCAAAAGTCACACAGCTATTCAGTGGCAGAGCCAAGACTCACATCTAAGCCAGCCTAATGGCAGCCGCTGTCACAAAACAATTGTCATTATTTCGTCATTCAGAGGGTTTCCCTGGTGGCTCAGTGGTAAAGAACCTGCCTTCCAGTGCTGGAGATGGGGGTTCCATCCCTGGGTTGGGAAGATCCCCTGGAGAAGGAAATGGCAATCCACTCCAGGATTTTTGCCTGGAAAATCCCATGGACAGAGGAGCCTGGCAGGCTATAGTCTGTGGGGTTGCAAAAGAGTCAGACATGACTTAGCGACTAAACAACAACAACATTTTTCAGATGAGGCAACACACCAAGAGACACTGCAGGACTTCTTCCAATGACCCATCACCTAAGGTGTAGAATCTGGACTCAAATCCATGTACTCTTGCTCCAAATTCTAAGCTGCTTCCACCTCTGTCTGGATGTAGCCCCCCGATCTGGTGATGGTAAGAGGAGGCTGTACTTTATTGAATGCTTCTATCTGCCAAGCATGTGCTAAGCATCTAATAAACTTTATCATTCCATCTGCCCCAAACACAAAGATATATGTACTTATAAAAAGAGGCTCATGGGTTCAATATCCAAAAGGTAAATACAGCGGTTATTTCAAGATGGTAGGATTTCAGATCATTATTATTGTTATTTTCTTCCTTGCAATTTTAACATGATAATTTTAAACACATAATGACAATGACACTTAAAGGCATAAATCTTCAAACTATGCTTTTTCAGAGGTGTAACTAATCCCCACTTTTCAGATGAAGAAATTGAGTCTAAGAGAGTTCATCTCAGAGACCTCGCTCATCCACTCCCCTGAGCCACATGCTGGGAGCCTCAATCTGCCCAGGGGACTGTGATGTCCTGGTGATTTCACAGTTTCTCCCCTGACAAGGGCACAGCTTCTCCTACCCTAAATCGGAGCCTGGATTCCCACGGCAGTGGGGCCATGCATGATCCTCCAACAATGATAGGCATGGCAGTTCAGGGGGGATGTTCCCAAAATGCTGGGCTGTAGCCTCTCAGTTCAGGGGTCCTGGGTGTCATGAAGGCTCCCCAGGATGTAATGTGGCCCATGTGAGCTCACAGCTTTCAAAATCAGTCCTTGCCTGGGAAGGTGGAGGTGTAGTGACAGTGCTCAGAGGGGCTGGTGACCACTTTGAGTGGGTGAGCACAGTGTGTGTGTGAACGTGGGCACTAGGGTTGCAGCCCACACCCCTGGTCACTGGAGGGTGAGGGCTTAAGGAGGTATGTAAATATCTCTTAGACCTGTCCTTTAGTTTCACAAATTTGATGCTATGCCCCAGATACAAAAGTTTGGGTATACTCCATTAGATGATGCAATAGGAAGCTCATAGTGAAAAATGACATTTCCCAGACAATACTGGGTAAGACCTCAGCAACTATTACATTCCAGCATCCTCCATAGAGGCAAGCAGTCCCTCTGTGATGGGAACAGCCAGATCCATTGGTAGAGCATGTTCGTTAACATGTGAAAATCACCTTATTGCTACCTGTAGCCCTTCACGATCCTGCCCAGGAGGACCAAGGTTAGGGAGCAGGGTTGGGTAAAGAAAACCCTGGGCCCAGAGCCGGGATCTAGTCCTTGGCTTGAACAAGCTGTGCATCTCTGAATAGGACCCTTGACCTTTCTTCATCTGTAAGACAAGGAAATAACCAGACTGTCTGGAAGACCCATGCGTACACTGGGACAGGGTTCAATTCTACAGACAATTCTTGGGGGTCTACCTCTGTCTGGCATTGAACTGGGTGATCAGGGAGCCGCTAGAAATGGTGGGAGGAGCTTGATTCTGTGCCACGACAACATACTTCTTACATCACTAGTGAAGCATGAAGACCCTTTGTAGTGAATGCCCAGATCCCTCCTTAGGTCTGAGGGGTTCAGGCAACCCCAGTTCCCAGTTAACAAAGCTGCCTCACCCATCATTACTCCTCCCACCCCATGACTGGTTGATGCTGGGGTCCAGAGGTCCACCTTTCCCTTGGATGAGGGACAGCCTCACAAGGCTACTCTTTACCTGCAGAGCTCCTCATGGGAATGCCAAAGTGAAGAACATCACAGTTAAAGCTCTCTCTCTCATCATATTTCCCTTGCTCTTTCACAGCTGTTCCTGAGAGCTCAGGGTCCTAAAATATCTTTGCAAATCTCTATCTCCTAGTCTGATTCCTAGGGAAATTCAGACATTGCTGTGAAACCCCATGGACTTTGAGAAAGTGGAGGTAAGGCTGTATAGTCTGTAAGCCTGTAAATCCCCGTCCATGGGATTTCCCAGGCAAGAAGACTGGGGTGGGTTGCCATTTCCTTCTCCAGGGGAATCTTCCCCACCCAGGGATCAAACCCACATCTCCTGCATTGGCAGTCAAATTCTTTAACAGTGAGCCATCAGGGAAGCCCCCAGAATAGTATAAACTTAGGCAAATCATTTAATCTCCTAAGACTACATTTCCCCATTCATTTACTCATTCCTTCAACTGACATTTATTATATACAGGTGACTCAAGTACAGTGCCTCTTGCAGCATAAGCAAGAACATGGTGGGTGAGCCAGAAGTTAGTGAAGTGCTGAGTGCACACTGTGGGGAACACAGACCCCAGTGAGGGCCACAAGGAATGGACTATTCTATGTTGATCAGGGTCATAACCCCAGCACCTGGCAAAGTGCCCAGCACATCAAAACACTCAACACAGGAATGAATGAGAAATTCTGCTGTGTAGAGCTTTAGACTGGATGTAACACTTAAGCTGGGTCTTAAATGATGAACATTAAGAAGAGGTTAGAATAATGGTTTTCTCTGGGTTCCAACCTGGAGAAAACCGTAATTCCAGAAGACACATTGCATGTGTCTTGCATGTGCATCGCAGCCCTGTTTACAACAGCCAGGGCATGGAAGCAGCCTAAATGTCCATCAGCAGAGGAATGAATAAAGACGATGTGGTACATATACACAATGGAATATTACTCGGCCATAAAAAAGAATGAAACTGTGCCCTTTGCAGACATGTGGATGGACCGAGACTGTCACAGAGAGTGAAGTCAGTCAGAAAGAGCAAAACAAATATCATATATTAATGTACACATGTGGAATCTAGAAAAATGGTACGGATGAACCTATTTGCAAAGCGGGAATAGAGACACAGACGTAGAGAACAAACATATGGACAGTAAGGGGAGAAAAGGGAGGATGGGAGAAACTGGGAGATGGAGACGCACATGTACACACTAATCGATGCCTGTATATAAAATAGGTGACTAATGAGAACCTACCGTACAGTGCAAAGAACTCTCCTCATTGTTCTGTGGTGACCTCCGTGGACAGGAAATTCAGAAAAGAGGGGATATACGTATACACGTGGCTGATTCATTTTGCTCTATAGCAAAAACTAACACAAGATTGTAAAGCAACTATACTCCAATAAAAACTAACAAAAGAAGAGTTTAGGAAGAGACGACAGGAACAAACCCTCCAGGCAGGGGTGAGAGCAAGTGGAGCTGAGAAAGCCTCTGAGATGATGGGGGGAAGCACTTGGTATGACCAGCACGCAGAGTGTAGAGGGCAGGGTGAGGTCCCCTGGAGCCTCGGGGAGGATGAAACGAGATGGCAAAGCAAAACTGCTTGGGGAATAGGTTAGGAGGTCCATTTGCATCTTGCTACCTTGATGTATATATGTTATAGATTTGTCTTATAATTGTTGTTGTCATGACTTTAGATTCACGTCTAATTTGGCTGGTCCATGATTGATCATTAGTAAATGAATACACACACTGATGTGAAGCTCTGTTCTGTGTCCAGGGTTATGGATGGAGTCATTCATTCATCCAGCAGATATTTTATTCTGATAAATGCTAATCACTACTCAGAGCGCCTGAGCAAGGTAATTTGCTGAGACATGAGTTTGCGCTTCCCTGGTTCTGCTTGCCTGCAGACAGGAGGCTGCTGGGGAGACTGGGATTTGGGTGTGCTTTTTCTGCTCCGAGTTTGTGTTCCCAGCCTCTGGGGACGCTGCTCACTGTTTGCCACGGGGAACGAGGTCAGGGTTTTCTCATCACATTTTAGTCGCTGCTTCCTCCATCTCAGCGAGCGCTCTGAGTGGCAGCATCTCTTACCCACAGGCTGGCTGAGCAGGAGCATAGAGGCCAGGGGGAGAGAGAGAGAGAAGCTAAAAGAAGAGGAAAAGGCAGCGCAAAGGAGGAGAAGAAGCAGAGCTAATGGTAGAAGGTGCAGCTGAGGACAGGGACATAGGCCTGCAAGGGGGAGATGGGGAGCAGAGTGTGGAGACAAGGTGTGGGTTTTATTGATGCAGGAGAGAGGAAACTGGAGTGGGGAAGGGATGAGAGAGATGACCGGATTAGGGCTGAGGAGGTAGGAGAAAGAACTAGGTCTTGGAACAAAAGTTGAAGAGGGCAGGGGACTTCTCTGGCAGTCTGGTGGTTAATATTCAGCTGCTAGTACTGGGAACACAGGAACTAAGATCCCACATGTCACCAGGTGACTAAGCCTGTGCCCCCAAACTAGAGAAAAGCCAAAAAAAAAAAAAAAAAAAATGGAAGCAGGCAAGACAGTTGGGACAGAAGGAGGAATAAGGAGCTGAGAAAAACAGGCTAAGGAGTGTAGGAAGAATCTCGAAAGGAGAGGTCCAGGCAGGAATTCTGGGCTTAGGGAACGTTGCAGAGAAGAAAGCAAGGAGATTATCTGAGCTCCACTGGCCTGCCAGCATGCACAGCTTCTCCGAAGGGAGGAGGTATCGCGCGTCAAAATATTCAGCGCTGACGCATGAATTAGCAGAGATCAATTTGTGTTTAAAAAATCTTGATGGAACACCCCAACGCACAAATCAAAGCCATCAGGCGGATGAGACTGTTCATGCAATTAACATGCATCCAGCACCTGGCATCCCAACAGGCAGCAAGGCTGGGTTTGTTTGCTTATTCACTTGTCTGTCTGTGTGGTCCGTTGGTGGTGGAGGCAATCATCTTCAGGAATGTGCTGTGGGCTCTGCTTAAAGGTCATCGCATCCCCGGTTTTCAGCAATCATACAGAGAGCTCATTTTGGCAGCAAACCCACAATGCTCCTTACAAAAGGGATTGGGCAGTCCGGCCACCAGCCCTCTCCGCTGTGGGCAAAACTGCCCCGGGCTGTGGGTTCTGTAGACATCATCAGCCTGCTTCCTGAGCAGACAGATCACAGTGGGAAGGAGCTGGGGCTGGGAGCAGGGTCTCAGTGGGACCCTGAAACTCTGTGCCCTAGGAAATGTAGCCTTTCTTTCTCAAAAACATTTTATTGGAGTATATAGCTGATTTATAATGCTAAGTTGTTTCAGTTGTACGGCAAAGTGAATCAGTTATACATATGCATATATCCACTCTTTCTAACATTTTTTTCCCTATATAGGCCATTACAGGGTGGTTTTGTTTGTTTGTTTGTTTGGACTGTGATGGGTCTTAGTTGAAACACACAGGATCTTTAGTTGCGGCATGTGGGACCTAGTTCCCTGACCAGGGATCAGACCCGGGTCGCCTGCACTGGGAGTGTGGAGCCTTAACCACTGGACTACCAGGGAAGTCCCCTTTACAGAGTATTGAATAGAGTTTCCTGTGCTATACAGTAGGTCCTTAATAGTTATCTGCTTTATAGACAGCAGTGTGCATATGTTGACCCCAGTCTTCCAATTTATCCCTCCCCATCCTCTTACCCCTCATAACTGCAAGTTTGTCTTCTACATTTGTGACTCTATTTCTGGAAGGAAGTGTGCAGTTCCTTCATCAGATCAGTGAGGGGACTGCACCCTTCTTCACAGGGCTGATGCCTGGATTTCTACCTAGATGTCCCAATGGGGCAGCAGTTCTTCCTTGAACCCCAACATATTAGAAAAACACCTTGACCTTCTATTTAGCTCTTTCTGCTCTTTCTCATTTATAGGTGGACTTGCTCCCTGTACCCTCAGGCTTAGGTTAGAGCTTTTTTCTTTTTATTTTAAACTCAGAGATCTGTGTAGTCCTCCTTCCCTCCTTCCTTCCAGCCTTCCTTCCTTTCTTCCATAGGACACAATTATTTGTTGAATGCTAACTGTAGACCCGGGACTAGTTGAGCTTTCATTCTAGTTGGGGGAATTTTAAAAATTCAACGTATAGAATGTTAGATGCTGACAATGCCAAGGAGGAGAATAAAGGAAAGAGGAGGATAAGAAGGCTGCATGTTCGTGTGCGGATGAGTGTTGCGCGGTGGCTAAAATCTGAGCATCCCCAGCGGTACAGGGAAATCATGGACCCGCCCCCTTCCTGCAGATCGGACCTCTTGGATGTGGCTCTGTCTGGATCTGAGTGTGTTACTCTGGCCACCTACCTGTGTTGGTGTAACAAACTCAGGCAACTCTTCAGTTCCTTCTTTTGCCCTCTCTAAACTGCCAGCCTGCTGCAGGGATCCCAGGGTGCCCACTGGGTAAGGTGTCCTGGTACCTCTGCTCAGGCATGAATCAAAAGCAAGCCACCCTGTTAGTCCCAGGCTGGCAGTGACCGTGGCTGCCATGTATGAGCGTGTAGGTTGTGTAGTGGACAACTCAAGAAGCTGCGCTTTACATAAACTACAGAGTGAGTGGTGCTCACTAGGGTTGGGCAGTACACAACCCACACAGCCAACCATGGCAGCCCATCTGAGTCCACACACTCGGCATCCATGCTGTGGTTGGCCTCATCATGAAAGAGGGCATCGAACAAACAGCTTCCACCCTAGCTGGCTGTCACCAGGGCCTCCCAATGGTTGGTGTCTCTTGTTCCCTCCACTCAGACATCACACCCATGGAGATCTTAGAGACAGGCCTGCCCCTTCTGACCTCAGCTAGCCCTCCAAGCTCTGTCGCCTGCTTCCCCTGCACTGACTCCAGGACCTCTTCAGGCTCATTTGCATCTCATGCCTTGATCCCTGTCTCCCTGGTTACACTTACTCCCTGGCCAAATCCTCTCAAGCCCCTAGACTGGAACATCCGTTCCGTCAGCTCTGCCTCCTTGCTGCCACTGTGCCCCAGGGAGGCTCTGTTGGGAGCACGCCACCCCCTCTGCATGCCAGGAATTGCAGGGCATCAGCTCTTCTCCACACAGTATTCATCACACCATCAGGAGGAGAGAGTTGCGTGTGGGACCAAGGCCAGCCTGACTCCAAAGCTTTTGTGCTTTTCACTTTGCTTCATTGCCTCCTTCAGTGTGTACAGATTCTCAGCACAGCTTGCACAAAAAACAGACATCGACTCCCTACAGAAAAGATAAGGCAGCTCCAACTATCTTATCCACTTCCAGGGAGGACAGGTATATCGGCAAAGGTACTGTCTTGAACTTCTCTGACAGTAGGGATTACAAGGGGGGATTGTTAAAACACTTTAATTCCAGGGACCACTCGCATCCATACTATCAGAATTCTGGGGAGATAGTCCTGGGAAATGGTGTCCTTAAAGCACATGCCAGGCGACTCTTGTTCTCATGAAAACTTAGGCAGCTCCACTCTATGGATGAGGAAGCAACAGACAGAAACCTTGTCAAGGTTCTGCAGCCAACTTGGTCTGACTCCAGACGCTGCCCTCTAACTGCCACGCTGTGCTACCTCTCAACGAAAAGGATCTCTCCTGTCAACTTCCGACATGGAGAGAATGAGCGATGGCCTAAGTGGTGTGATGAAAAATCTTTGGGGGAAAAGGGAATTTGCAATACACTAACAGCGTCTTTGAATTCTACTTCATCAGAAAGCTTTGATGTCCATCAGAATCTGGCCCAAAGGACCACACTTGAAGCTGAGATCATTCATTTAAGATCTGATGAAGGGAGCAGTCTGTGACAGATTTTCTTGGAGGATAAAAAAAGAGAAGAAAAATGAGGATCTGTCACCTGGTAGGAGGGACAGGTGGCCATCAAGTTGGAAAATGCACACATTTCCAGGGGAGGTACCTGACTAGGGGCCTCCCAATGTAGGGAACCTGAGTTCGATCCCTGGGTGGGGAAGATCCCCTGGAGTAGGAAATGGCAACCCACTCCAGTATTTTTGCCTGGAAAGTCCCATGGACAGAAGAGCCTGGCAGGCTACAGGCCACCGGGTCACAAAGAGTTATACATGACTGAGCAATCGAGCAGTCTTCCTAGGTGGAGTGAATGGTAAAGAACCTACTTGCCAATGCAGGAGACATAAGAGAAGTGGGTTCCATCCCTGGGTCAGGAAGATCCCCTGGAGAAGGGCATGGCAACCCACTCCAGTATTCTTGCCTGGAAAATCCCATGGACAGAGGAGCCTGGTGGGCTACGGTCCACAGGGTTGAAAAGAGTCAGACAGGACTGAGTGAGCACATGCGGGTACACAGGTGACCAAGCAGGCACCCACGTGCTGGGACTAAATCAGACCACCTGCTCCTGTTCTGGCCCCACCAGTTCTGCTCTCTGCAGCACCAGCTCCTAAGGACAGTGCTTGGCTGTGTGATCCAACACGACCCATCCTCCTTCCCAACCCTTGTTTTGTCATGTGTTATGACATTTATAATTTTTCCATTCGTTTCCATGCACATATGTGTTATTTTCCTCCTCTCACTCATTCACTCACCAGACTTTAAACTTCAAGACTGAAACAAAGTCATGAGCTCCTTTGGGTCTCCACAGTGCTCAGAACATTCCTTGTTCCCTGGAAGATGCTTGGTAAGTGTTTCACAAGTAAACGTATAGATGGCCTCAAAGACACCATCACAGACTTCAGAGTCCTGAGTAAGCTGCTTGAGAACAAACAGTGCTTCTCAAAATGTAACATGCAAAGTGATAAGCTGGGGATGTGGTTAAAATGCCAGTCCTAGTTCAGGAAGTCTGGGGTGGGGCTAGGGAGGCTGCACTACCAACAAGCTCCCAGGTGATGCTGAAGCTGCTGGCTCAGGAGCACACTCTGAGCAGCATGGCTTTAGATCATCACCTTTCTCTGTTCCAGGGGCTGCCTCTTGCTTGGAAGGAAAGAACTGGAAGCTGGGTTTATTTCTCCTGAGATGCTCTCTTCTGTGCTTGAATTGAGCCAGGCTACCTAAGTCAACATTCTTAGAAGGACTGGGCCCTGATTTAAAAAGCACTAAATGTGGTTCAATTCAGTTCAATCCAGTTTCTTGCAACACTCTGAAGTCCCTGTTTGCTTCATGGTTTTACCCACTTATTTTGTTGTTCAGTCCGTCAGTCATGTCCATTCTTTGTGACTCCATGAGCTGTAGCATGCCAAGCTTCCCTGTCCTTCACAATCTCCCAGAGTTTGCTCAGACTCATGTCTGATGAGGAGAAGATGCCATTCAACCATCTCATCCTCTGTTGCCCCCTTGTCCTCCTGCCCTCAATTTTTCCTGGCATCAGGGTTTTTTCCAATGAGTTAGCTCTTCGCATCAGGTGGTCTAAATACTAGAGCTTCAGCATCAGTCCTGCCAATGAATATTCAGGACTGATTTCCTTTAGGATGGGCTGGTTTGATCTCCTTGCTGTCCAAGGGACTCTCAAGAGTCTTCCTGAGCACCACAGTTTGAAAGCATCAATTCTTTGGCGCTCAGCCATTTTTATGGCCCAACTCTCACATCCCTACACGACTCCTGGAAAAATCATCGCTTTGACTATATGGACCTTTGTCAGCATCTATATTAATTATACTACAACAATATCTGTCATCACACCCCCTCACACATTTCTGCCCTTCACATATTAATTCTCCCACCGACATATTCACAGATGAGATAAGTGCTTCCACTGTACTTTCCTTTTACATATTCTCTACCCCTCTGGATAGAAAGCAGTCCCACCTGCCCAAGTGGAGGTGCTGTGTTCCTGTCTTCCCAGGTAGATCTGTGGATTCTGACTTGCTTTCCTTCTGTTATACTCCTTGAATGATTCCCCAGTTATGATGCCACCACTGGATGCAATTAACAAATCAGGAGGCATCTAGTTGGATTAATAAAGCTCTGGAGTTTATTAAAAACATTGCAGAGACCAGTTTTGATGGAGAGCAACAGAATTAGTACTAAACCTGCTGTTCATCATCTGAAATTCTGAGAGCCAGACTATACGCCATCACTTATACTTTCTGTCTACTTTATTCCATTTTCCATTCTTTCAAGCCAAAGATGGTGTCTGTACAGCATCAGTTCTGGCACCAAATGATTACTCTTTCTTTCCATTCTCTCTTTCTAAATCTTCTCTGTGATGGAGAAAGAGTCACTGCTATGAATAAAGCATATTGGCTTTAGGGGGTTTGTTTTGGAGTGACCCCATCCTCACCAGAGATGAGACTGAGCTCTTCAGGAGTTTGCAATTGAATTTCTAGATCAACATGTTTTACAGAGGATTTGAAACTGATCATGCAAATATGCTGAGGCATGAAAGGATGAAATACAGGCTTTGTGGAAGACAGAGTCAAAGGAGAAAGTTAAAAAGGCATACAAATCACAGCTTCCTACGTAGTTTTTAAAGGAAAATGACAAACTTGGTTGTCAGGTTCCTGGTGGTCGGAGCATAAAGGGTAATAGAGTCAGCTGCATGATTAGCATTGGCAAATGCAAGGCATCTTCAAGTTAACAATAGTCTTGGTCTTAGGTCTGAAAACAGTTTATTTCATGAGTTCCCATAATGAGGATGTGGGATGAGGTATAACAAGTCACATTCTTTCCAACATCTCACAAGATGTGTAATCCCATTTTGTAAGACACTTTCTCCAATGCAAGTCAAGAGCAAGTGTTCAAGGACAACTCAGATGAAGAGAATTCTTGACTCGGATTGAGAAGGAGTAAAGAGTATATTAAGATTTTTGAAGAGGCCATCTGTGTACAACTTGACCAAATGTTAAATAATAAAATTTTATATTTGTTCAATGAAAAGAGCTGGTTGTCTGCATAGTACAAATGACATAAAGTGAAAACCAGTAAAATCAGTGTAGGTAGTAAAGTAGGATCAAAGAGCGTTCCTGTGTTTTGCCTTCATTTTGCATCAAGTTCAACTAAGACATAAATGAAGCATATGGGCTGGTTTGGTGTCAACTAGACATGAATTCAAACCCCAGGTCTACCAGTGATTATGTGAGGAACACTGGAAAGTATACAACATCTTTAAGCTTTAATCTTCAGTAAACAATTATGTATGTATTACAACAGTAAGTAATATCATAATATTAATGGCCATTAATTATGATTATTATAATAGTATATACTATTTAATATTATAATGTTATTGTATATTTGTATGTATTATATAATATATGATATATGCATTATTATAATATTAATGACATTAATTAATTATATATTATATGGGCGGTACCTGCATGGTCTCTCATATCCGACTCTGTGACTCCATGGACTGTGGCCCACCAGGCTCCTCTGTCCATGGATTTTCCCAGGCAAGAATACTGGAGTGGGTTGCCATTTCCTACTCCAGGCGATCCTCCCAACCCAGGGATCAAACCTCCGTCTCTTGCATTGACAGGCAAATTTTTTACCACTGTGCCACCTGGAAAAACTATATTATATGTAACTATATACATATATATCTCAACATGAGGATTAAAGGTGATGATACTTTGCAGATGCTCAGCATACTGTCTGGTTACACTGTAATCAATGAACAGTAGGTCTTCCACTGTTATTGCCCAGAATTGCATTGGCCCATATGATACCTCCTAGCCACATATGGCCATTTAAGTTTAAAGTAATCAAAAGAAAATAAAAGCTAACATCCAGTTTCTTGCTTGCAAGTGCTCAACGGTCTCACGTGTTTTGGACGGCACAGACATCAACTATTTCCATCATCGGGGAAAGATTCTGCTGGATAGAGTTGATCTGAAGGGATGTTAAAACCACATATTATTCAAACAATTCTTCAAAATAGTAGTTTTCTCCAGCTAGCCTTGCAAAAATTGGACAATTGATAGTTCTTCGGAAGAGGCCTGGAGGTCAGGTATGCATTCTGATTTCCTGAGCAAACCAGATCTCTAGTCTTTAAAAACAAAGCAAACGTGAAATCTGAGAACAATGGAGAGAGTGGCTTTCTAAATTCCCCACCACCTCTACCCAGAGAAGGCGGGCCAAGGCTCCCTCTCTAAGCTGCATGAGGAATTTTCTCTGAAGAGTCCCAAGCCTGTTTTGATTACAGGAATATATAAAGTATCAGCTCCCCAGTTTTCCCTGAATAGTTTCCCAATCTTTACTCTTTTCCTGATCTGAAATAGTAACTCCTGGGATTTCTCTGGTGATATAATGGCTGAGACTCTGTACTCCCAATGCAGAGGGACCAGGTTAGATCCCTGGTCAGGGAACTGGATACCACATGCCGCAACTAAAGATTCTGCATGCTACAACTAAGACCCACTGTTGCCAAATAAATAGATAAATATATTTTTAAAAAAATTATTGCATGCTGCAATGAGGGTAGAAGATCTCCAATGCCACAACTAAGACCTGGCACAATCAAATAAAGAAATAAAAATATTAAAAAAAAAAGCTATGAAAAAGAAATAGTAAGTCCTTCAAATCAGGAGATCCTCTAGAAACAGAAGGAAAAACAAAGAGAACAGTTAGTCGAAAACCTAGCCCTAGTCTGCCCTTGGCCCAGAGGCCAGGGACAAGCTGTTGTTGACCCTTGAGCATCCGTGCTCAAGGCTCCTGGCAATGTCCCTTCTCATCCTAGGCTCTCCTGTAAGCATAAGGAAGGCAACTCCATTACAAACCTCCAGCCCCTTGAAGAAACTCCTGAAAATGAATTGGAGCCACATCTACAGCTTCATGCTTCTCCCTTAATTTTGTTCTTAAGGTCAAAGTCAAAGGGAATCTTGGCCAAAGTAAAAGAAATCTGCAATGTAAGCACTGCTTTTGGATAACTGGTAAACCTCGCTCTCTTTCACATCTCTACATAAGTTGGTCCTCTGTTCTCAGTAATGAGAAAGTGCTGAAGGAAAAGGAAACTATCCTCAAAGTCTAGAGCAGCAGTCCTGACATTTTGGGTGGCTTATTGGAAGACAGTTTTTCCACGGATGGCATTGCAAGTGAAGGATGGTTTGGGGATGATTCAAGAGCATTATATTTATTGTGCACTTTATTTCTAATTTATTATATCAGCTCCATCTCAGATCATCAGGCATTAGATTCTCATGGTTGGGGACCCCTGCTCTAGAGTCCCTCAGCTTGGCTAACAGAGGAACTCTGGTTGGTAGTGCAGATGGGAATTTCTAAGCACGTCACATCTCTGATCTCTATTTTTAATCCTGTGTGTGTGTGTATGTGTATGTGTGTGTGTGTGTGTGTGTGTTAGTCGCTGAGTCGTGTCCAAATATTTGCGACCCCATGGACTGTAGCCTGTGAGGCTCCTCTGTTCATGGAATTTTCCAGGCAGGAATACTGGGCTGGGTTGCCATTCCCTTCTCCAGGGGATCTTCCCAACCCAGGGATCAAACCCGGGTCTCCTGCATTGCAGGCAGATTCTTCACCACCAGGGAAGTCCCTTTTTAACCCTAACCAACCCTAACCCTAAAAACAGGGTAAAGAGAGGAAACCTGTGTGACTAACGATTAGACTTAAACACAATTTCGGCCTTCCATGCGTAGGAAAAGAAAGGCAGTTTCCCTCTGTGTATGTATGCATGGTGGAAGGAGGGAGGGTGGGTGAGTCGGCGTGAATATGGATTCCGACATCTTAGATTTTCCCAAATGGGTACGCACTTATAGTACATCATACAGCCAGAGAACTTCAAGTGCATACCCCCAGGGCATGGCGGTTCACTGTTGTTGATGGTTGATGAGGTGGACATCTAATTTTACTCCTAGAAGATGAAATCATTGAAATAAGGACATGAAAGCCCTGGCCAAGGCTAACACTTTTTTTTTTTTTTTTAAAGACTTTGGCTTCAAATTTATCACAAGAACAGAAATCTGTTTTCTCTGACAGAAAATTCATTTCACCCACAAAACCCATATTTCCCTTGCCTGCTTTCCATTCAGACAAGCCCTGCAAGATAAATGTGTTCTCCAATTCACCAGCAGTAAGAAAGATAAAGGCTTGGAAACTCCACAAGTACATTCTCCTAATTATCGTAACTGGCATTTTTTTATTTGGCAAACCATCTATTCAGATTAAACTATAGCCCAGGAGCCTTTTATTTGAAGATTCCCAGCATGAGGTGGAAAGGTACCTCAACTGTGTGATTTTACCAGCTTTAATGACCCAAAGAGAAGCACTGAAAGAGATCCCAGGATTTGCGTGCGAGTGGTTTTTGTGAGGGAAGATCTAAAAATACTCACAGCACCTCCCTCCCTCTCCTCTCCCCCTCAAAATCAGCCCCAGACCTTTCCCTATTTAAACAACCAGAAAGATGTGTCAGAAGTTGCCTGCTATTACCCTCACATCCCAGTTTCCCTTAAGATCTAAATAAACAAATGGGTCCAGCAAATGTGTCAGGAGGCTCAGGCTCTGCTTAGCATTAGGAATATATTTACCCATTTAATAACTGTTATTTATCCAGACATTTAATTGCACCATTGTAAACACACAGGGAAACCCTTGGGGGAAGGTAACTCCATTGCTGAGATGAGACAGATATTTAAAACTCTGCTCCTGCAGCCTAACCCCTCCTAAGGCAAGTCTCTGGGTCTGGGATTGGGGTGAGGTTTTATATGTGGGAGGAATCTACCACTTGAGTACCACATCCTACTTGGTGCTCTGTAGAGAGTAAGTATCCAGTGCATCCACAAAGAAATGAGTGAATGCGTACAGAAGGGGGACCTGGAGAGGGAGAGGTGCTCTTTCTAGAATGTATGGAGATCAAGGTCAAGTCTCCACAAGCAAGAGCCTTTGTTCATGATCAGGGCTCTGCTGATATACAGGATGGAGGAGGCCATGCTTTAAAAGGCTACCCATCCGTCTAGAACCACAAGAACTCTGAAACTCCAAATCAGGCCATCATGGCAGCAGGTGCCCCAAAGGGAAACCTGATGCTCTCTCTGGGAATCATGGCAGCACTATCGAATCTGTGAGTCCCTTCTCAGCTTTGCTCCTTATCCGCTGGTCTGTTTCTCCTCTGTCAGTCCTGGACTAGGGGTGGGGGACTTTGATTGTGGGCTCTGTATCAGTCCCTGAACCCTGCCCCACATAACTCTGTCTCTCCATACGCCTTGTTAGATATAATTTTGCATTTGCCTTGGCCTTCCTTCTCTCTCTAACAATCTCAGGTCCTTAGTCCATCAGATTAAGCTCTGGATCCAGGGACCCAATCCTGAGTTGATTCCCTCAACATTTTTTTTTTTTCTGATCCCTGTTCTGTGATCCGATGCTTCTGAATTCTCTCAAGGGCCATCTTATGTTTTCATCATTTTTCTTTGTTTAACTTCTCCTGGTGGGCATTCCATGGATCTAAGTTGTGATTGGGCTTCCCAGGTGGCTCAGTGGTAAAGAATCCACCTGCCAATGCAGGAGATGTAGAAGATGTGGGTTTGATCCCTGGGTCAGGAAGATCCCCTGAAGGAGGAACTGGCAACTCACTCCAGTATCCTTGCTTGGAGAATCCCATGGACAGAGGAACCCGGCGGGCTACAGTCCATGGGGTCGCAAAGAGTTGGACATGACTGAGTTGGACATAACTGAGCACAGGCATGTTCTGATTTGTGAGACTGACTGCCCCAGGAAACCTCTGTAGATGTTGGGTCAGTCCTGCCATGCCCTCTGACTGATCAGGTTCTCAGAATCCTGGTCCACATCCCAGGTGAAAGTCTGCTTCTCAGAGAGAAGCCCATGGTTTGGCCCATGGATTCATGCGCTGCCCTTTAAAGAGTAATGGGACAGTCTGATTTTCTCAGCAAAGCTCCCCATCTGCCATTCCTGACATCAGCCAGTTTCCAAATGCCCTGACAGTGAAACCTCTCCTTGAGATCATAGGAACTGAGATGGATCTTAGAACACGAGTGTCAATGCTGCCCACTGACCAATGGACCAGATGACTGGAATTCCTCTCGTCACAGTCTTCCAGCTCTTTCACAGTAAATAAAGGACCCGGCAGCAGGTGACTTATGGTAGACACCACACATGACTACCGCTTGGTATCACTGGATCACAGGCATTAAATATTCTCTACAATCAAGTAGGTTGGAAAATGCTATTTCTGACATCCCCCTTTCCATTCTTACGAAGTCACACCTACAGTGTCTGAGAACTAATATTACCCAGAATACACTCTGCAAAAATATTGATCTTGCTACAATCTCCTACTCCATCTTGCACATATATACACACAGATACACACACTTGCATGCACTTAGCAGTCAAGAGAATCACCATACAGGCAACATTCTCCATCGCAACCTGCTCCTTCAGAGATCTACACTCTTCCCATGGGTGTGTGTAGACACACACCCATCCCCTCCATTCTCACTCCCCGAGAGACCACGCCCAAGGGCACCACAGCCCCACTGAAACACTGAGAAGCACCGATATTCACAGACACAAGAAATGAGCAGGCAAATCAGGAATCAGCAAACTGTTTTTTGTAAAGGGCCAGACAGTAAATGTTTTAGAATCTGCAGGCCATTCGGAATCTGTTGCTGCTACTCAAATCTGCCACGTCGCTTACAATACCTAAGCAAATGGGTATGGGAGAGTGCCAGCTTTATTTATGGATTCCAAAATTTGAATTTGATAGATTTTTTGCATGCTACAAAGCATGATTTCTTTTGATTTGCTTTCAACCATTTAAAAAAGTAAAAGACATTCTTAGCTCACAGACCACAGAAAATATAGATAGCAAGCTGATTTGGCCAGTGGGCCGTAGTCTGTCAACTTCTGGCTTATAACATCAATAGATTCTTGAAGACTGGAGGAGTTTTTGCCCAGAGAATTTTATTATGACATGTAAAGACCCTGCTCCTTAGAAGATACTATGATGACTTCTTAAGCAACCCAGACCTCTCAATTCCCAAATCCACTGTTGAGCACAAGTCTTCTGAACAATGATGCTCTCCTCTGCCATTTAAAGGTACCTGTGCATTGAAGGCTGGCTTTCTGGTTTCCTTGCAACCCCGATGGGGCCTCATGCCAAAGGAGTCTCTCTCCTTTGCCAACATGAGCCCCATCAGCTCTCTGGCTGTCAGAGATTTGGCCTCCGAGTCAGTTCCAGTTGGAAGCTTTCTGACCACAGCCCTGCTCAAGAAGTTGTGTGTTGTAACAACAGCGACAGTACCTGCAGAGTACCAAAAAACACAGCTCCTGGTGGCAGGCTGTCACCGCCCTGATAAATATTGCATCCCGAATCTGAGGACCGACCTGATTTACTGACAAGGCAGCCCCCCCCGCTCCGCCTGAAAGGCAAAGCTGGCCACCCTGCCTGCCCATCTGCTTTGCCGTGAGCTCAGTGGCAGAAGGGCACCGATGCCAGGCAAGACAGCCACAGACAGCATCTCCCTACCCTTCAGGAAAACAAGGGGATTCTCCATCAGCCTGTCATTTTCCCTATAGGATGCCACGCACCCGGCCTGGGGGCTATTTTTCCTTGTTATTTGGGTGGAGAGCAGACACTGGTTTGGTGTGCTTCCCGGAGAAGGTTCTGGGTACCCAGCAGGTGGTAGGATTTAGAAGTGGATTCTGTTGAGCCAAAGGGACTGGCTTATCGTCATCAAGTCTTTTATTCATAATTCATTCAGGCAGTCAACAAATATTGGCTGTTTGGGGGTAGGCCCCATGCCAGCTTCTGCTGATGCAGAGGTGGGCAAACAGTTCAAAACTGCCAGCCTTCTGGAGTCCTCTGCCCAGGAGGGATAAGGACTTAATCCATCAGTTACAACCCAACACACCTGGAAAAGAGGCACGGTCAACCAGAGGGAGTGGTGCAGCTTCTCTCTCTCTCTCTCTGCCTTACCTTCCCTCTTTTCCTCCCTCTTTCATTGTCCTTACCTTTCTCCTAAACTAAGGAAGCTGACTTCTAACCATCACCCCCACTTACGCTGTCGGACCCTCCAGCCTCCTTGCGCACATCTGTTCTCTAAGGCAATCTTACACTTTTTAAAAAATTACAATCTTGTAATTCAATCAGAATGAAATACACCTTCATCACAAAGTGGTAATTCAAGCAACAATAATTGCTTAACCTTATACTTTTTAACTTGCGAATGTAACCCTGGCACTCCCTCACACCCCTTCAATGGATGGATGGCTATTACTCTTAGAACAAAATCTAAAGCCCTTCCAAGCCCCAGAAGCTCAGCATCTCTAACCCTGACCTCTACCTTCTCCTCTTTGCTTATTATGATTTTCCCAGAACCTTCATAATGTTCTTTCTTCCTTTTCTCCTCTAAGGCAAAGGGTCTGGAATCAAAGAGGTGTATACAAATACTGACTCTCCTACTTATTAGCTGAGTGACTTGGGGCAAGTTAGTTCGCTTCTCAGTGCCTTAGTTTCCTCCTCTATAAAACTGGGATAATAATAATAGTGCCATCTCATAGAATTGCTGTTAAGATGAAATGAGCTAATACATAACAAAGCACTTGGAAAGTGGCTGGCATCGAGGGGCACTCAATAATGTCAGTAATGCCATTGTTATCAGCATGCCTCATCCGTCAGCTCAACACTTGAACACCACTTCCTCCAAGAAGTTTTCTCTGATACACTCAAATTAAGTGGCCTTTTTGTACGCTCTCTACAAGCAGTCATTAGATCACTAGTTCCTGACTTTTGCTTTAATATCTGTCTTCTTATCACATTCTTGGCTCCACGGGAGCTGGATCCACGTCTACTTTGTCCCCTGCTATGTCTGTGTCTAGTGGTGTGCCCAGTACAGGGTAGGCATTAAATAAAAGGATGCTGAATGAATGTATGTATGAATGAATGAAAGGGTAGGCCAAGGCTATTCTTCCTAGAGGTGATGACTCTGAGGTGGCTTTTGTCAATGTCAACATGGCTTTCCAATTGGGTGGAGAGGCAAGGATGATGGGAAGAGGAACTTCCCAGGAGAGAAAGCAACTGGGGTTCAGACATGCACACAGGATCCTCAGGGAACCACGAGCAGTAGGTGGTAAGGGATGAGAACTGGAATGAGCAGGATGCCATTCATTAGCTTTCACTCTCTGCTGTTGGTGATGAGCACATCACTAACTCTCTGAGCCTCTATTTTCTCATCTGTAAAATATGGAACATAGAATGACCCTATCTACCACGTGTCTCCCTTGAGGCGAGGTCACTACAGAGATGACATGGAGAAGGAGTCTCACGCAGTGCTTATCACCACAGGATACAGGCTCAACCAGTGTTAGAACCACCTCCCCTCACCTACATCCCCTCATCCCCTGCTGCCCTGTTCTGTGATGTTCCCATCTGGAGATCTAGGCCTGCTCAGAGCTGAGTCAGCCTTTTTCTTATTATTTTAATTTTCAAAATATTCATCCATCCACTGATACTTTCCACGCCAGTTTTGTCTTGCCTGACACCTCAGCAACCCTCTTCTACACTGTGCAGGGGAGTGAAGAACTAAGTCCCCCACCAACCCAGGATCCAGTGGCTGACTCATGGCAACCAAGGTCCTGAGTTTCTTCCCTTCTAATCACACTTGGAACTGAGAACCTCTCAGAGTGACCTCTGACTCCAAGTCGCGGTCTTGCTTGCACCCTCCTTCCTGCGCTGACTCCGCTTGGATCGATTTGATCTGCCTCCCCGTACAGTCCTGAACATCCCCCTGGGGCCTTGATCTCCAAAGCTGCTGTTCTGTCTTTCTTCTAGACCTGGACTCAAAGGGAGTGAGTGTGTGCATTGAGAGCTGAATGAACTGGGGAGAGGAAAGGACACCAGGAGATGGTGGCTGTGGGAGTACAAGGCTGGACTGGGGACGGCCCCAGTAGTGTGGTTTCACAGATGAGGACAAGCGTCCTTCCTGGGCATCTTCTGCCCATAAAGCAGAACCTAAAACTGGGAAAGCAGAACATAAAACTCGCCCAAAGCTGTAATGGCTGTCCAAGTCTTTGCAAGAAGCAGCCTTTGATTAAGGGAGGAAAGAGTAAGATGACTTGGTTATAAAAAGAGTTGAGCACATGCTGTCTTTCCTTCCTTCTCTTCCATGTAAACACGTTTATGTACCCCTCATGCACACAGATCTCATGAGCTGGCATGAGTATGAAAGACACCCTTACTGGAGGCTGACATCCCCAGACGTTTACAGAATATAGCGGGGAAGCCAGCACCAAAGCCAACATATGACAAGTTCGCCTTGAGGGGGAAATGGCAGCTGCCACACCGGAGCAGGAGGTTGGCTGTAGGCTCCATTTAATGCTGGAGTTGACATCCAAGTCATCTTTCCTCTTCCTGCATACATACAGACATCACTAATAGATCACAGCACGTGCTCCTGCTGAACCTGAACTCTCTTCCTGCACACATACAGACATCACTAATAAATCACAGCACACATTCCCATTGAACCTGAACTAGCTCTCAGAGTTCTTCTCAATAGAGCAAGGATTGCTTTCACATCCACTTGGGAATTGAACTCCTTTTGCTGATCTTACACTCCTGAAGTTGGGGGTAATGGTGGTAGATGGCAGCCTCAAATAAGAAAGGACTTCAGATTTATTTTCCTTCAACACAGACATTAACCTTCTGCTTTTCAATTCTTACAGGTGGACTAAATTTATGCATTTGGGGAAAAAATTCACTTGTATCATCTGGCTTGTGAGATATTTTTTAAAGTTCATTCATGGTTCATTAGGAGGAAGATTATGGGGTAAAGGTTGAGAAAGTTCTTGGCAGTGGGCCAAACAGAGTCTTAGGATGTTTCTGGCAAGGACATCTCTTGGCATTTCAGGGAATTTGGAGGAAGCTGTTGGGCAGAGGGCAAGGGAAGGTCTCAGTCTGTCCTCAGAGTTCCCAAACTTTGTTGTACATTAGAAGCACTTAGGGAGGTTTTAAAAATCCTGATGCCCAGGTCATATCCTGAACCAGTTATACCAGAATGTCTGGGGTGGGTGGCAGGCATCAGCAGATTTTGAAGATCCCAAGTTTGCAGCCAAGTTTGGAAACCACTGGTCTGGATATTGTAGCGTGACCCATCTCCCTTCTCCTCGAAGATGTCCTGAGTTTTGCTGATTCTTACAACTTGAACAGGTATCATTATGCCGTGGGACAGACTCGGGGGCTTAGCCACAGAGAAGGGAAGTGGTTTGTCTAAGTTCAAAGGATAAGAATTAGCAGCCAAGTCTTAGGATCTTTTCTTTCAGAGGAGAAGATGCTGCTACAGTGATCCATAATACAAGGGGGAAAAGATGGGTCTTTTCATATAAAAAGAGATTATGAAGGTATGGATACACTGAAGGACTAATGTGTGGACTGTTTACAACAGTCCCATCTTGGAGAGACAATTTCCAAAGCAAACCACATACACACACACATATGGCATGCCTCAGTATAGCACCTAGGGGTACAAAAAAATTCCCTTTTTGGATTTATTTCTGAAGAATCATTGATTCTCCTGTCCCACGGAGTCTCCTACCCCAGCCTAAGGAGAGTTCAGGGAGCAGGGGTCCTTTTGCAGGAAGGCATGGATGAAGAAATTGTGCAAGTTGCTCCCACCCTTATGAAAGGGAGTATTCATACATTCCCATCACACCGTTTTCTCAGGCCAAGCCTGCAAGGTTCAGCAGCTCACCTAAAGAGATTATTCCAACCTGAAGGCAATTGGAAAAGCAATTGCAGACCATTACAGTCCCATTGCCTGGCCCTTTGGCCTGCCCGCCTCAGCCACTCTCTTCTGGATCTGTCATCCCCAGCCCAGCTTTTCAGTCTGCACGTGGAGCTGGCGAAAAGAGGTGGGGGTCTGGATCCAGGCAGATTAAGGGATGCCCAAGAAAACTGGAAGAGAGTTCTTGCTCAGGGATCACGTGAACAAACAGCTCCTAGAGAGGAACGGATTCACACTCATCACAGCCCTTCATGTGCCAGGCACCCTGAGAATGTTTTAGCAGGCACTGCCTCATTTAATCCCCATTAGCTAATATTGAGTTTCTGTAAGTCACTAATCCATGAATGCTAAAGACTTGTGTGTGCTTTTTCTTCTTGTCCTGTGCATCATAGATAGACCACAGCACACATTCTCGCTGAACCTAAACAGGGTCTTGGAATTTTCAATAAAGCAGGGGGGTCTGTTTTTATATCTGTGCCAGACCCTGAGGCCTGATCTGCTGGACTCACTCTCCCAGGAGATTTGCATTTTACTAACAAAAAAAGTGAGATTCGGGGGTAAAGCAATTTTCCCAGGGTTTCTGGGAAGTGGTGCAGCTGGAACTCCAACCTGGACTTCTAATTCCAAAGTTTATCCAGCACTGGTGTTCCCAAAGCTTTCTCCCCTCATCATGCACCTGTATGTGCTGTCCCTCTGCCAACTTGGCTAACTCCCATTCATCCTTCAAAACCCAGTTATGGGTTACTTGTCACTTTTGTGAAGCTGCCATCACTGGCAGCTCCAATCCCCTGAGAGCTAGGTGTCCCCTTTTCTCCATTCCTGCACTACCCTGGACACACTTCCATTGTTCTGCAGAAAGTCTTTTACATGTAGCCACTGTAACCATTGTGATGCATTAAAAAATGAAATCTGCTCCAAGTGTTTAGTGTTACTCCTGCCTTCCCCCACCCCCTCTGGCAGGGACCAGGGCATCCTTTACCAACTGCCCTTGAGATACAGATACTCTAGCAGTACTTGAGCAAATGGCCAGCTTTTGGATTTCATCACAGACTCTTGAAATCAACAAGACAATAGCTTTGAAGGAAAAGGAGTGTCAAGAGCATAGGTCTTAAACAGACAGTGAAGCTCTACCGGGGCCACTTTTCCCTTCTGCCTGTCCATAAGATGGATGAGGGGAGGCTCAGAGTGGAGAATAAGAGAATAAGATGCTGGGGAGGAGCATTCTAGGGAAGCCAGGGGGAACCTACATTTGCTTCCAGAGTTGGGAGGGTTGCTGGGAGAGTGAGCAAGACGCTCACGGTCCTTCACATTGTTTCAGACTGGGGAGGCAGCAGAGTAGGAATGATGAAGGAGGGATGGCCTGAGCCAGGCCCCGCAGGACTCCTGGGGCCCAGGGAGGCTCAGGAGAGTATCAGAAATTCCGTGTGCCCCCAGAGGGATGTGGAAATGACTGAACTCCTGTGAGGCCGAGTGGGGGTGTAACACAAGTGGTCTAACTGATCAGATTTATCCAGCAGGCAGATTCCCTTTCCTCAGGAGCCTCAGGGATTTCTACCTGGACCCTCTAGAACCTGCCACGTTCCTCTATAACTGCTCCTCTGTCCTGGGATGGGCCTCCTTGGCAGGATTGGTAGGGCATCCTGGGACCTTTCTCAGCCTCAGAGCTCCAGATTCCAGGATTCAGAAGGTAAGAGGAGGTTTCTTATGTGCTCTATCCTTTCCTACTCATCCAAGTGATGGGCCACTGATGTGTGCTAGTCTGGTGCCAGGGCCAGTGACATCCTTGACGGGCAGTCTCTGGAAATCTGGCATCTTGGTGGAGGACAGACAGCCTCATCCTTGAGGCTCACACCGTGGGAAGCCTTCCTAAGACAGTGACTGCTGGGTGGTCCTAGAAAGGCCTGTAGATACTAGATTGGTAGAGAGGCAGATAGGAGAGGGGTATGAAGAACCCAGAGGGAGAAAGCAAAGAGCCCGGACTGGGGGTGTTCATGACGTTCACCAGGGATGGGACTTACGTTTCCTCAGAGGAGAAGTCAACCTGAGCTGCTGAGCAGCAGACTCCATCTCAGCAAAACCCAGGGTGACCTCATTGCCCGAAAATGGTCCTCAGCGAACCTCACTCACTGAACAAAACCCAGGGTGACCTCATTGCCCAAAAATGGTCCTCAGCGAACCTCACTCACTGAACAAAACCCAGGGTGACCTCATTGCCCGAAAATGGTCCTCAGCGAACCTCACTCACTGAACAAAACCCAGGGTGACCTCATTGCCCGAAAATGGTCCTCAGTGAACCCCACTCACTGAACGAAACCCAGGGTGACCTCATTGCCCGAAAATGGTCCTCAGTGAACCCCACTCACTGAACGAAACCCAGGGTGACCTCATTGCCCGAAAATGGTCCTCAGTGAACCCCACTCACTGAATAAAACCCAGGGTGACCTCATTGCCCGAAAATGGTCCTCAGTGAACCCCACTCACTGAACGAAACCCAGGGTGACCTCATTGCCTGAAAATGGTCCTCAGCGAACCTCACTCACTGAACAAAACCCAGGGTGACCTCATTGCCCGAAAATGGTCCTCAGTGAACCCCACTCACTGAACGAAACCCAGGGTGACCTCATTGCCCGAAAATGGTCCTCAGTGAACCCCACTCACTGAACGAAACCCAGGGTGACCTCATTGCCCGAAAATGGTCCTCAGTGAACCCCACTCACTGAATAAAACCCAGGGTGACCTCATTGCCCGAAAATGGTCCTCAGTGAACCCCACTCACTGAACGAAACCCAGGGTGACCTCATTGCCTGAAAATGGTCCTCAGCGAACCTCACTCACTGAACAAAACCCAGGGTGACCTCATTGCCTGAAAATGGTCCTCAGTGAACCTCACTCACTGAACAAAACCCAGGGTGACCTCATTGCCCGAAAATGGTCCTCAGTGAACCCCACTCACCGAACAAAACCCAGGGTGACCTCATTGCCCGAAAATGGTCCTCAGTGAACCCCACTCACCGAACAAAACCCAGGGTGCCATCATTGTCCGAAAATGGTCCTCAGTGAACCCCACTCACCGAACAAAACCCAGGGTGACCTCACTGCCCAAAAATGGTCCTCAGTGAACCCCACTCACCGAACAAAACCCAGGGTGACATCATTGCCCGAAAATTGTCCTCAGTGAACCCCACTCACTGAACGAAACCCAGGGTGACCTCATTGCCCGAAAATGGTCCTCAGCGAACCCCACTCACTGAACAAAACCCAGGGTGACCTCATTGCCTGAAAACAGTCCTCAGTGAACCCCATTCATTGAACGAAACCCAGGATGACATCATTGCCCGAAAATGGTCCTCAGTGAACCCCACTCACCAAATGAAACCCAGGGTGACATCATTGCCCGAAAATGGTCCTCAGCAAACCCCACTCACCGAACGAAACCCAGGGTGACCTCATTGCCTGAAAATGGTCCTCAGTGAACCCCACTCACTGAACGAAACCCAGTCCAGGGCCGACATTAAGCCAGGTTTCATAGGTAGCCCTCTTGGCCACTGATAAGGTGATGGAAGTGAAAGAGGATCTGACACTTGACGTTGGCCTGCTTCATATTCTGTGTTGTCAAAAGTGGTCAGTGCCTGAGAATAGGTGCTTCACTCTATGGCCCCAATGTCCAGTGATTTCTGAGGTTGATTTCTAACATTTTCATTGGGTTTCTAAGGTTGAATGGATGGTTGAGCACAGTCAGGGAAGAAAGAGGTGGTTTCTGCAGGGTATCCTCTTGGCCACTTTCCAGTTCCTAATCCTAGCCTCACTTTTTTTTTTAAAATCATTTTGGCCATGCCATAAGGCATGTGATATCTTAGTTCCCTGACCAGGGATTGAACCCATGGTTACTGCATTGGAAACACAAAGTCTTACCCACTGGACCACCAGGGAAGACCTCTAGCCTCATCTTTGACTCAGATATGGGTAGATTCACAGAGCACGCTTAAGGGGGCCTGTGGCTGGCAAGGAGTAGGGACTTGAGTGGGAAAATTAAAGTTTTCAGTCTCTGAATCCAGACTCTTCTCTCCTCTACCTAGGTGTAGGTGAGAAGTGGGATGGGAGTCTTGCACAGTCCCTGTTCCATTCTTTCCTCCCAGGAGATATCGCCTTTTAAGGCCCGGATACTATGATCCCTACAACCCCATCCCACACCCGGATTCCTCCATGGAGGCAAAGAAGAAAAAATGCAAGCAGACAGAGACTACTTTCCAGTATGACTAAAGTGACATTTTATGCAATAGCATGTACGCATGTGTGTGCACACACGTGGTGCAGGGAAAGAGGCAGAGATCTAAAATTTCCAATCTGGGGTTTGAGTCCTCAGGGCTCAGAGAAATGTGAGCCAGCCATGCATCATTACAAGCAATTTCTAATTTATTGATTGAATCCCCATAAATGTCAGCTAACAATGTTGTCATAAAATAATGTCCTTATAAAAGACCTGGAAGGCTTTCCTTATGAGAATGAGGGCAGAACAATGCTTCTATCTTGGGCATGCAGACAGGAAGAGGGTTAATGAATTCCACAACCTGCCAAACCAAGGTGGATGGGACCCCGGGGCCTCTATTTGCTTGTCCACTGGGATTGTGTATGTAGGTATGTGTGTACATAACCACTCATGACCTTCTGTGTGCATCTGTGTAAGAATCTATGGGGATTCATAGACAGGTACAGGTGTATATATGGGGCTTTCCAGGTGGCTCAGTGGTAAAGAATCCACCTGATGATGCAGGAGATGCAGGTTCGACCCCTGGGTCGGGAAGATCCCCTGGAGGAGGAAATGGCAACCCACTCCAGTATTCTTGCTGAAAAATCCCATGGATGGTGGAGCCTGGCGGGCTGCGGTCCATGCCATTGCAGATCATAGCTGATCAACAGCACACATGCGTGGGTGTATACGCATTATAAAATGTCTGGGTTGGAGTCTTTGTATCCTGATGTGAACGTGTACTCCAAGCTTTCTGGGGACAGTCTGTAGTTTCTGAAACTATGAGCCCTAATGGCTAGCACGTAGAAGATTCATAAATATCAACCAAGATGGAAAAGAAGTGCATTCATGTCTGTGACTCTCTGAGGCCAGCCTTGTCGTGTATCAGATGAAGAACTGGTGTGGGTGCTATGTCGAGTGTGAGAGTGGAGGTGTGCTGTGGGTGTGTTTCTCAGAGAAGGTTTTTGCAGGAGTGTCAGTTGAATGTGTTCCCCAGAGCTACAGGCCATCTCAGACCTCAGTTCTCCGAACTCCCCAGCTCCCCACAGTGCGGTCCACAGAGATGCCCCAGGCCTAATAGGCTTCTCTCCTTGACCAGCTCCTGAGTCTCACTGGAACCTGGCAGAGACACCCCGTGGAGCTTCAGCTTCAGATTGGTCCCAACTTCAGGAATGGTCCCTGCGGGCTGCCACTGGGCATCACTTTGTTCCCTGACTTTGACTCTGCAGTCTTGCTCATGTAAGGTCTTAAGATTGTAGCTCCTTAGCTCAAACTGGTTCCAGCCTACACAGCCATATATCTCAATTCTCTTTTGTTTTGTTTCCTGAAAATGCCTTGACTCCACCTGGCCCTTTTTGAAGAACTTGAATTCCTCTAACCCACCTGTGATTCCTTAGGCGACCTTGCCTTCTGCTGCCGGATGGTACCGACCCACTCACCCGATGACACCCATGTCATGTGAACTTGAATCTCTTAGTGATGACATGGGGTCAGCTCATGACCAATTCCGAAATTAATTGGTTTGTCTCTGCTTCCTCTTTCCTCTCCTTGCTCTCTGGCTCCAAAAAGAGATCAAACACTAGAGCTAGAACTGTCCCTAGAATACAGCTATGCCAACCCTCTTTACAGATGGGGAAGTTGAGGCCAGAAGAGGGATGTGACATCAGTTGATTGAATAAGTGACTTCACAGAAACTATATTGAGTGCTCATGAAGTGCCACATCCAGGGCTAGGTTCACAGTATACAGGGAGAATGGACAGGTAGGTTGGCCAGTGGACAGGTAGGTTGGCCATTATAGTTTAGCGTGATGGATGTCATTACACAGGGGAGCACAGGGGTATGGGAACAGAGAGCAGCTACATAGATGAGGAGCAGGGCTTCCAAAGCAGGTAACACGTGAATTGCTCTTCAAGTTAAGAGTTCACCCAGTGAAAGGGGTGAGGGAGTTTGGACAGATGGAGAAGCTTCTAATCTAACACATGGCTATGGGCTCCTTTCCAGGGCACCTGTTTCTCATCCTTAATGTTTCAAAAAATGAGGAGGTGAAGAGGAGCAGAGGCAAAAAAGAGATGAATGACAAACCTAGAAACACATGAATGAATGAATGCAACCCACATTATCGGTATCCATCCCGGGCTGGTATATCATGCACGTTTGCACATTTCATCCTGATCGTGTTATGATCATTCTCATCTGACAGAGGAGGCAACTGAAGCTTGGAGAAACAGAAGAATTTCTCCTGTCCTGCAGACAGAAAGAAGCAGAATTCAAACCCAGGTCTGCCCAATTCTGCCACTGGTTTCTCCACCTCATCCTGCTTCGACTGATGCCAACCTACTTCAGATATCAGGTGAGACACGTCAAAGGTAATATTTCACCAACTCTCCTCTCAACGTGGCTTCCCTGGTGGCTCAGTGGTAAAGAATCTGCCTGCCAGTACAGGAGACGTGGATTCGTTCCCTGGGTTGGGAAGATCCCCTGGAGAAGGAAATGGCAACCCACTCCAGTATTCTTGCCTGGGAAATCTCCTGGACTGAGCAGCCTGGTGGGCTACAGTCCACGGGGTCACAAAAGAGTTGGACACGACTTAGTGAGTAAACAACAATAACCTCTCTTAGTATTGAAAGGGCGGTCCTCGTCCCCTAACCACCAACCACAGAGAAGGGGAGAACCACCCTCTGCCCACTCTTCTGCTGCCAAGGCAACACTTTCCCATCTGCCTAAATTCACATCCCTGAATCAAATGGAGTCTCTGCCAGGAAGCATATTAATGGGGCCTTTTAACCAGTCCCCCAATCTGCTGAATCTCCATCTTCACTGGGAGCCAAATGAAGTTTGATTTTTAATTCACCTCACAGCATCATAAAGCAAACCAGAGATTGCAGCTAATGCTCAAAGCTCATCTCTTTCTGGGCTCTGCAGTCTATCTGATCCATGGCAGGCACTGCAGTGTGGACCCTGAACTCTAGCTTCATCCCACCCTGTCCCCAAAGCAGCAGCCCTGAGGTTACCTGGGGGAACCTTAAGAATGCTGATGCCCAGGTTCTGCCCCAGAGGGTCCCATGTCATTGGACTCTGGTCATCCAGATTCTTAGAAGTTCTCCAGAGGATGTGAGCTGCCAAGGCTGAGAATCACTAGCTCTGGATGCATCCTTCTCAGAGGCGTTTGGAATTTAAACAGTCTCAGCTCTGAAACCTGCTTTTGATACTGGCCCACCCTGACCTGTGCTTCTGTTTGGAAAATGAGTCTTCTGTTTTACTCTGTTCCCAGGCTCCCCCAGGGCTGCGCACAGATGTACAACCCATTCACACATCTTACTGACACTGTTCTCAGCTGACTCCTGGATTTCCACCTATCAGGTCAGACTCTTGCCATCTTGGGGGTAAGTTCCATGAAAGGGAAGCAGTACCATTTGGGGAGAAGAGGATCCTTCGTTCAAATTCTAGCCTGGATACTCACTAGCTATGTACCTTCTGACATGTGGTTTTCTATCCTGCTAAATGGTTGCTAAAGTTATCTATTTTTGTGCAGCAAACCAAAACTTCGGGGCTTAAGACAACCATATTTATTTTGCTCAAGTATCCACCATTCGGGCAGGGCTCGTCAGGAGCAACTCATCTCTGTTCTCCTCAGTGCCAACCCAGGGCAGCTTAAAGGCTGGGGGTGGTGCCACCTGATGCCTTGTTCATCCAGGTATATGGCACCTGGGCTGGGGAGACTCCAACAGCCAGACCTGGGCACAGAAGCTCATCTCTCTTTATCTCTGTGGTCTCTCCATGCGGTCTGCCCAGCACGCAGCTCCTGGGTCACCCGATTTTGTCAGTTCAGAGCTCCCAAGGTTGTGTCTGAGAGAGGGCTAGAGGAAGCTGCCTCTTCTATGGCCCAGTCTTGGAAATCACATGGCATCCCTTCCCCTCATTCTCTTCATTAAGGCAGTCACAAGGGTCCCCCTGGATTCTAGGGGTGAAGAAATAGACTCCTCCTCTTCTAGAGAGTGGAGCAAGGTTTGGGAAAAGCACATGAAAAGTACTTTTGCAACTTTGGGAAAATGCCATCTTTCACAATGGGAATAATAATGGCTGGCAATAAAATAGACTTACTGTGGTGATTTAAAAATGCATCCTAAACTCTTCACCTAAATGAACTAGCCTTTATTGTTACTAAGCCCTTTGCGTATATCATCTCACTGTGACCTCACCGCACTGCTAGGAATAAGCATTCTGTTCATCTTACAAAGGTGGGAACTGTGATGCAGAGAGTCTGGGGGGGGCCAGCCCAGGGCACCCATTGTGAATGATACATTTGGACTTGGAAAGTGGGTGACTCCAGACCAATGGTCCTCAACCAGGGCTGATTTTGTCCTCCTGGAAAAAGGCAATTTCTGGAGCCATTTTTGCTTGTCACAATTTGGGTTTCAGGGGCTGCTAGGGGCCTCTAGTGGAGAGAGGTCAGAGATGCTGCTAACCATCGTTTAAGGCACAGGATAGTCCCCCACCCCACAATAAGGAGTCATCCAGCCTAACAGGTCAATGGGCTTCCCAGGTGGCTCAGTGGTAAAGAATCTGCCTGCAATGCAGGAGATGCAAGTTTGATCCCTGGGCTGGGAGGATCCCTTGAAGAAGGAAATGGCAACCCACTCCAGTATTCTTGCCTAGAAAATCCCATGGACAGAGGAGCCTGGTGGGCTATAGTCCATGGGGTTGCAAAAGAGTCAGACATAACTTAGCAACTAAACAATATGTCAATAGTGCCAAGGCTGAGAAACCGTAATCTAGAGATGATGCTCTTCATCACTACCTTATTATTGACATTTCTTCACATCAGTATCCACCCCCAACGCCTTCTGCCATCCCAGCATCCTTCCTAGACTACCTGTTGCCTAGTTTTTGTTCTACTGGGTTTAGAATGAATTATAGAACCTAAAGCTGAGCATGTCTCCCAAAGACCCATTTTGCTCACAGGGGTCATTTCCAGGTCTAGAGGTGAGTGACCTTAGGCGGCCTCATCCCTCGGGATCTTCAAGGTCAGGTTCAGCCTGTGCTAGGAAACAGAGCATCATGCTGGTGGGGGTAGGAGTTTGTCAGGTTAGGTGTCATGTGCTATTTAAGAAGAGACCTAGGAACATGCTTTTTGAAACTTGTGGCCTAAGAGTTACTCTTTCCCCAAGAGCTCTTCAAAGAGGGAGGAGGAGATATATATGTGTCAGTTCTAGGAAGGAAGTGGGCAACCCGTTCTTTCAAATTTGCATCAGTGTTTGCGCAGCTCAGCCTATCTTCACTATAGTCAGATACTTTTAAAGCGCTGCAAATTAACCTTTAGCTTAAAGGCATCCTCTTGTTGCCCTCTCCTCCTCTCTAAACTGTGCACGGGCAAGCTACCTAATGAACACAGCTCAGATCCATTAGCGGCTGGGCAGATGCTGGGTCCAGCATGAAGTCAGCCTTGGAAGGCTTTTAGAGAGAGCTGGGAACCTGTGACAATAAGAGAGGAGATACATTCATTCCGAGACAGTAATTGCATTTATGTTCTTTACTGAGGACTCCATTAATTCTGGCTGTGGTCAAGGCCTGCTATGCCAAGGGCACCCTCTGGAACTAAGTCTTCTTCTAATGTGGCCATAACCACAACAGGTGGGCTAAATGTAAGCTGAGGCATCATGGCAGTTCCAGAGATTCTAGTATTGGGGCTGCCAGGGGGAGGCAGGGTTGTAACAGCACGTTAGTGCTGGAGTCAGACAAACTTGGCTCTGGATCCTGGACTTGACACTGACCTGCTGTGTGACCTTGGGCAAGTCACTTGACCTCTCTGAGTAACAAAAAGCATCAAATACAATGGCACACAGTAGAAACTCAATGTACAAGCATTGTTGTTATTGTTCTTAATCCAGTCCTGTGTAAGCTGCAAATCTGATCTGGAAAGAGAAGTTCCTGGGGTTTCTAGGGTTGGGATTTGGAAATCTGTATGTTATCTGAGGCTCAGAGGCCTGCCACTGAAGTCCCTCTGCTGGCTACTTCTCAGGGCTGCAAATCTGAGACCTACCCCTCCTTCCCCCTCCCAGGCCATGGTCAGAAATGAGGCAATGATATAGATTTGAGCTGTCCAGTACAGTAACCACATGGGCCGTTGAGAACTTGAAATATTGTTGATGTGACTGAGTATTTGAATTTTAAATTTTATTTAATTTTAATTAATTTACACTGAAATAAAAAAACTATTACTCGATTCAGTTATTAGAAGACTTTTAAGTACCTTTGGAATGAGTCAGTGTGTGAACCTACTTTTTCAATTGTGACTTTTATGAGATATAAATGCAGATCAAGTATTTCCACTGAAAACTGAGATGGCTGTAAGTATAAAACACATGACAGATTTTGAAAACCTAGTACAAAAAAAGAGTATAACCTACCTCATTAACTTTTTTAACTGATTACATGTTGATATTGATTACATGTTGAAGTATTTTGGGTGCTGTGGGTTAAATAAAATATATTATTAAAAGTGGTTACACTTGTCTTTTTTTACATCTTTTAAATGTGGCTATAAGAAAATGAAAAATTACATGTATGGCTGGCATTATATTTCTATTGGTAAGTGCAGATGGAGACCCCAGGCTGACTCTAATCTAGGTACAAACCACTCTGTTTGCAATTCTGCATTGGGGTTCAGAACCAAAGCTTCCAGGGAATAAAGCATATATTTTTGCTGACCTCATTCCCTCGAATCCTCCTGGGAAGGTATCATGGGGAGGGTCTTGATGGGAGTTGGATGGTCCTAGATCTCTTAGTCAGATGCTATCTAATATCAGCCCTTTAAAAGTTCTCCATCTCTTTATATCACTTTCCCTTTACTGAATATTTTTCTATCCTCCTGCTGCCCCATCTCCCATATAACTCTGAGACTTCTCAGACATCTAGCTCAATTAGTTTATGCCCTACAGAGAAAAAAGTTCTCCATCTTACCAGTTTAAAACATATCTCCTTCAAGCTCTATGGGCCGTCTTCTCTTCCAAAGACTGCCCCATCTAGAGATTCCATCTTTGCAGCACCAGGTCCAATTTCTCAGCCTTTCACAGAATTAAAACTCTGTTCATTTCAACCTCAGGGCTCCAGAAAGACCCAGGAAGCCATGCTTAGTCCTGAGTGCATGGCCATTTCCAAGAAAAGCCGGTGCAGAGAATAAAAAGGGCAGACAGCAGGTGGTTCGGCAAGTCAAACATGGAACAGACCAGCCGGCGTGTGTCCCAAGTCTAATTCACACAAGGCTTAGGGATGTTTAACCAAACATTCAAAGAGATTAAGATTTCCCCCAGTGATCCCCAAGTCAGGTCAGAGACATATCCATCAGCAAACTCATTTCTTCCCACGGATTACTGGCAACTGTTTAACTTGTTTATTGAAATGCAACGCCAGCTCTGATTGGGGTCATGTGTGTTCTTCAACTAGAGGAGAAAGATCCTTAGGGTCACTCATCCAACCCCTGCATCTCCCAGTGGGGGGAACCCGAAGCCTCCAGGGTTGAGCCCCTTTCAGCTCCAAGGTTGTGAAACATTATGGTTGCAGTTTTTGATGTAGCCAGGAAGGTAGAGAACTGAGGAGGATGCGGCTCAGGATTTAGAAAGACATAGATAGGAATGACTGGGCTGGACTCCTGGCTTGACAACAGGCTGGCCACGTGTTTCTAAGCAAGATGCCTTGACTCTCTAAGCCTCAGTTTCGTCCTCTGTAACTGGGCATGATAATACCTACTCCCTAGATTTGTTTGGAAGAACACAGAACTTGATGCAGAGTTCTGAGCACAGAGTGAATACTTGGTAACTAATAGTCTGATCTTCTGAGCCATGATTCTAATGCCCAGAATGTCTGTTAGTGACTGCCTTATGAGCTCCTGAGAAATTAAAATATGTATGAACTCCCCATCATCTTTTGCCTTTTTTTATGTTCTATTTATCTTTATTGAAATGTAGTTGACATGTAGTATTATACTACTTTTATGTGTACTATTGAATACATAGTAGTTGATATTTGCATGCATTATGAAATGATCGCTATGATAAGTCTAACAATATTTTTGACCACATTCCTTACTGTGTATATTACATCCACATGACTTGCTTATTTTATACCTCTTAATCCCCTGCACCTACTTCACCCACTCACCCTCCCTTGCCTCTGACAACCACTCATTTATCTTCTGTGCTGTGTCTAGTCACTCAGTCATGTCTGACTCTTTGCGACCCTATAGACTGTAGCCCGCCAGGCTCCTCTGTCCATGGGGATTCTCCAGGCAAGAATACTGCAGTGGGTTGCCATGCCCTCTTCCAGGGGATCTTCCCCACCCAGGGATTGAACCCTGGTCTCCTGCATTGCGGGCAAATTCCTTACCATCTGAGCCACCAGGGAAGCCCTTATTTTCTCTATCGATGTCTATTTTGCTTTGTTTGCTTTTCAGATTCTACATATAGATAGATAGATAGATGTCAAAGGGACATCTATCAGATGGACACACACACACAACAGAATATTACTCAGCCATAAAAAGTTAAATCTTGTCATTTGTGGCACTTTGGATAGATCTACAGAGTATTAAGTGTAATAAGTCACACAGAGACACATGCCATATGCTCTCACTTATATGTGGAATCTTTTGCTTTATCTCAATAGATCATCAAAGCAAATCCTTCCAGATTTTGTACGCTTTTCTTTTTCTAACATTCTTAGTCAGTGAAGAATTTATTTTTATCTCTGATGCTCACCTCTATTGAGAAGTATTAATATCTTCATGCAGAGTGGCATCCATGTGTAGACAGAAGATCCAAATTCAATTCCAGATTCTGCTAAGTGACTTTCTTTGTGACCTTAAAGAAATGTTGGCTATGCCTCCTAGAGACATGAGACGGGAACTGACATGATGGATCTTTTACCCTGCACTCTGACCAGTAGCAAGGACATGTGAGAATACTGGTTCTCATCAAGGTTTCAGGGTTAACTAACTTGCCCAGTGATGCAAGCCTGGTGAGTGACCTAGCCAGGAAGGCATTTGAACCCAAGGCGCCCAGCTCACAAATTTCATGTCGATTCTACTACATCATACTGCATCTGCAGAAGGCAAAGTCCAGAAGGACCTACACAAATGACTGTGGCAATTCCCGGACCCAGGGGAGGTTGGAAAACATAGAGTCAAGGTAAGATTGGAAGCACATAATTATGAAAAGACCAGATTCAGATGAGCATCTCATCCCATGCCCGAGAGAGCCTGCCTCTCTCCCTCCATGCCCTTAGCGCAGTGGGCCTCAGTCAGTAACCATGATCATGAGTGACAGCAAGGCCATCAGGCAACTTTGTCTGTCTTATGCTGATGCTAATGTCTCTTCTCTGATTAGCACTGGCCACGTTTCTTTCTTTGGTGTGTTTATATGTTCTTTCCTTCCCTTCATTCACCAAGCTATACAGTTCTACGCCGCAGGCACCAGACCACAGAGAGAAACAACGTGTGGTCTCAGACCTCTGCTGGGTTGGGTAGCAGCAGATCCTCTTGATAATTCACTGTTCTCTCCACGCTTCAGCCCCTGATGTTTTCTTGTTGGCTCTTAAGAATTTTATCACTCATCTAACTCCACCCTGTACCATCTGGTTTGTTCCAGGTCCTTTCTGTTGGGTTATCTGGCCTCTGATCTGGTGTGGCTACCCTGATATTTACATTCTGTGGATGTACCATTCTTCTCCAGGCCTGCCTTCTCCTCCCGTCCCCAGAATCAGCAGCAGGGGGTGGAAATTAAGATGAGTGGGTTGTTCCAAATCAAGGAAGTTGGTTAAGAATGGGGACATGGCCCAGGTAAGGGCTACAAAAGGCAGAGAAGATGTGGAGATTATGTGGAAATGACCTTCAGAGACCAGTCCTAGACAGGAGAGGGGTTAGGGGATAGAATTCCCCAAACTTAAGGTCTCAGGGCCCCAAACAGATCACTGGAGACAAAGGGCAGGAAATAAGGCTCTGAATGCTCAGGTGGGCCCATGCACTGAGAGATTGGGGGCATTTATTAAGATAGATAATAGCATGTCTTTCACTTTTAGGCCAAGGACTATGGAGAAGGATGTCTGAAAACATCCTGTGAAGAAAGAAATTGAAGAGAAGACTCCCCATGACTATCTCAGACAGATATCAGCAATTATATAGTTTTTGTTCGAGTTATGTTTGTTTTTCAGAAAAGAGGCAATATAGCAGTTATGGACATGGGGTATTTAATAAGAGCCAAATCTCAATTCTGGCACTTACTTGCTATTTGGCATTGCATAAATCACATCATAACTTCCTTGAGCCCTTGTTTCTCCATTGGTAGATGAGGAAAATAATGGTGCCTCATGGGGCTGTGAAGAACACTGAACAAGATGATACATATAGAAAAAGGAACACAGTGAGTCCTTCATAAACACTTGTTATCATCCTTATGTCATCCCAGAATTTAGCTAACTTTACCAGGTGTCTTATTTTTTTTCCATTTCCCCTCTGTATTCCTTTTTTATTTCCCTGCAAAATATGGCTACAAAACCTATATAATAAGAAGGGACCAAGTCTTGACTTTAGAGGCAACAAGCAAGAGAAACCAAGATGGCCTGTGAGCAGAGATGGGATTAAAAAGAACCCAAAGCAACAGGGTGATCTGGGAGAGTTACCTTAAAAGGAGGTGATCCCCAGGTGTAGTGGATGGAAGAGAGGAGACACTTGGGATCCCCTCTGGCCAGAGAAAGAGGCTCATGGGCATAACCATTGATCCCTCTCTAAAGAAGGCTATAACGAAGGCAGCTGCACACCCAGACCAGGAAGATCCCGGGTTTCCTACAGAATTTCATGCACCTGCCACACTGTTTCTGCCCTACATCACAGCTAATAAGGGCATGGAAAAGCTCTGTCCTCTTCTGGAAGCATCTTAGCTTGCTACATCTGACAGTTCACCATCACTGACCCTCATTCTACATCCATTTCATACTCTCATAATGGGTTTTCGTGAGATTCACAGCATTTAAACACCTCAAAAGGATAAAAAGCTAAGGTGCCTTTAAGACTGTCAAATCGAAAGTAAGTCAGAAAGACACATATTGTATATTACGCATATATATGGAAGCTAGAAAGATGGTGCTGATAACTATTTGCAGGGCAGCAAAGGAGACACGGACATAAAGAACAGACTTACGGTTACAGGTGCGGAGGGAGAGGGTGGGATGATTAACAGAGTAGTATTGAAATATATACATCACCATAAATAAAGTGGCGGGTTGGAATTTGCTGTATAGGAAACCCAAAGCTGGTGCTCTGTGATGACCTAGAAGGGTGGGATGGGGAGGCAGGTGGGAGGGCAGGTTAGGAGCTGGGGGAACACATGTATATCTATGGCTGATTCATGTTTATGTATGGCAGATATCATCACAATATTGTAATAATACTCCAATTAAAAATAAAATTTAAAAAAGACCGTCAAATTGAGGGAAAGAACCACAGAATAAAATTCTGGCTCCTGTTTTATTCCTAAAAGCAGCTGTATTTAAATTTATCAACAAAAATGTTTGTCATCTTGAAGATGTACTGTATTCCTTTAAATAAAAAAATTCTAAGGTGAATTTCAGTTGTTTTCCCCACTTCAGTAATAGATGTATCTAATTAAATACTTGAAAGTCCATTTAATTTTTAATTCAAGAAGTCATTCATGATAGAGGCAATTTAAACAACTCAGGAAAAACCTCAAACCCCAATGAAATTCCATTAACTACGTGGATACTTTAATGGTACATTAACTAATGTTGAATTATGATGGGTCCCTGTAGAGGTACCTACGCAGTCTATCAACTCCCTTTTGGGGAATCCAAGCTTTTAGCTTTTAACGATCAGTTTGGTTGATGAGATTGATACAACACAGTTATCAAGGTTACCTTTTCTAATTCACTTCTCAGAAAAAGAACATTGCCTCCAGCCTTCCCTTGAAACTCAGCGGTCCTGCGGAGCTTACATAATTGCGACTCCTTTGAGGACCTCCAATGTGTTCAGGCATCTACCACCGTCATGGCTTGTGATGGAAGGCAAACAGGAATCCTCAGGAGTGAGGCATGGTTGGGAACTGCTCCTGATTTGCTTCTAACATCATGGCTGTAGCATCTATCTTCAACCACTTGCTCAACAACCCTCCTCAGGATCCAGGGAGCTCAGCTTGGATTTTACTCATGATTGTCCCCTTTTCCTTTAACAGAGACAGATTCATGAGGCTAGAGGAACACTGTTTCATCTAGCTCAATATCTGCATTTCATCAGTGATGAAACTGGTCCAGCTAGGGCATTTGGCTCTCTCAGTGTTACAGAGCTGGTGAAGAGGAAAGGAAGGCAGAGGTGTCTTTAAGTGCCCTTTTCATCATACATTATTACTGCTCACGTTCAGTCGCTCAGTTCTGTCCGACTCTTTGTGACCCTACAGACTGTAGCCTACCAAGCTCCTCTGTCCATGGGATTTCCCAAGAAAGAATGCTGGAGTGGATTGCCATTTCCTTCTCCAGGGGATCTTCCTGATCCAGGGATCGAACCAGTGTCTCCCGAGTCTCCTCATTCAGTTCAGTTCAGTCACTTAGTCGTGTCTGACTCTTTGTGACCCCATGAACTGCAGCATGCCAGGCCTCCCTGTCCATCACCAACTGCCAGAGTCTCCCCAAACCCATGTCCATTGAGTCGGTGATGCCATCCAACCATCTCATCCTCTGTCGTCCCTTTCTCCTCCTGCCCTCAATCTTTCCCAGCATCGGGGTATTTTCAAAGGAGTCAGCTCTTCATATCAGGTGGCCAAAGTATTGGAGTTTCAGCTTCAACATCTCCTGTATTAGCAAGACTCTTTACCACCGAGTCCCCTGGGATGCCCCGTATTGTATCTGTACATACCCTTTTATTGTAATGCCTTGTATCACTGCCATGCCCATATGCCCCATGGACAGCTCAGACTGGACTAGCTCACACGATTTTACTCCTATGCTCTGGGGAGGAGTAAGAAAAGGATGGGGTGGAAAAGGAGAGACATAAAAGGAAAATTCTGCCCTCAAGGATCTCTGTGATAAACTTAATGGAGAAACAGAATAAATACATTTGGGGCAATTAGGAGAATACTGTAAGACAATATCTAATTAGGTACTAAATTATGTGGCACACAGAATGGAGAAAGCTTTATGTATTGCAGGAGACTGGAAGTCTCTGTGGAGGGGGTTGGATGCATAAGTGTCTTTGGGTCTTGATAGCATGTAGATTATTGAAGAGAAGGGTGGTCTTTTCTGTGTGCCATCAATAACTTGAATATTTAATGTGATCCTAGAGTCACACCGTCTCAATGAACTTACTGAAACTCTAGAAGTCTCAGTTTTCTTTTCTATAAAGTAGGAATAAAATACTATTTTGGGGTGTGGGCTTGTCTAAAAGCAGATAATCACAATTGGAGGTGCTAAACTGAGTTCATTTCATAAGGAACATAGGAGAGGGACCCAATGCTTGAATATGTGGCTAGGATCTACTTTACTTTAGTCCCATAGGACTAGGTACTGTTGCAGCACAAATACCCTTACCTATTAAGAATCACTTGTGGGCCTGGAGACTGTCATACAGAGTGAAATAAGTCAGGAAGAGAAAAACAAATATCATAGATTAACATACACATGTGGAATCTAGAAAAATGGTACTGATGAACCTCCTTGTAGAGCAGAAACAGACATAGAGAAGAAACTGTGGACATCGGCAGGGAAGGAGGGGGTGGGACACACTCAGAGAGTAGCGCGGACATGTATATGCTGCCATGTATGAGACGGGGAGCCAGTGGGAAGCTGCCGTATAGTACAGAGCTCTCCTGTACCCCATATAGTACAGATGTGATGACCGTGAGGGTGGGATGGGGTGGAGGGAGCTCCAAGAGAGGGAGGGGATATACAGCTGCTTTCTGTAACTTCGGTATGCATTTGATCCATTAAGGCTCACCTTAGGACGTGGGGTGGGGAATTTAAACGGTGTCATTTCATATCCCAACATGAAAAGACCTCAAATCCATCTGGAAATCGGGTTCTCAAGTAGGTGCTGGCCTATGACTAAAATATACAAGGAAGAGGTAAGATGGTTGGGTGAGACCACCAAGCCGAAGAGTACATGAATAACCAATAAAGGCTGCCTGGCGACCTCAGTCCTGCCTTCTCTCCTGCTGCCTCTAAGTAGGGGAGGTGAATGTCAAGGTGACCTTGGCACGAGCTGTGAAATGATGGCATCAGAGAGCATACACTGGGGCAGGGGGTATACCATTATAGTGTGACTTATTTATACATTGATCAATATTCCTGTTAGTCCTGCTTGTGGTATTTTATTGTCCACCCCCGTGATGTAAGTGGACACAATGAAGATAAGGATTCTGTAGATTCTAATAATCAAATCAGTCTTGGTCTTTTCTCAGCACTCAAGGCTCTCAAGGGGCTCTGGCTACTAAAATTAAAGGACAAGTATTCTAGTGGAGAAAGCACCTACTTTTAGGGTCATTGGGAGCTAAATGAAATATGGATATAGAACGTCTGTCTTAGAGCTTAGAATACAGTAGTTACATAAAAAAACAAGCACTCTCTTCCCTAGACTGGAGTTTTCTGAGATGGGAATGAGGTACTTGAAACCAGGATGAACTCCAACGACCACTAGCTTCCACTGAGACCTTGACCCTGCCTGTGGCTTCAGGACAACGCACTAAAGGGAAGGGCTTTCCCCTGAGAAAGAGACTCTACCTGGTCAAGAAAAGGATGGGATGTGAGGGTAAGAAGAGCATTGATTAGATCTACCCTCAGTTATCATAAAAGGTTAGAAATGTCTGTATTCATTGCAAATCATATAAGAAATGGAGTCAGGCACACAGAAAGTGAATCCATAGTAGAATTCTGGAAACTGTCACTTTCTTCCTGATTAGCTTGGGATCTTGCTGTTTGCATTCACATCATCAAAAGTAGGGGAAAATCCCCCAAATAGGAAGGCTCCCTTTTCATATTTTCAGAGATAGTAGGATGGGGAAATACCTGATATTGCTGTGTCCCATCCTGCCCTACGGGCTTCCTTGATAGCTCAGCTGGTAAAGAATCTGCCTGCAATGCAGGAGATGTGGGTTCGATCCTTGGTTTGGGAAGATCCCCTGGAGAAGGGAAAGGCTACCCACTCCAGTATTCTGGCCTGGAGAATTCCATGAAGTGTATACTCCGTGGGGTCGCAAAGAGTCAGACACGACTGAGTGACTTTCACTTTCATCTTGCCTTACTACCATCTGGAGAAGAGAAACTCCAACATGCAGAGGGGAGAAAGCAGCTTGAATCCCTCGGGTTGTTGGAGAGAGAGAAACAGAATGTTGTGCAACTGCTTCAAGGCAGGACATCATGTTACACATTTTTACTTAGAAGCTGTTATTGAATTTTAAAATCTATATGAACATAATCATTTTAGAATTAGAAGATATCATACCGCATTTAACCCAAAGCAGAAATATTTTCTTTAGAAACACCGAAAGGGAGAGGGATTTTGCTTAAACATATCCAAAAAAGAGGATTTCAGCATATTCATAGGCAGCTCTTTTTATAACTGATTAAAAAATAAAATTCATCCCACTGTTAAAAAGCTCTTCCTTCTATTAAGCTGAAATCCGATCTCTTCAGATTTTTCTTGGCTTATAGCTAAGGTCTACTTACGACGTGATGGCTTATTCAGACTTACACATCTTCTGCCTTGTCATTTCTGGTTATCAGTAACTTCTTTTAATTGCTTCTCTTGAGTCTTCTTTTAGGGGAAGAGGAGGCAGGTTGGCCCTCTTTCCCAGGCATCAATTTCCTGTTCTTCCTTTTGCCCTTTTTCTTTTCAAAGGAAAACAAAGCCTTTCATCTATTCTTGGCATGAGTATGACGGAGGAGATGAGTCCCAGTTGGGCCTGAAGGCAGTCATGTCGCCCTTCCCATCTCTAACAGCTGAGCATCTAGTACTATCATCTTTTCTTACAGCATCTCCCTCATGGTGTTAGCAAACATATTTGCATTTCAAAAGTAAGTGCTTAGGAACTTGACTGTCTTTTTAAGAAAATAATGATGATCTCCTGCTTACATTTGAGCAGAAATTAGGTTGTACCCCTTCTCCTTCTTACTCTGGAGTTTGGGGGACCTGTTCATGATCAGTAGATAAGGAGAGAACTTCCCCCCCATCCACACATGAGATAGAAACAGGTGTAGGATGTCCCTGGTGGTCCAGTGGCTAAGACTTGACTAAGTTGTCTCTATACCCGGGGAAAATGAAAGAACAAAACACTTAAACAACCATGTGGATCCTCCTTCTTTTAAGGATGGAAACAGGTATCTGGACAGAAGTTTAGATGATTATATGGAATAACTTTAGGGAATCTGCTAGTGGCCCAGTGGCTAAGACTCCATGCTCCCAACGCAGGGGTCCAGGTTTGGTCCCTGGTCAGGGAACTAGCTCCCACATGCTGCAATTAAGAGTTTGCATGCTGCAGCTAAAGATCCCACGTGCTGCCACTGAGACTCGGCATGGCCAGAGGAATAAACGAACAAACAAATAAATAAATATTAACGGAAAAAAAGAAATAATTGTGGAATCACTGCTAGACGATCATTCCTGGTTGCCTTGTGGGCTCACTGTCACCTTGAGAACAGCGCCGGGAAAGTTTCCCAGTATCCACCTAGTGCCTGGTGCTAAACTGTGAAAGTGAATCAGGTTTGAATCTTGGCAACCTCAAGGACTGCAGCCCACCAGGCTCCTCTGTCCATGGGATTCTCCAGGCAAGAATACTGGAGTGGGTAGCTATTCCCTTCTCTAGGGGATCTTCCCAACTCAGGGATTGAACCCTGGTCTCCTGCATTGCAGGTGGATTCTTCACTATCTGCTGCCGCTCAGTCACTTCAGCTGTGTCCGCCTCTGTGCGACCCGATGGACTTCAGCCTCTAGGCAAGAGTAGTAGACTGGGTTGCCATGCCCTCCTCCATCTACCATCTGAGCCACCACCTGAAGTCCAGGACTCTTTCTCTTAAGGAGCTTTCAGTCATTTCTCTTCCTTTGGCAGAGAACACAGCTGGGTAGATAGGTAAAGCTATTGTTTTTTAAATCTTTCTCTGACTCAGAGTTAAAAGGAGTTCCAGGGAAAGTTTTGGTCAGAGAAACGTCTGGTCTCCCGGATTTAATTCAAGAGCTGTCAGTGCTTTGCACATGCGGGCACTTAGCTCTATTTGCATCCACATCAGACTCCTCCCTGCTGACACCAGGCCTGTCTCTCCCAGGGATGCAGATGTAATTATCCTTTCGCAAGTGCATGGCATGCTGTCAGGAATTTGCTCTAGAAGAGAGAAAAGGCCCAGAAACCAGGCAGGAGAGGGGAGAGGGGAGATGGGTGGAGAACGAGGCTCCCTGCAGTGTTGGCTTGGACCTCCTCCTCTTCGAAGCAGCAGCAAACTTCCCTCAGTTCCCTTCCCCAGCCTCTCATTTCTGTCCTCTGCCTTGTTGCCTGCTCTGGGCTTGTCCTCAAAGCCTTATTGTGGAAGATAGGGCAAGGGGACAAAAGACATGACTGCTGATCTTGTTTGGTCGCTCAGTCATGTCTGACTCTTTTTGTGACCCCATGGACTGTGGCCTGCCAGCTCCTCTGTCCATGGGATTTTCCAGGCAAGAATACTGGGGTGGGATGCCATTTCCTTCTCCAAGGGATCTTCCTGACCAAAGGATCGAACCCGCATCTCTTGATTCTCCTGTATTGGCAGGCAGATTCTTTACCACTGTGCCACCTGGGAAGCCTCATTTACTCCAGGTCAATACATAAATACATTCCAGAGACTAGATTCTGAAATATATACCAGGAAAATTCTTCTGCAGTTTCTTTGAAAGGCACGCACAACAGTTTCTTTGGAGTGGGTTTGATTGTTACAGTGGAGAGTTAAGAGTCAACATAGGAATCCATATGGACAAGTAAAATACGGTATATAGATATCATGCTGTGCTGAGTCACTCAGTCATGTCTGGCTCTTTGTGACCCCATGGACTGTAGCCCACCAGGCTCCTCTGTCCATGAGGATTCCCCAGGCAAGAATACAGGAATGGGTTGCCATGCCCTCCTCCAGAGGATCTGGAATCCAACCCACGTCTCTTATGTCTCCTGCATTGGCAGGCAGCTTCTTTACCACCAGCGCCACCTGGGAAGCCCATGGAGCTATACATTCTCTATCAGATGTCATGGTAATGGTTTCAGGTAGAAGCAGCAAGATGAAAAGCAGAAGAGAAGCCAGACCAGGAGTTAGTCTTGACGTCTTCTCTCTGAGCTTTGGTTTCTTCCTCTATAAAATGAAGGTACTAGCACTGCTTCCAGTGCTTAAAATAAACTATGGTATATAAACATGGCTAGGGAATTTGACTTGCTTGCCACACCAATATAAGCCATTATCATTCTTGCTGAAGAAACAGAATCCACTGTCAGCATCAGTTTCTACACTGATCATATCCCAATCACTACCCTTTTCCTTCCAAGCCCCCTCTAGGTACGGAAGACTTCACAGCAGAGCCGCAGCATGATGTTTAAATAGCTATAAGTGAGCCTGGCATTGTACCCATGAGCACACTGAACTTCCTACTCTGAACACCTTCTAGGCAAGGTTCCTTTTTAGACAAATCTTCTTCTGTTGGAGGTCTCTAGAAGCCCATTAAGTAAGGTCTAGGACCTGTTGTTGGGGTTTGATGGTTTCTGTTACAAATCCTTCTTATCTCATGTAAAGCAAAATAGATGCCAGCTCAACCAGTGCCTTCCCATCACTGGCAGGGCTGGGAAGGGCTATTCAGAGGGGCAAGGTAAGTCTCTTTGGACCTGGTGACCGAACAAATGCAGCCAGATTTAACATGAGAAGGGGAAAGGGAGTGAAGGCTCCAAGCCTTTAATCTACTTTGTTCCGAGGCATCAGGTAACCAATGAAACATTGTTATCCTATTTTCAAAAGATATAAAATGACACCATTTCTATTATTTCTCAATGTAACAAATTCATCTTTGCTACCAAGAGAGTGCTAGTACCATGTTTTCAGTGGACAAGACTATCCTCTTCTTGGAGTTTAATAAGTTTCTGAGAGTCCTGCTATGCCCGGGCAGTGTTCTGTCCATCACATCGGCCAGGCCCCAGAGCACTGGAAGGTTCCACCCCAGGACGGACTTCCAAAGAAAGAGAAGAGATAGCCCTGCCAGGTGCTCTGAAACGGAGCAGGACCCTAGGTCCTTGTCCCCCATGTCCTCTGCCTGCCCTTTTTCTGTGGAAAAAACTTTAGCCAAAGAACAAGTTTAATCAGGGAAGTGAGAAAATGCAGAAACAAAGGAAAACAGTCACAGGAGACCAAACTACAAGTCATTAAGCAAAGTCAAGGACCCTTAGTTCCTCCTCACGGTCTATAGGTAATATTCTGAGCCATATCCTGTGAGCTGTCTTATAGATGCTGAAACTCCCAGCAGGTGGAAGAGGTCATCTACAGAATGACCAGACCGCAGCTGCAATTCCAAGAACTGGCCTCAAGGAAACGGGAACAAACCAACTGTGGAACTGAAGATTAATGGTACCTAAACCAATCAAGATGACACTGCTCTGACCACCGATGGCCAATTTCAAGATGACTGTCGGAGCTGTGTCGTCTCTGCATGTAGTCCCCTCCTTCTGTCTATAAAAGCTCTCACCCCTGGCTGTCGGTGGAGGGGGCAGTCAGCCCTTGGACGGGAGTCCTCCATCCCCACTGGCTGCCAGCATCCAAAATGAGCAAATTTTCCTTTCTACCAACCTGGCCATTTTAATGGCTTTTGAGTGGTGAGCAGCTGGACCCCCCTTTCAGTTACACTTCCATTCACACTTTCAACAAGTATTTATTGAGTCTCCACTATGCGCCAGGCACTGTGGGTGTAATAATGGTCAATACAGGTGTGATCTCTGTTCTCATGGAACTTTCACATTGGAAGGCTAATTCAAGAGATCCCCATCTTTCTGACCTGACCTCCGAGGCAATGCATCACAGTGGTTAAGGATCTGACAGATGCCTTCAGACTACCTAGTTGTAGATGGCACTGGACTAACAGGTAAAGCAACTTATCGTAGCCAAGTTGCTTTATCTGTTAATTGGAGTTAACTGCATACCCATCTCATAGCCTTTGTTGAAGGTAAAATACATTGAAACATCTGAAGCACTTAGAGCTATAGCAAGCACTTAGTAAGCTTTTTTCCCCCAATTACATTCCAGCAAGACTCTTCCACTTCTAGGCAAATGTGTTTTATCTCTCTTGCACATGAATCGCTAATTCCAATCATCAGTCCTTTATACATATCTCTCTCATTTCTTCTCCATTAATGTCTATAAATTGATCTAAGCTCAAATCTTGTCAACTCTAAGTTTTTTCTGATAAGCCCCAGGTCATTTTAATTGTTTACTCATGCCACGTCTCACCCTGCAGCTCTGTTCTATCAACACTTAGGTTTACACAATACCAAGCTGACTTGTATTTAGAGCTAGGTTGTCCATTCTGGGTTCAGAAAGGCAGGTGACTAGCAGAAGATCCCATAGCTACCTTTTAATGCTAGAGGCTGGGACTCAAATTCTCGTGCTTGATTTCAAATTCTGTGACTTTTTTACTATTCATATGCTACTGTGACTTCCATCATCATATGGATTTGGGCATTATTAGAGAAGATTTCTTATAGTTGGCAAGATTTGAGTTCTTAGAGCAACTTACAGACATGAAAGTAAAGTGAAAATAAATATTAGTCACTTAGTTGTGTCTGATTTTTTGTGACCCATGGATTGCAGCCCACTGGGTTCCTCTGTCCATGGAACTCTCCAGGAAAAAATACTGGAGTCAGTAACCATTTCCTTCTCCAGGGGATCGGCCTGACCCAGGGATCAAACCCAAGTCTCCTACATTGCAGGAAGATTCTTTACCATCTGAGCCATCAGGGAAGCCCCAGACATAAATGCTCATGTATCATATAATTATTAGCCATATATATGGAATTATTAATAATTGTATATAGTTACACTATTGCATATGTGATATTACCATGTATATGTGTATAATTATTATCATTACTTATGTAACTCTCCTACAGCTTTGAGAGGCAAGCGCTATTATTTTGCCCCTTTGCCAGCTGAGGAAACTAAAGTTTGGGGAAGTTAAGCAAGGTCACATAAGTGAAAAGTGATGGAATTTGAGCCTGAGTCTGTTAATTCATCTTTGCCATTGTTTTGATTTCACAGTACTTAACACATCTGGGGCTCTATGATAAGGCAAAATAAATGCTAATTGAAGGGAATCAATAAATTATATCTGTGTTTCTGTAGCTCTTGTTCTCTACACTGATTTGCTGAGCTGAAAGTTCAGTGGGTTTTAACTCAGTGCGGATTTTCTGGCCTTCTGGGTCCTTCTGTGCTATGTGAGGTAAGCCTTCATTTGAATAATACATTCCCACCTCTCTTTGGATCTGTCAAATCCCCAAGTGGTGACAAGTTCTGCAGTCCTAGACCTTGAAATCCCCTCACGGCTCCTTGGTAGCTGGGGTCATCCTGAAGGGCTAAGGACTTCGGGTCTTCCTCAACCAGTAGCCTCGGGTTGGCTCTGAGCTTCTGTTTGCAGTTAGTTTTGCAAATACTGGGAAATTTGAAAAATATTACTGCTCAACAATAAATTGAGCCAGTCCCAACACCCACAAAATCCATAATGGTGTAGATATCCAGATAGACCTTAATTGTGATTTAATAGTGTTCACTGTAATTCAGCCCCAGGGAAATGTACTTTCAATTAACCAGTGTAAACATAATGTCTACTTACCCCATAAATGTTCTCCTAAATGGACTAATTAAGGCCTAGATCCAATGAGTTTTGTATTATGCCCTCCTTTCTTTCCCCCCAAACACCACTCAACTTCAGAATCACCTTACTCTGATCTAGACTGTTGGCATAGTGGTCTGCTGCCTGCCTCCAATCTTGCCCTAAGAACCTTCATTCACCCTCCACAGGGCTTAAAGAAATTTAAAATTCTTCAGTGATCTGTCCTGTTGATCTAAATACATTCTGACTTCTGGCTTTGGCATGCATGCACACCTGTCCATAATATGGCCTCCATTCTACCCCTCGAGCTTCATCTTCTGTTTTTCACTAGCGTCACCTCACCCAAGTACTTCTACATCCAGGTCTTTGTTTATCGCCATTCCCTCTTTTTGGACTACTCTTCCCACCGTCTGTTCACATGAAAACCCAACCTCTTCCTCAAGACCATTCTCAAGTCTCCACCAAAAACACTTGGTAATCCATCTGCTTGCACTTAAGTGTGGCAGGCTTCTCTTTAAGTCCATGTGGTAAGACCTCCTATACACGAACCTTCAAGATGCAAACTTTCAAAGATGCAGATGCATGTTCCATCAATGTCAGGAGCAAGTGACACTGCAGCTTGCCCCCATCTCCTGTTGCTGACGGTCCTTCAGCTCTGCCATCTCCCACCTCCTCTCCCTCCTGCAGTCACTCACCCTTTCTTGCCCGTTCACTTAATGCCAGCCCTGCATGTCAGCTGTTGCACTATACCACTGTACTTTCCAAGGTACTGTACTGTAAGATTGAATGTTTTTTTAAAAAATTTGTGTTTGTTTTCTATGTATCACTTGTGTGAAGAGCATTATAAACCTATTACATTATAGTACTATATAGTCGATTATGTTAGTTGAGTACCTAGGCTAACTTTGTAGGACATATGATCAAACTGGACTTGTGAATGCACTCTTGGAACAAAACTCATTAGTATATAGGAGACTTACTGTATTGATTTATCTGTTCTTCTCTAATGCAATTTAGGATATATATAGAGTGTATATACATATATATATATATATATATATACACACACACATATGTCTTTCACTTCTACCACTGTTTGACTCTAATAAAGATTTGAAGCAGCAGTCCTGTGTTTTAACCTTTATACAAGGGAACTTGCACATGGATACTTAATAAATAATTATTGAATTAAACAAAGTTGCACTGAAATGGTAGGATGAAGAAGAAGCATTCCCCAACTGATGGGTTCTTTAAGAGACAAAAAGACTTGGGCAGTCTCGACAGTTTCTCCTTGTTCAAGAGTATTTGTCCTGTTTGAATGAATGCCCAGCTGAGTTTCTGAGCTCATGATTCATTTGGATCATGTTCTTTACCCCTAGATAATTCTCCTAGTTATCCAGCAACATCCTTAACTGGATCAAATATCTGATGACGCATTCTTAAAGTATCCTCTTGTATATAAATAACTACAAATATCAATGGAATTTCAGTGACAGTTGGACAGTTGTACGTCAGGACTTGAAACAGGAGGAGTCAGGAGGCCTCAGTTGCAGCCTCAGAAATATCATTAAATTGCCTGGAACAAGGATATTGGGACTCAGTTATTTCATTTTTGTGCCTCTGTACACAGCAAAAGCAAGATAATTGGATAGCTAACAGTATGGTGCCTTGGGATCTCATTCAGGCTCTGGATCAGTGGTCTGCCATCCTGTCTGCCCATTAAAATCACCTGGGGGTCTTTAAAAATATGACTGTCTGCCTGACCCCAACCAACTGATGATCTCTGAGCTTATCACCCAGACATAAGAATGTCTGTAAGCTCCCAAATTCATTCCAAAGGTTGAAAACCTCTGCTCCAGATGGACGCTTCTCAGATGTTAATTGTACACAAATTTTATCTGGGCGTCTTTGCAGAGTCTGATTCCTTAGGTCAGAGGAAGGGCCTGAGATTCAGCATTTCTAACAAGCTCCCAAGTGATGCCAGTGGACCACACTTTAACGAGTAAGACTCATTTGATTCTGTATACATTCCTTGAAGAGCTGTTCTCGGAAAGAATCATGCAACTAACTATAAGCTGCATTACCAGACCTAATAGGTGCCTCTGAGATTCAGGTACTAGCCACCCTTCAGATTCTGGGGACCAACATACAGTGTCTCATTTCAGAAGAACCTAGGAAATGATCCAGGAGGCAATCCAGATAAGAGATCTAAACAGAACTACCAACAGAAAAGATGTTTAAGAGACTGTTGTGGAATAGAAACATTGGGTGAAGGCTAGCTTAGGGCTCTAAATTATAAACTTACCAGCACATTCCCAATACCCAGAGTCTCACAGTTCCTAGCACCTGCCCCCACCCCAATCATCCAGACAATGCAGTAATTAATTCAAATAACACTAACTGACCATCCATTATGCTAGCCATTTACTCACTGTCTCCCAGCTCCAAATCCACTCTGCTACACAATTCTGGGACTGGGACTCTGCAAAGCACATTTCTCTTTTGCTTGCTGGCTCTAGGGGAACGAACTGTCTCAGCTTGCCCACAACTGTCCTTACTGTAGGACTGAAAGCCCCACATCCCAGGAAACCCCTTAGTTTTGGGTAAACCAGGATGGTTAAGTATTCGAACTGGCTTGCCTATGTGTGTGTGTGTGTGTGTGTGTGTGTGTCGCTCAGTCATGTCCGACTCTTCAGGATCCCATAGATGAAGCCCGCCAGGCTCCTCTGTCCATGGGATTTCCCAGGCAAGAATACTGGAGTGGGTTGCGATTTCCTCCTCCAGGGGATCTTCCCAACCCAGGGATCGAACCCGGGTCTCCTGAATGACAAGTGGATATTCTTTACCATCTGAGCCACCAGGGAAGCCCAGGCTTGCTGTTAGGTTTCACAAACAGGCGACGTTAGGGGGAGACTGGAAAGTAGGGACCAGGGCTGTCTTCCTCCTGATCTGCTTGTCGTGCCTGTCATTGCTACTCCAGCTCGACACAGGTGCCAGCAGCAGCAGCAGGTTACAGCCTCCTGCTCCCTCCACACTCCAGATACAGCCTCCCTGCTCCACTCGGATGCCAGGGCACTCCTCAGAGGCTCAGGGGAAGCTTTCTGGGGGAAGTGTTAGTTGAAATGGATTTCAACTAGGACTTTAACAAAATGAAAAGAGCAAGGGCATTTCAGGTAGAGGGAGTGCCTCATGCCACAGGATGGAAAACTGGAAGAGAACAGCATGCTCCGGGGATAACTGCATGGCCAGAGTGAGAATTATGGGCAGAGAGGTAGTGGCCAGTCTAGTCCTTAAAGAAGCTTGTCCCTAGTCTCCAGGGACTAGGAGGAGGCCGCTATGACAAAATACCATAGATGGGGTGACTTAAGCAACAGAAATTCATTTCTCACAGCTCTGGGGTCTGGGAAGCCCAAGATCAAGGTGCAGGCTTATTTGGTTCCGATTGAGAACACTCTTCCTGGCTTGTAGATGGCGGCCTCCTTGCTGTGTTTTCACATGGCAGAGAGAAGAAACCCTGGTGCACTTCCTTTTCTTATAAGAACACTAATCTCATTGTGTGGGCTTCGCCCTCATGACCTCATCTAAACCTAATTACTTCTCAAAGACCTCACCTGTTAATACTATCAGACTGTGGGGGGTGGGGGTGTCAGAGCTATAATATACAAGTATCGGGAGAGTAGAAATGCTCAGCCCATTGCGGAGCTTCAGGGATAAGTAAGATGTTTGGACTTTTTCCTGAAAACTTTAAGCTTTTAAAAAAGATTTGCAAAAGCAGTTTTGACCTGGTTGGCTACCGTCTAAGGGGTTGCACAGAGTCGGACACGACTGAAGCGACTTGGTAGCAGCAGGATGACATGGTCATGTTATCATGTATACAGGAGGCTCCCCAGAAGCTAGGTGGGAAATTGAGAAGCAGTGCTGACGCCTGTTATATGCAGGGCAGAGATAGAGATGCAGACATCAAGAATGGATGTGTGGATACAGGTCAGCGGTGAGGGAATGGAATAAATTGGGAGTTTGGGATTGACATATATATACCGCCATGTATAAAATACTGGGTGGGCCAAAACTTTCCTTCAGATTTTCCCATTAAACCTGAAATGCTGCTTGCCCCACTCAGTAGATGGCCAGTGGGAGGCTGCAATATAGCACAAGGAGTTCCGCTCGGTGCTCTGTGATGACCTAGAGGGGTGAGGGTGGTGGGGGGAGAGGTGGAAGAGGGAGGGGATATATGCATACACATGGGTGCTTCACTTCGTTGCAGAGCAGAAACCAACACAACATTGCAAAGCAGCTATACCCCAAATTAAAAAAAAAATAAAACACTCTGGCTTTTAAGTAAGATTTTGCTTAATTCTATAGACCAGAAATCCATGGTCCAATGTTGTAAGAAACAGATGATGCTTTAAATAAAGACCCAGGATATGAATTTGAATCTAGGTAGGTTATTACTTCAGGTACCCAGGGATGAATATAACACACACACACACACACACACACACACACACACACACACAGAGCCAAGACTATTTGGTTGAAAGAACAGAATGGTTTCTTCTAAGGGCATATTAACATGGCTGAAGCATCTTAGTCTGTCATGAAGGAGGAGCATGCCATACATAATAGACACAACCGTGAAGTCACCACAATTTATAGCAAGTGGAAAGCAGGACCCACACTTTCTAGCAAGTGGAAAAGAAAGTGAAGGTGTTAGTCGCTTAAACGTGTCAGATTCTTTGTGACCCCACCAGGCTTCTCTGTCCATGGAACTCTCCAGGCAAGAATACTGGAGTGGGTTGCTATTCCCCTTCTCCAGGGGATCTTCTGATCCAGGGATGGAACCCAGGTCTCCTGCAATGCAGGCAGACTCCTTGCCATCTGTGCCACCAGGAAAGCCCTAACAAGTAGGGGACCCAGAAGCCACTTGGAGGGTGAAGATACCTGAGAAGAAAGAATTCACAAGTGAGATATGACCATTACCTTGGGCAAGAGATAGATAACAACTAGAAATTCACAGGCAACTGAGACAGAGAGGAAATTTCCAGCAGTTGATGGGAAGGTGTTCCACAGGCTCCAGATGTCTTTGTAATCAGAATTTCCAGTGGTTTTGGGAAAATGCTTTCAGGGAATGAAAGGCTAGTGGGAGGCTGGGGCAGCTTAAATGGACCTTTTAATATATTTTTTTCAATTAAAGTCTGAAAGCCAGCCTGTAAGCCTAAAGTGCTGGAGGTCATTAACCACCGAGGAAAGGCAGTTAAGGGACACATGTGTCCAGACCACAGCGTCACAGTAAATGCTGGGCCCAGATCCAGAATGTCTGAACCACGGGGCCCTGCCTGATGCCAAAAGGGGCCATTAGGAAACCCATCAAAGAAAATGTCACGTTACGCAGTGAAAGGCAGGCACCGGGAACACGCTGTCCCCAGAGAGGGCGGAGGCAGCAGAAGGAGCACTGACCTGCTCTCAAGGCCACCCTTCCTGGCTGCAGTCATTCCGAGAGTCATTACTGGTGCTTTAGTCTTCTTCACAGGAAATAATTAAGATGATCCTGCAATGTCCTGAACGAAGGTGTAAACATAATGGTGCAATTGTCCAGGAGATGTCCAGCACCCCCATTTGTGACAGCCCTGGGGAAATTCAGTCCACTGCAAATCAGAGAGGAGGCCACAGTGTTACATAATAGAGAGAAAAGTGGCTACAAGCTTGAGCCTGGAGAAACAGAATTAAGGAGGAGGTGATTATCTTGCTTGATGGAGTAACTTCACAGCTGATGCTATGCTCTTAGAGGGATGGTGATGAGCTGAGCATACCGGGGGTAGTGGGAGAGAGACACCCAGGAGCCTCCAACTCTGTGCACTGAACCATGCTGGGCTGTCTTGTGAAAGAGAAATCGGATCTGTTCAGAGAGGCCCCAGAGCGGAGAAGCAGAGGAGATGAGTGGAATTCCAGGGAGACGGATTTCAGGTTGATGAAAGGCAGATGTTTGGAACAGTCAGGGCTGAGCTTTCTGACTGTGGGTTGTTCGGCTGGCTTGGTTACAGTGAATCTAAAGGGTGTTCAACAGGGAAAAACACAGGTCCCATTTCTTTGCCCACATCCTCCCATGGGGAGGTGCCTTTTCACTTTCTTCATAGCACTTCTCAGCTGGAACTGTCTTGTTTGATTACCAGTTGACTCGCTGATGGTCTCCCTTCCAGTAGAAGGTAAACCCCATGAGAACCAGTACCATATCTGCCTTGCTCACTGCGGTGTCCCAAGAACACAAAAAAGTGCTAAGCACATGGTAGGTGGCCAGTGAATATGGGTGCAACGACTAAAGGAATGTTAAGGATGAGACTAAACCACCGTTTGAAAGGTAGTTCTTAGAATTAGCTTTCAATTCCACTCCTGGGCAAACACCCTGAGAAAACCATAATTCAAAAAGACACCTAGACCTCAATGTTCCTGGAGTAGGAAATGACAGCCCACTGCAGCATTCTTGCTTGGAAAACTTCATGGACAGAGGAGCCTTGCAGGGTAGAGTCCAAGGGGTCACAAAGAATCAGACATGACTGAGCGATTGAGCGCACACACCCCAGTGTTCCCCGAAGCACTATTTACGGGAGCCAGAACACAGAAGCAACCTAAATGTCCACCAACAGAGGGATGGAGGAAGAAGATGTGGTAGACGTCTACAATGGAATATTACTCAGCCAGAAAAAGAAAAAAATTGGGTCATTTGTAGTGATGTCAGTGGACCCAGAGGCTGTCATACAGAGTGAAGTCAGTCAGAAAGAGAAAAACAAATCTTGTGCATTAGTGCATGTATATGGAATCTAGAAAAATGGTAGAGAGGAACTTATTTGTAGGGCAGGAATAGAGATGCAGATGTAGAGAATGGATATGCGGACACAGAGGAAGGGGAAGGCGGGATGAATGGGGAGGGCGGCTCTGACATATATATACTACCATCATCAAATGGCCAGCTAATGGGAAGCTGACATATAGCACAGCGAGCTCGGTGCTCTGTGATGACTAAGGGGGTGGGGTGGAGGCTCAGGAGGAAGGCGATATATACACGCAGCCGATTCAATTTGTTGTACGGCAGAAACTAACACACACTATAAGGCAATTATGCACCAATGAAAAAAATTAAAAAGAGAAAACAGAAAGCCCCCAAACTTGAAAAAATGCTTGTTTTTCTTGCAGGGAATCTTATAAGGGACCCCAACATAGAAAACTGACTACTGTGGTAATTTGACTGCATGCATTAAATCAGAAGTTCCAATATAAATCATTTAGTTTTATTTACAATGAGTCACTGATTATAATATAATCTATGAGATTGTTTTGATAAATATAATAAAACCTTTGAAATCAGGCTACCAGTAAACGGAGAAGGTAATTTACTCCTCCAGTTTCTTCAACTTTGCAGAATACTGGAAAACCCTGATTCATTATATAGAAGTAGCTGCAAATGATTCCAGTACCTCATCTGGCAATCTCAAGATAATTCTTCAATTAAATGGATACAGGAGCTTGAAAAGGGAGTAGTTGGAAAATTGAGCTTGGGAGTCAAATCTCTTACAGTTTGTAACAGTAAGTTGTACCTCTTATCATGCATTAAGAAGTCAGACAGAAGAGGTGAAGCTTAGAATAAGTGCCAACTTTAGTTACTTTGATGTGTGACATTATCATGACTCTGATGAGTTCCACAATCAGTTATAATTGCACAGCCAAACATCAGGCCATGGTGGAAGTCAAGTACCTTCTCTTGCCTGGTTCTTAATTGAACATGAGACTGTGTTTCTGTGCTGTGGAACTGTAATTTCACAGGCATAGATGCTCAGGCTGAAATTTATCTTGAAAAAAATCAGTGCTAAGATGCAACCTTCATAACCAATGACTCATTTTCAATAAGTTCTGATATGGATGCATAACTATGGGGAGAAGAGTTCTAAAAATTGCATGAAAGTGATCTGTGGCAAGTTAATGGATTTGTGGATAAAACTTGATATGCAGCATATATTTAAGTTGTGTGTTGTTCTTTTAAATGAGCCTTAACGAATCAAATATATATGGAAATAAAATTTGAATTAAAAACTTTGCAAGATTCCTGCAGTGCCCGGACTTAAATGCCAAAGCCAAGGGTAAGGATTCCTTATGAATCTAAGATTTTCCCAAGCTGTCTGGGATGCGGTCATAACCTTCATGACACGTGTGAGGACCACACAGACTGTAGAAATGGCTGCAGACTGAAATGGGCCTAATTGTGGGTGTTCACGTGAGACTGGTTGTTATAAACATCCAAGTAAACAAAAACCTCCAGCTTCTCTGCCCCAAAGGTTGCTGGTGTGGCCAAGGTGTTTCTACCGTAATGGAGACAGTAGCTGGGCATACAGACAGGAAGATGATGGCCAACGGGGGATGGAGAATCACCCCAAACCTTCACTTCACAGAGATGACCGTGAATGCTAATTTTTGTTTATGGAAGAAACAATTTCCCTCACCCAATTTTAGGAACTATCGAGTTGCCAAATATAAAGTATCATCCTGTTGTTTAACTTTATTAGTGCTCGCAAAGTATCAGATTATAATGCTGTTCTCAGTCACTCAGTCGTGTCCGACTCTTTGCAACCCCAGGGACTGTAGCCTGCCAGGCTTCTCTGTCCACAGGGATTCTCCAGGCAAGAATACTGGAGTGGGTTGCCATTCCCTTCTCCAGGGAATCTTCTCAACCCAGGGATTCAACCCGGGTCTCCTGCATTTCAGGCAGATTCTTCACCATCTGAGCCAGCAGGGAAGCCCATCAGATTATAATAGCTACCAACATTTATGAAGTACTTACTATATGCTAGCTATCTTCATAATCAATAATATTTATAATATACAAATTGATGTGTTCTTTATAGTGATCTCGGAATCACTTTTTTTTTTTTTTTTTTTGGCTATACAGCATCACTTGCAGGATCTTAGTTCCCCCACCAGGGATCGAACCCTCACCCCCTGCAGTGGAAGCACAAAGTCCTAACCACTGGACCACCAGGGAAGTCCCAGAATTCCCCTTTGCTTAAGTATCCTCATTTTACAGAGAAGGAAACTGAGGCACACAGCTGGTATGCCGTGAAGCCACGACTCACACCCTGACAAGCTGGCTCCAAAGCTCAAACTTTTAATTACTTAAATATGAAGAGATCCTGGGAGGGAAGTAATTCCAGGAGATTGTGTCGAGTCTTAGAATATCTTAGAAAGAATCCCAGAGTTAGTAGAAATCTCCAAAATTTGGTAAAGTTTGCAAAAGGCAAGTACCATGGCATTGATGTATAACTCTATTATTTGATTGATATCCAGTTATATTAATTTATAGTCAGTTGTCATCATAGTCTATGTTGAGATCTTTCTTCCTTTTCATGAAACTTACTTCCAAATTTATCATTTATGCCAAAGGGCAAACAGACTCACTCTCCATCATTTTGCTATACAACTGACATCACCTGAAAGCTCTTATACTGTTGAATGAAGGACACACATATAATTTTAAATACAGCACAGAATTTTGAGATACGCAGTGAGTAGAAACAAGAGGCACCCTGAATGAATGAGTGAGTATGGGACAGTGAGAACAACATACATTTAGGAGACAAACTGTGGCTTTGCTGCTGAGTAGTTGTATAACCTTGAGCTGGTCATTTCACCTCTAAGTCTCAGTTTTCTGAGCTGAGAAATGGGGATAATGTAGCCTAATAGTCCCGCTGGGATAATGAAACAAGCATATTTTACGTGTTGGCTACATAAGGGCCCTTACATGTTAGAGCTTTTCTTCCCACATCAATCTTTCTCATGAATTTGATTAAAATAACCTCATATATCCAGTACATAAAATAAGTCAATATCTTATCAAATATTGTGACAAGGAATTGGAAGCTCTGATGAAGAGTTTATAAATATCTGAATAGAAGATTGTAAGGATGAGGCTATTTTATTTCAGATCCCGTGCTTCCAACCTTGCCAAAACGCCAATCAGTTTATAGCAGTAAGTAAAAATGGACTTTTTCTTCCTTTCTTGACTTTTGAATTGGTGGGGGGGTACCTCTGGAGAATTCATACAAAGTCCACGCCTACTGTTTTTCTGAGTGACAGACAAAATGTCTAAGATTCCAAAAGCCCAAGGGGAAGAACAGGGACACTGGGCCTAAACAAAACGACAAAGTACAAAGTCAAAAGGGCATTTAAAAATTTCCATGTGTGTGCTCGGGCCTGGTGCACTGGGAAGACCCAGAGGGATCGGGTGGAGGGGGAGGTGGGAGGGGGGACCGGGATGGGGAATACATGTAAATCCATGGCTAATTCATTTCAATGTATGACAAAAACCACTGCAATGATGTAAAGTAATTAGCCTCCAACTAATACAAATAAATGGGAAAAAAAAAGAAAAAAAAAATTTCCATGTCTTGAAACAATGAGCACAGGCTTTTCAGACAAGCTCTGGCCTTGGGACCCTTCTCCTTGGACAGACAAGGGGCAGATTTTGGGAGTCTGTGCCTCCCTGATGGAGTCTATGGGAGGGGGCTCAGAATATGCGAACAGTCAACAAGGGCCCTGGGACCAGCACCTAAGCCTGGCTGGAGTACTCACCTGGATCCCTACCCATATCTACTTGCTTCGTGTGCCAAGTCCTGCTGCGACTGACCTAATGAGCTATTACCCCTTCCAAAGGGTGCGCCCCTCACTGCAGTGACCTCACTCAGAGCTCCGACGGCCGCCAGCCTTCTTCTGTTGAATCTCGTGCGTACAAAGTGGAACCGGTGGTGATGGGAGTTAGCTCTAAATCCAGCAGGTAAATGAAAGACATACTTGATGCCATCCAACCGGAATGAGTGTTTTTCAGTCACTCTAACTGACATTTCCCATCTGACTCCTTTCAAAGCAGGATGTTTTCTGTTAAACACACATGGGCACCCACCCACACACAACACCACTGTCTACTTCTTTCACTGCCTACACCTGTGAGCAGCTGGGATGTCTGGTGGCAGCTTTCAGGAGCCATGGTTTCTTTCCGGCCCAGGCAAAGCCCAGAGGACCAGGAAAGTACACTTTTTCAAAGCTACCAATGGCATCTCCACCCCAATTACATCTCTGCTCCCCCCCAGCTCATGAATGCTCCCCAGGCACTCAATGGGGTGCTGCCCAGGCACCTAGAGGATGTGGAAACAGCTCTGATGACCTATTCACATCCTCTCCCAGGAAGAGGGAGCTCTGGAGGTATCTGCTGGAGCAGAAAGAGGAGCCTCAAAGCAGAGAAGTTCTATTAGCTTAAGGCTCCACCATTGCTACTAGTTCTGGGAAAAATTTCCCGGCTCTCCTTGAGTGTGAGTTTTCTCATCTATCGAGAAATGAGATAGATGAGAAAGTGGGGAGAGTTAACCTACCTTATCTGTCTGACCCAGTTCTGCCTCCAGCTGTCTGCAACAAGGTTTCCATCGAGTAAGACTAAGTTCTGGGTCAATGGGCTTGTGAATAGCTCATGTTATTAATACTTTCCATCCTCTGGCCTGCTGGAAAGTCAGGCCATTTCTGACCTCAGGTCCTCGGCTCCTTGTCTCCGGGGTGGCCGGACACACACAAACCTTGGGCCTGGGACCAGTCTTGCTCCCTGGGTTCACTCCCCCTTCCTCTCTACTCTAGGCAGGGTCTAGGGTCTACTGCACCCTCAGTGATAAACTGACACAGCCTGCCCTCCCCATGCATTTGCCAGCCAGCATTCCTTGATCGCCCCCCATTCTCCCCTTTCGGGTGCCAGGGGGCAGAGAGGAGAGTGAGATGGTCTCTGTTCTTGAGGACCCTAGAGAGTAAGTCAGATGGGCGAACAGGCACGGATGAAGCCTGGAAATGCACATCAGTGTCAAGCAAGGCACAGGGGCGGGAGGCCAGGGGAGGTGGTCTGAGAGGCTTCGAGCAGGAGTCTCTGGACAAAAGCGATTTGCAGGGAAGGAAAGCTGGGGAAGCATTCCAGGCAGAAGGAGACACAAAAGCACATATGTGGGGACAGACGGACCCACTCCAGGAGTCTCAGGATGTGTGTGTACAGTTTGCATCTGACAGAAGACAAGACTCTAGGAGGTGAAGACCTGCCACTCTCCCAGCCAGTAGATGCAGCCAGAGCTCCTTCTAGAACCCACTCTTCTTTTCCCCGAAGTGGGGCGGTCAGCACTGCCAAGGGTGCAGTCACTAAAGTAAAGTGGACGTCACTGGTGCCTTTGCCACAAAGCCCGTTAGACGGGATCAGAAGCTGTTGTAGGAGCCCTTTCTAAAGAGGACAATGATGCATTATTGCTAGAAGCCAAACAAGCCCGCAGTGCCCTGGGGTTTACATTCTACCCTCGATGATCAAAAAGGGCCAACTGAGGGGCAATCAGCTCAGGTTACCCAGTGGGGAAAGGGTCTCCCCTTCTCACTTTTAACACATTCAGCCCCTGCGGTCCTGTTCCTCCTCTTCTTCTGCTGCCCACTCAGGAAGGCCCCCGGCACTCCTCGGGAGGGGTGGTACCATCAGCTCCTGCTCCCAGGTGAACGAGGGATGTTAGAACCCAAAACCTACAGAGGCTGGCACTGTGCTATCATCCGCTTCCCAGCCTGAAAGCAGGCTTTAGAAGCTCTGATGCTCTCAGGGTTTTCACTAATCTTTTTATCTGGATATTTATACAACATTCTGCAGAGCCGACTTGCCTCACGCTTGTATAAAAGAGCAGAAATAACAACGTCAGCATTTCAAGTACATATTTCCAATTCCCCCTCCCCAGGGCATTCTGGGCAGCAGTGGGATGCAGAGAGCCCAGGAAGGCAGCCCAGGCTCTAGGCCCAGGTCCATGGCGTTATCGCATGTGACACTCAGCTTGGGGGTCTGCCAAGCAAAACAGGAAAGCACAGGAAGGGGTGGGATGGTGGGGAAATAACATTTGTTAAGGAAATAACATTTTTTGAGGACATTGTATGCACAGGTAGGCACGATTCTGCTTCTGCAGCAAGGAAATCAGGCATCAGGAGATGCTGAAGTAATGCATCCCAGGAGATCTGTCCACTGGTTGATTCCTGGATGACTTCTGCATTCATTTTGCTAAAAACTGGCCTCGTTAAAGTCAGAAGTAGACCTGGATCCCTTACTCTTCTACATCAGTCAATAAAGGTGCCCCTTCATTCGTGCCCTCATTCACAAGCTGATTTCCCAGGCCAACTCCGGGCCGGATCCTCTGCTGGGTCCCCACCCCTCAGGAGCTCCATGGTGAGAACCAGGATGCGGAGGCAGAGGAAGAGCACCTGTGAGGGACCCGCCGTCCACCCAGAGGACGTGCCTGGGAGCTAGCGCTCTGCTCCCAGCCTGCACTCTCTCGAGGTCTGACGAGGCACAGATCATTATCATGCCTGCTTTGTAGTTGAGGACTTTGAGGAATCAGAGATGCCTTGTAACTTGCTCAAGGTCACATGTCATTAAATGATGAAACCAAGATCCAAGCCCCAGTCTGTCTGACATCAAAGTCTGTTTTCTTAAAACCCATGCTATGTGCCTCCCACTCAAAGACGGATGGGAGTCATGGAAGGTTTCCAGGAAGAGGTGATCTCAGCTGAGTGCGGACAGTCGATTCGGGTTCAACCAAGGGAAGGAAGAAGAACATCAGACATTCCGTAAAATTGCAACCAGAGACTGGAGAATGGGAATAGAAATCTCTGAGTCTGGACAAGAAAGCGGGACTCGGGCAAACAAAACATTTCCTGCTGTGCAAAAGACAGTGTATCTGAAAGGCAAAGAGAGCCAAGAAGAAATTCATTCAAAGAGGGAGCTGATCTGATTTGCATTTTAGGGAGGTCACTCTTGCTGCAGTGGGGATTGGACAGAGCTAAGGATGGAGGCAGAGAAATCAGCGGATGCTGTTAGAGTTCTGAGCAATTACAAAGTCAGAGGCAGCAGGGACTCAAACTGTGTTTTGAATTCCGATACATGAAAGGTGTGTTGTTTCTTGCAAGAAATATATCCTGAGAGACAGTCCCAGGCTTATCACAGTTTTGGGTCTAACTGTGCCCCCGGCTGCCCCACCACTGTTCCCCCTGGTGCTCCAAATAAGCAGGAATGATAGCAGGCTGGGGTTTGGGAATCAGTGTTGAGGCTGGGAAGGAGTGGCAGGGGATCAAGCCATGCAGACAAACACGCCTTGTCATAGCCACTTCATACCACTAAACTGTATGTTCAGGGACCTTCCGAGCGTCCATCAAAGAGAAGATACAGTGCGGGACTTCCCTGATGGTCCAGTGGCTAAGACTCTGCACTCCCAATGCAGGGGACCAGGGTTCGATCCCTGGTCAAGGAACTACATCCCACATGCTGCAACTAAGAGTTTGCATGATGAAGTGAAGATCAAAGATCCTGCATGCTGCAGGTTAAGATCCAGTGCAGCTAAATAAATGAAATTTTAAAAAGTGAAATAAAGATTGAAATGCAATGACCTGGACCAAAGTACCTTGGGCTCCATCCCCTATTTGCTCTTATTTCCCCAACACCCAGAAAGACAGTTAATGGATACCTTTTTTTTTTTTTCATGTTTAGTTCTTCTTGCATAAATTTCCTTAAGCCCCTGGTGGCAATTACCACTTGTCTGCTAGCACGTACCCACCGATGACAAAGGGAGCGAACAATAGCAAATAGATATTAAGGGGAGAACTTGAAAACTGTGGATGTGCTTAGTCTGACAGCCCGTTGTTGGGTTTTGTTTTCGGATTTGGGGAGGGGGGCTTGTTTGCGGGCATGTTTTCTCTGGGTTGTGATTGGAGAGCAAGCATATAATAGAGTCATATTTTCTGCGGGTGAAATTGTTGCTGGTTCTCGAGACAGAATGGAATCTATCAAAAGTTGCAGGTGTTCTGCTCTGAGCCCCCAGGCATCCAGAGCTGCTGTTGCCAGAACAAGCCTGAGTTTTCTGTTCAGGTCACTGGATCACATTATTTCCTGGCACTCCTGGCCTGTAGCATCTCACTGTCTTTACCTGAGCCCAGACCTCCCAACCCCGGCAAAATGACTTGGACCTGGTCGTTCTAGCCCAGGGCAGGGTTGGGAAAACTACATCCAGCATCAGTCAGCGCCAGGGGTCTGGGTGGAAGGGCAGAGGATGCTGTGTAAAGATCCCTGGTTGGGGAGTTAAGAGATGTGGTTCAATTGATACCAAGTGACCTTGGGCCTCCCTTTCCCCATCTCTAAAAGGTGGCGATCCCAAGAAGGGTACGGGGAACCAAATGATTTCAAAGTTCTCTTCCAGAAATTGAGGGTGATGGGAGGAACTGCCTCCTCGTTGGACCACTAGGACAGGGCAAGGACAAGCACTCACAGTGGTCCAAGGAAGACTTCTTCCTGCATTGTTCTGTCACCAGCCAAGAAGACGGGGCTGACACGGCAGAGACAGTGATGCTGGGGTGACTCTGGGAGAAGCCGATGGGAGTTAGCATTTCTGACGGGGCATCCAGTATGAGAGAGAAGGAAGCCTCCTGTCTAACTCAGTGCCAGGTTTCAAAAACAAAAAACAGAAGCAACAAAAAGAAGGTCTCTCTCTAAACCCCATGCCTCTTATTCTAGAAGATGAAGACTGAGGATGCATTTGAAGATCTACACTGGGGTTCTTAGCTTCAGTACTATTGACTTTTTTGGACTCGGTACTTCTGTGTTGTGCGGGCTGTTCTAAGCCTTGTAGGATGTTTAGCAGCATCTCTGGCTTCTCTCCAGGAGATGCCAGAATCTCCCCCAGTCGTGATAACCAAAAATGTTTCCAGACATTGCCCTATGTCCTCTGGAGGAGCAAAACAATCCGCAGCAGAGAGCTACTTCTCTAAAAGGATGACCAGCCTTTTAGGAAACTCAGTTTGCTCATCTCCCAAATGGGATAACACCCAATCTGCTCAGTCTCCAGAGTAATTGTGGGAAACTGAAAAAAAGCACTCAATGAGAAGTCTTGAGAAGTCCCATCTCCAAGGCTGAAGCCAGAGTGTCCACCTCCAGGAGTCAGATGAGAGACGCCACCCAGCTACCAGTCGCCCTTGCACTGGGATGCACACCCAGCACAAAATGTGTAGCTCCCAGGGCCCCTAGCCTGCACCGGCGACTCAGGCCTGGCCCAGAACACTTGGACCAAATCAGCTCAGCTTCTCTTCTGAGTGTCAGCAGAGCAAGGATGCTAGTCAGCCAGCTGGCTATGCAAGCAGAGCGAGGAGCCCTGCTTCCATCCATCATCAAGTGTGGATGTTTTTCAATAAGGAAAACTGGCAGAGCAATGAGGCCCTTTGCCAAAGAGGCTCAGTCCTTCTCGAATCTTCTGGATACATAAAACCCTAGAAATCAGTGGAGCAGGAACTTTTTCTCTGTGTCTTTATCCTTGATCAGTGTGGATTATAGTCTCTTAGAGTGGGGAAGAAGATCTACAAGGGCAGCAGGGGACAAGTAGATATTAGCTTAACCTTCCTCACCAGTCTCAGGATGACCTATGCTCCCCTTTCTTATTGATGATCAGAGGCTGTTGACTACCTAATACAGGTGGGGAAAGAATGGCAGGAGGGAGCTGGTGTCCAAGCACCCCCTATGTGAAGGCACAATGCTGGATATTACATGGGTTATCTCAATCCACACCCAAGTTCAGTGTACATTAGTGAAAGTGATAGTTGCTCAGTCTTGTCTGACTCTTTGAAACCCCATGGACTATAGCCCACCAGGCTCCTCTGTACATGGGGATTCTCCAGGCAAGAATACTGGAGTGGGTAGCCATCCCCTTCTCCAGGGCATCTTCCTGACCCAGGGATCGAACCCGGGTCTTCCACACTGCAGGCAGATTCTTTACCGTCTGAGCACAGGGGAAACCCAATGCACATCAATGCCTTTGATTTTATGGCCTAGGAACAGAAATATAGAAAGGTTAAGTGACTTTTCAGGGATGACTGGGGAGTCAGCTTTCACAGCGCTCTCTGACTGCAAAACCATGTTTCTTTCCGTATACCTGCTGCCTTCTGATAAGGATACAGTTCTTTCAACCAGGAACAACCACTTCTGCATAGTCACAAAGCTCTTGAGTGGACTCTTTAGAGGGGCTCACCCTACAAAGTCAGTTGTCTTTATCACTGGTGGAGGGGCACAGTGTGGCCTGTACTGTGTATACACACGTACATGTGTATCTAGACAGATACATATGTGTGTGTGTGCGCACGCACACCCCAGAGCACGCTGTGCAGTGACCTAACTCTGGGGCGAGCAGGTGTACCTGGCAAGTGCGTGCATAGGTTCTCAATGCGCACGCTCGGGGCATGCGCATAATTGCGCGCCTCTGTTCCATTGAGGACAGCAGAACCCTGGGTCGGAGAAGGATGCCTCGGGACTCGAGGGTGCGTGCGCCAGTGGGGTGGGGGAGGTGGTTTCTCTACAGGAGAAGCTTCAGAATGAGCAGAGGCGCTGCACGTGATGTCCAGATGCGCCAAGCAGAAGGCACTTGGACAGGCGTCCTCCGTGGATGGTCCGAATGGTGTGTGTGCACAGCTGTCAGCCGGGGCTGAGATCTGGGGACCTCTGTCACACACACGGCCAGCTCCCATTTGTCATCAGCCTGGGATGAGCTTTCCCCTTATGGGGTTGCCCTCCCCTGCGTGTATGTGTTGGCTGGGGGCGCCTGATGTTCAGAAAGCTCTGTGCTGTCTCCGGGGCTGGGTGGGGCTGCTGCTTCCCCACTTCCCTCTGGTTGCTGGTCACCAGCTGAAGCGGGAAGAACCTCTGACTCAGGGTCCTGCTGGGAAGACAGTCGAGTTAGGTAACTGGAGGAGCAACCCGCGTTCTTCCTCTAAGATGGGGAAGGGCGGTGTGGAAGGGCGTGCAGGCAGCAGAAAGTCTGGCCAAGGGAGAGATTTGTGGATGAGTCAACTGGCCAAGGTAAGGAGCTTGGGAAGGTAGATGGGATGATGGGAGTGGGGAGGGAGGGATACTCTGAGATCCCCCCTGTGTACACGAGTACATGAGCATAAGGTGGTCCTTGTCATGGCAGGGAAAAAGCTGAGAGTTAGCCGACCCCAGACTGGAGACCCTGATCTGCTCCCAGATGGCTATGGGACGTGGGCTTCATCATTTACCCTCTCTGGATTTTAGTGTTCTGACTCTCCTTCTGCTATGGTACATGGAAAGACCCGGAACGAAGCCAGGACTTAGCAAGTGCTCATTCAAGGTCAGCATCCTCAACAGCAAAGTGCAGTCCAGCTCCTTGGGCTTAGGATCAAGGGTCTGGTGAGTGAGTGTCAAAGACAGTCCAGGTGACACCTGTGGGGGTACCGAGTCCTGGGAGGACTCTGAGCTCGGATCCTCTGCAGAATTCCCATAGGCAGGTGGGTAGACACTGTTCTACATCCCCCAAGGAACCCCCTCCTCTTGGGCTGGGCCCTACCCCACGTCCACACTTCTTCTTCATTTTAGGTCACCTACTCAGAGGAAGACACTGACCCACATGCTTGGCATGTGTTAATTTGTGCAAGTAAACAACAACCTACAAAGGGGAGAGAACAAACCTCTCTCTACAGATAACCACATCTGTACCGAGAAACGAGAAACAGCTGCGATGCCATCTCTGACATTGCAAGACCCCTATACACCTCTGTGTGGCCACCCTGCAGGGTCCAGCCTGCTGGTTACAGAGAAGTGGCTAACGAAGGTCTCTGCACTGTTAACGCAGGAGCAAGTCCCTCTGTGCTCTTAGCTACAGATATGAATTTTGTTTAGTTCAAAGGCCTCATTAACACCAGGGTTAGTGGAAGCAGCTTCACAGCTGATTCATCTTCAAGAATCAAAGACAGCTTGAGGCCCCCCGGGCAGCCAGGGGCCGGGCATCTCTGTGGGGCACTTTTGCTGCTTTCTGACCTCCCGGGTCTTCTGCAGCCATCGTGAGAGCCTCAGGTGCCTTTCCTGGAGGTTGGATCAGGAAGAGAAGAAGGAAAAACTCTGTCCATGAGACCTTTGGGCTCCCTGTAGGAATCTCCAGTGATAACATGCATCTCTGTTGATTCACTTAGGTCCTCATTTCTAGAAAAGCATATACAGGTTGTTGAAGGTCATGGCAACCATTGCCCCATGCTGGACACAGGAAGGGGGTGCGCACTGTGGTTGTAGGGAGACCAGTCCTGTCACTGACTGTGTGATCTTTGAGCCCCTGTCCAGCCACATGAATGAACTCATTGAGAAGTTCAACGAGGTTCCTTCCAGCTCTGATACTGACATGGCCCAGACTGTCCAGGAACCGAAACTGTCATTGGGAGAATAAAACCTATTCATTCATGGAATTAGCATTCACTGAGTGTGTATATATGTGTCATTCATTGTGCCAGGTTTTAGGTGGCTGGGTCCATATGCTTCAATCCCCCTAACAGTTTTAAAAAGCGTGAGATAAGAAGCAAAGAAAAATAATGGTGTGCTATTTATGTGAATTTCACCTCAATACAAGAAGTGATAATGGTCAGGACTTCCCTGGTGGTCCAGTGGTTAAGACTCCGCGTTTCCACTGCAGGAGGCGCTGGTTAGATCCTGACTGGGGAACTAAGATCATGCACGCTGTGTGGTGCAGCCAACAAATTTTTTGAAAAGAAGTAATCATGGTGAATGACTTGCCCCGGATCAAAAAGGTACAAAGGAGGTTCTCCACGTCTAGAAACCATGGCTTTAATTCCTAGTTCTGTCTGCAGCGCAATACAGTCCAGCCCAACGTTCAGTGCTTGGTAGGCATTCAGCAAAGATGTGTTGAAAGAAAGAGGGAAAGAAAGGAATTGGTAATGGGAAAGGGGAGGATGGAAGGAAGATAGGTCAGAAAAGAGGTGGGGGTGTCACTTTCTCCCATTACAAAAAAAAAACAAACTGAAGCTAACTCAAGAGGTTAAGTGACTCACCCAGGTCACACTGGGAGCAGTTGACAATCTTAAGTGTAGAACAAGGTCCCCATTAACTGGTGCTGCTAGGAAAAGGCCTCACGAAGGCAAGGTGAGTAAGAAGGCAAGGGTTGGAAATCAGCAAATCCAAAAATCACAGTCGGCAAAGAGAGGGACGATGTGAACCTAGGATAATGTGGGGTGTTTTTTCTTACATATGTTCCTTACATGCCATCAGAGGGACTTGGGGACAGCAGCTTGGAATCCTGGCTCTGCCACCTGCCAGCTGGGAGGGGAGGCTCTGAGGATGGCTTAGCTCTGGTCTCCTCGTCTTTGACATGGAGATCATGGTACGTACATTCTTGGTTTTTTCTAAGGAAGAAAAACTCCTTGCCTCATTAAGGATGAAAAAATCCTGACCTCATTAAGGATGAAATGAGGTAAGGTATAATTCTGCTCAATAAACACAAGCCCTTCCTTTCACTTTCTTCTCTGCAAGCAGAGATGATGGGGAGGAGAAGGGTAGGCTGCTCAGAGTTCTTGAACTTGAGATATGAAGTCATAGGATATGCACTGCCTTCATTTCTTGAGCTGATCTCCTTTCTGGGACAGAGTCAGTCATGGTCTATGCAGTCAGATTCAAGGGATCGAACGCGTCTCCTTCCTGGGGGGCATACACTCTACCCAGAAATGAGAACGAAATGCTGAAGTTATTAAAAAGCTTGGGCTGAGCAATTATGTATCTGATCACTTCTTTCCAATGGTAAACTTTTCTATTTTGTGCACAATGTGAAAGTTACTTGTTTCTAAGAAGGCAGACCATGGATTGAGCAATTCCCTAAGGAGAATGATACGGCAGCTAATACCAGAATGGTGGCATCATAGCAGAGCCTTCTAAGACTTCTTGCTATGCTGACGTTTTTATTGAGTTTTGATCCATAGCACAAGTGCATTTTTTTTTCCCCAGGATACGCTTTTCCCGGTCATTATGACATTCAAAGTTAGGACTTCCTTGGTGGCTAAGTTGGTAAAGAATCTGCCTGCAGTGCCAGAGACTTGGATTTGATCCCTGGGTTGGGAAGATCCCCTGGAGAAGGAATGGCACCACTCCAGTATTCTTGCCTGGGAAATCCCACAAACAGAGGAGCCTGGTGGGCTACAGTCCACGGGGTCGCAAGAGTCAGACACGACTTAGCAGCTAAACCACGATCACCCCCATGAAGTTCAAAGTTAGTCTGTCCTGTATACAGGTGCGTGCCTGGTGAGGGAGAGCCCAGTGGGCCATTTATTCTATCGGCAGTAATGAGTGTGTCCCAGTGACATTTCCCATACTGCCATGGAAGTGGAGGTGCAAGAATGAGCAGTTAAGGTGGGGTCCCTATCCTCAGGGGTTTACAGCCTCGGTCACAGAAAATCCAGGGCCCATATTCATGTACTACACGTGGGAGTCTGAACGAGCACCATCCTTCTGAAGCACAATCTGTCCATCTGTATCCAAAATCTGCAAATTGTTCACTCCTTTTTTATCATAATTCTTCTACACCAAGATAATCATCTGAGATATTAAAAAGAAGGAACAAAAACCATTGTATGTACAGAGGTGGGTATTTTTACATTAGACTTGAGAGCATAAAGTTGAAAACAATCTTAATGTCCAATAATAGGGAGTGTTTAAGTAACGCAGGTCAAACCCACTTTATTGGATGGAAGGAACTCATTAAAAAGACAGCATTGTATAAAGAGTTTCCGGAAACATGGGGTCTGTTTAGGGCCCAATGTGAAATGAAAAATACAGGATTCAAAGTTGTTTATGTAGTAACATCACAGCTATGGAAGACTTTTTCACATTGATTGTGGGGTTTTATAGCTTTCGAAGTAGTTTCACATGCATTCCTTAATTTTGAGCTTCATGGTGGCCCTTCCACAGAAGCCATCCAGAGATGATTATTCCCATTCTAAACGTGAGGTGACAGGTTTGCTAAGGCTCATGTATCTAATAACCAAGCATTTCCCTTGCATTAGAAATGCAGAGAGTACAGAAGAATCATCATGAAAACTATAAAATGTGTCTTTTCTTTAGGCAAAGACTCAGAGTCACCTGCCTCTTTCCTTCTCATCCTCTTCCTCCCCCTCCTGTATCTATGGTGATTGCCTCCCATCCCATCCTCTTCCTAGAGGATCGCCACTGATGGGGTGAAAGTAATACATTTCCACATTTGTCTTCCACTACTGCTTTTCCATAGCAAAGTTCTGCACTTTTATTCAGATACTGCTGTGACCAGAAATGGTTTCTTGCTACAATATATGAAACATCCCTGCATAGGGATCCTCAGAGACAATTCCCTCTGGCTCAGGCCCAGTGGCAAAAGCAGTAAGGAGCAGGTGGAGACAGTGGCATAAGCAAGGTGGCATCTAACTCCTTGTACCTGCAGCCCTTCCCCACCTCTCTGGTCTCTCCTGCATCAGCTGGCCTCTGTGTCTGATCTGTACCACACTGCTCTCTGGACTTAGGTCTCATGTCCCACCCCGCCAGCCCTTCCTCAAGCTTTCTTTCTGCCCTGTATTTCATTTCTGTGATCTTTCCCTTGAAAGAAACCCCTCCCTTCAAGATCAATGAAAATGAAGCCTCTGGGAAAATGAAGTCCATGGCAGCATCAGCTGTTCCATCCTCAGGGTTCTCCAAATACTATGTCACATCCTCTCAATATTTGGAACAAATTGTATTCTGGTTTAGGTTTTTTATTTAAATTTATTTTTTACTTGGAGGATCATTGCTTTACAATACTGTGTTGGTTTCTGCCACACATCAACACGAATCAGCCATGGGTATTGGATGTCCCCTCCCTCTTGAAACTCCCTCCCACCTCCCACCCCATCCCACCCTTCTAGGTTGTCACAGAGCACTGGATTCGAGCTCCCTGTATCACGCAGCAGATTCCCACCAGCTATCCAATTCCGCATGTGGCGATGAACATGTTTCAATGCTGCCCCCTCAGTTCGTCCCACCCTCGCCCTTCCCTCCGTGTCCACAAGTCTATTCTCTGTGTCTGTGTCTCCACTGCTGCCCTGCTGGTTTAACTGTATGATTCAGTCTTTCCCACAAGACTGGGAATGCTCGGGACCAAAGAAGATACAATTCCACTTAATCCTTACAAAGGCATCTCAGATATAAGTCTTCTTAATCCCAATCATTAGATGAGAAATAGGTGCAAATATATATTTAGGGTAAAATAGCTAGTAAGTGGCAGACCCATATTTGAACTCACATTGACTTAGGTGTCCCCAGCTCTTCCCATAATACCCAACCAGGCCTTCCACAGCTGAATGAATGAATGAATGAATTAGTGATTAATCAAAGATATGGCTTAACTGCATCTCCTCCTTGGGCACCCATACTCACAGGTGGTCAGAACTCAGAGAAAGCCTGGCGGAAATGGACTCAGCATCAACTCCGAGAGTCTGTAATTAGCCTCAGCTACAGTCTGTTCTCCCGATTGCTAGAACCAAAAAGGACTTTCAAGATTACCGAGGTCACTGTTCTTTTTTTGTTATCCTGTAATCAGGCACTGATTTCCTTCTCAGCTCTTTCAGTCCTTCTGGTATTATCTACAGGTAAAGTCTCAAAGTGGTATTAACATGCCTCTTACAAGTCTCTAAACATTTTCTAATTTTCCTTTTTAACAAAGAAAGAACAAGTGTTGGGCACAGAGCCTTGGAAGAAAACAACATTGAGCTACAAGCTAGAAGCGCTGTTTTGTTTTCATTATACTCATTTTTATAGTTACCTTCTATTCATGGTGAATGATAATATTTTACCTTTTATATAGTGATTTAAAGTTCCCATTATAAATACACACATGAAGGGGAAAAAAGAGAGTCAATTTAAAGAAAAATATTGTATGAATTATAGTATAGGAGGTTTGCAGACACAGAACAAATCATGCACATATGAAAAGAACTTGATGTTTTGGAAATGCTAGTTAAGCCCAACTACCTGTTTTACAGGTGGAACAGAGGCACAGAAAGGGCAAGTGGTTGCCAGAAATTAGCCAGCCAGCTTCTGGTTCAGTCTTCCCCACTCTCCTCTGCCATGCATCTCTCTCTAAAACTCTTTCTTCATTTATTTTGTGACAAGGAAAGAAAATGTTAACCAAAGAGTTCTTTTGATGGCAAGGGGCATGGGGGTTGGGGGCGGGGGGGTGGGGTGGGTGCGGTGGGTAGGATGTGTTCTGGATTCCCCAGCAGTGAACAGGCACCCTATCTTCTGGGTGGGGTCAGCAGGGTGGCAGGCATCTGATGTGGCATCAGGTCACACAGTGACTGAGCAAAACACAGGGGAAAACAGACCACTGGGAGAGGAATGCAGAGGAATGATCATAGCTTACAAAACACAGCGTTAATAAAGACCACAAAGATACACCTAAGAGAGGAAAATGAGTCTCTGCCTCTGTAAATAAATCCACGGCTTGCAAACAAAAACATGCCAGAAAAGCCAACTGCAAATGTACTCCTAGAAAAGGAGACCAGATGTCCCTGGAATCTTTTTAATTAAATTGTGAGTCAATTGCAAGTCAGAGGGTGGGGGTGCTGAGGGGGGTGGAATTTTGCTTTCTAAGACTGCCAGATGCAAAGTCCAATTTCCAGGATAATATATCCAGGGTGGAAGAGGCTTTCCAAAATTTAATTACATATTGCCTAGCAACTGAGAAGATGAACAGGAATAAAGTTGGGGGACCTGGGGTGATGTGTTAAAGATGTTGATGCCCCAGGTTGGAGAACGCACATTGACAGCAGGCTGTGGTCAGGAATGACAGGAGGTAGTTTCAGTTACATGAATTATAAGTCTCATTCTGCTCAGTTTCCCCTGGGCTGACCAACCCAGCAACCTGGCAGAATTAGGACTCTGCTTTCTTCATCTTTCACAATAGAAGCATCTTCTCTATGTGTAAAAAGTAATATGTACTGTAAAAAATGCAACAGTATAGAAATCTACAAGGCAGCAAGTGAAGCCTCTCCGTCCAACTAGAGCCACTCTTAACATCTTTGTGCATCTTTCCAGGATTTTCCATTCAGAGTTCATTTTCCTTTTTCTGCCTAAATGAGCTATTACTACATAATGTTTTTTTAATGTTTTATATTAGAGTACAGCTGATTAAAAATGTTGTGTTAGTTGCATGTGTATGGCAAAGTGATTCAGTTATTCATACACATGCACATACTCTTTTACATTGTTACTTAACATCGAGCAGAGCTCTCTGAGCTCCACAGTAGGTCCTTGTTGGTTATCCATTTTCAATACAGCAGAGAGTACATGTCAATCCCAAACTCCCTTGGGATTGACACATATACACTTATTGGTACTATGTATAAAACAGATATCTAATGAGAATATACTATATAGCACAGGGAAATCTACTTAATGCACTGTGGCGACCTGAATGTAAAGAAGCCCAAAAGGGATATATGTATATGTATGTGTATGTGTATATGTATATGTATGGGGTATATGTATATGTATGCGGTGTATGTATATGTATGTGGTATATGTATATGCATGACCGATTCATTTTGCTATACAGCAGAAATGAACACAGCATTGTCAAGCAACTATACTCTAATAAAAATTAATCAAAAATACATAGTTTCATAATCTACTTTCCTCTAAGAGATAGTGGATTTTTTAAACTTTTGATTTTCTTTATTGAAATAGAAATATATAGCCTGTCAGGCTCCTCTATCCATGGAATTCTCCAGGCAAGAACACTGGAGTGGGTTGCCATACCCTTCTCCAAGAATATACAGAAAAGTCCACAAACATTGCCACCACCATTGAGAACAATACATGGACCACTGCAACCCTTCCTCCCTCCCATCCAGTTTTCTCATATTCCCTGCTAATCACTACCCCATCCCTTCTATCCAAGCATATTCATTCCCCTGACTTCAAATATATATTATTTTAGCTGATTTTGAACTTCACATGGAAGGAGGCATATACTATGGATTCTTCGGCGTTGGCTTATTCACCCCACATTTTGTAAGATACATTTATGTAGCTGGGTGTTTGTTGTTGGTCAGTCACTTGGTTGTGTCCAAATCTGCGACCCCATGGACTGCAGCATGCCAGGCTTCTCTGTCCATCACCATCTCCCGGAGCTTGCCCAAACTCATGCCCATTGAGTCAGTGATGCCATCCAACCACGTTATCCTCTGTCGTCCCCTTCTCCTCCTGCCCTCAGTCTTTCCCAGCATCAGGGTCTCTTCCAAAGAGTCGGCTCTTCACATCAGGTGGTCAAAGTATTGGAGCTTCAGCATCAGTCCTTCCAAGGAATATTCAGGGCTGATTTCCTTTAGGATTGACTGGTTTGATCTACAGTTCAGTGTAGCTGTCCTTTCTTTTTATTTGTATAGTGCTCCAATGTATGATTATATAATAATTGATTTACCCATTCCAATGCTGATGAACTTCTAGGCTGTCTCCAGTTTGGGGCCATATATAGAAATGGTTTATGCATTCTTTTTGGTACATGTAAAAAGATCTTTCTCAGGTAAATACCTAGAAGTGAAATTGCCACTTTCCTGAAATGTCTGTACCAACGTACACATCCCACATCAGTTTATGAAAGTTACTAAATTCATCATTTTTAATGTCTGCTTCATGTTTTATTGTATGGATAGCTCCATAGTGTTCTATTGATGGAATTTTTGGTTGTTTCCAATTGTATTATACATATATGTCTTTTTAAAAAACAAAGTTTCCATGAAAATACTTCTGCATTTATCTTTGACTACTTATATGATTATTCCTTAGGATGAATTCCTAGGAGCGAGATTTTGGGGATCAAAAAGCACATGTATTTTAAATTTTCATTTGTCCAGGTTTCCTGAGTTTTCTTTCTAATTTCTTGCAATCCCATATTTCTTCTGGCTGTTCCTAAATTTCATCTTTTTGTTTGCTTCCTTGAACACTCTCCAGTTATCAATTGTTCCAGAAATGATCTCTGCACTTCTCGGGGCAGGCCTGAATGAGCTGGTTGGAAAGATGAGGTCTAGGAATGCTATGGACCTAGACATGGAGTTCAGCTTAATTCAGTTGCTCAGTCATGTCAGACACGGAGATCACAGTTCACAAAATCTGTTCCAAGTCTTAAGAAAGAGTTGGTCACCGAAATGTGCTTCTTAAATTTTGTCTGATCCTCCCATTACCTTAGAGTAGCAACCTTGGACCCAAAGAACATTGTTCCTTTGGATCCCAGTGATTTCTGGATGTGTGGTCCTTAGGAAACATCAGTCATGTGGGAAGAAAAGAATCCATCAAGTGAATGCTGACATTCAGACATTTATTGAGAGCATTATGTGCCAGCTACTATTCTAGACCTTGGTTATCTGAAGACAATTAGTATCTAGGAGACAGAGATTTAGGGCAAAAATTCTGCAATGAAGATATGACATGTTACATGAGCACAGACGGGGGAATAAACACAGAGGGACAGAAAAGGCTTAATGGAAAATTCATATATTTGCTGCTCTATCTGAGTCAGTTTGGCTGAGGATTAACCACTTTTAAGAGGGATATGAATTTGTCAATGATTCCTATTTCCTGTTCCCCTCCAACACACCAGGACCTACAGGATGATGTTTTATTTAGGCTATCTCTGTCAATTTTTACAATAACCTTATAGATTGGTCACTCCCCCCATTCCTCAGAGGATGAACTTAAGGCTCAAAGAGAATAAAATGAACTTGCCAAGGTTGCAGACTTAGTCGCAAGGAAAAGGAAGATGAGAAACCATCACTGTCAAATTCCCAAGACCAGGCTCTTTTACCATCTGTGGGACATTTAACAAAGGGCAAGCAAAAGCCCAATTAGAAAGGTTTTGAGATTTATTGTGAAGGCAGGCAGGAAACAGGACACAGGGAAGGGGTACCGGTCTCCATCCGAGGAGTCGAGGTTCCACTGGGGAGGTGGCTCTTGGAGGGTGAACACAGTGGTTTTTGGAACCTCATGGAGAGAGAAGCAGCGCTCATCACTTGCTACAGAAAGAAGCCACAGAAGTTGCCTCCCCGTGCTCACCTCTGCATCCTCACACTCAGGCATCCCGTGAGGAGCACGTTGGCAAGGCAGATGGGAACATGCAAGGAGGGATTCAAATGCCCCAGCTGCACCAGAGGTCTGGCATGGTTAGCACCTTCTGAAAGCAGCGCAGGGACATGGGATTTAGGCAGGATGACACTAATGGCCCCTTCCCGAGAAGACTTAAATAAGGGGCAAAGCTGAGACTTGAACTCACGTCTCCAGGTTCATGGTTTCCATGTGAGAAAGTTGTTCTACTATAATGCACTGATGCTGTTTGCTCTTAGCAAGAGCTAGGAACATTTTTTCTCTGTGCTATGAAAGTACTATTGATAGTCATACATTTATACACTAATTAAATTTTATTTATTCATTTATTTATCTATTTGACAATATTTATAGCAGGGGGCAGCAATTTATTTATTATTTATGTGAATGTTGATCCAGTAAATAGTTCAACCTTATGAGACTTACAGTACCTATACTCTCAACCCTGCCACTGTATCATCATGGAATCAGCCTTATAATATGTAAATGAATGGGTGTTCTCTGTTCCAATAAAACTTTATTTACAAAAACAAATGACATGGGACATGGGGTAGCCACTGGCAGAGGAATAAAGTGAGACCCCTTCCTCACACTGAATAGAAAAATTAACTCAAAATGGATTAAAGACTTAAATGTAAAGTCTGAAAAAATAAAGGCATAGATCTTTATTACCCTAAATTACACCATGGTTTTCAGTTATGACACCAAATACACAAGCCAAAAAAGAAGATAAATCAGACTTTATCAAAATTTCTTTTATATTGCAAAGAACACCATTAAGAAAGTGAAAACAATCCACAAAATACAAATACATTTGCAAACCATATATCTGATAAGGGTATCATATTCAAAATATATAAATAACTCATACAATGTGGGAGACCTGGGTTCGATCCCTGGGTTGGGAAGATCCCCTGGAGAAGGAAACAGCTACCCACTCCAGTATTCTGACCTATAGAATTCCATGGACTGTATACTCCATGGGGTCACAAAGAGTTGGACATAACTGAGTGACTTTCACTTTCATACAACATAATAATAAAAAGACAAGTCACCCAATTAAAGAATGAACAAAGAATGAGACATTTCTTCTTAGAAGATATATAAATGGTTGATAAGCACATGGAAGGATGCTCAACATGATGAGTCATTAGGGAAATGCAAATCAAAACCCACAAGGAGATACCACCCCACAGAGAGATGGCGCTAATTAAGTAGACCAACAAGGGTGAGTGTTGGTGAGAGTGTGAGGCCATCTCTCATCCTGTCTGATGAAACTCTCACACCCTGCCGGTGAGAATGAAAAATGGTACAGTCATTTGGGGAAACATAAAAAAGTTAAACATAGTTATCACATAGCCCAGAAACTCCACTTCTACATACATATCCAAGAGAAATAAAAACATATTTCTATATAAAACTTGTACATAGATGTTCTTAATAGCATTATTCATGATCACCAAAAAGTGGGAACAACCCAAATGACCCAAATGTCCATCAGCTGAACATAAAATGTGGTCTAGCTGGACAACGGAGTACTGTGTGTGTTAGTCGTTAAGTTATATCTGACTCTTTGTGACCTCGTGGACTGTAGCCCACCAGGTTCTTCTGTCCATGGGATTCTCCAGGCCAGGATACTGGAGTGGGTAGCTGTTCCCTTTTCCAGGGGATCTTCCCAACCCGGGGATGAAACCCGTGTCTCTTGCGTTGCAGGCGGATTCTTTATCATCTGAGCCACCAGGGAAGCCCTGCTCAGCCATAAATAGGAATGAAGTACAGATACAAGTTATAACATAGGTGTTCCTTGAAATCAACACGCTAAGTGAAAGAACCCAGGTATATGGTATGATTCTGTTCATATGAAATGCTGGGATTAGGCAAATCTATGAAGGTGCCATGTAGATTAGTGGTCGCCTAGAACTACAGGTGAGGGGCTGTGGGGATGCCATGGTTAATAGCACATCCCTGGAGCTAGGCCCTCCTGGACTTAATCCCAGCCATGCTTCCCTCCAGCTGTATGACTCTGAGGATGCTACTGATGGCCTGGTTGTGCCTCAGTTTCCTCCCCTCTAAAATGATCAGAACTATACCTATGTTTCACATGTGGCGCTAGTGGTAATGAACCCACCTGCCAACGCAGGAAACATGAGACTCAGGTTGGATCCCTGGGTCGGGAAGATCCCCTGGAGGAGGGAATGGCATCCCACTCCAGTATTCTCACCTGGAGAATCCCATGGACAGAGGAGCCTGGCGAACTACAGTCCACTGGGGTGCAAAGAGTCATACACAACTGAAGTGACTTGGCAAGCACGCATACCTATGTCACTGTGAGATGCAGTGAGTCAATACATGCAACGTTCTCAGAGCAGCGCTGTTGCTGTGTTTTGAGGATCAGGGCTGGCCCTCACCAAAGGGGGCCGGGGGAGGCACTGTGCCTCGTGGTTGATGAGTCCCTGAGGAGTCCCTGCCCCTGCTGGGGCTGTTTTCCTCCTGTGTGAGCCGTGGGAGTCCATGATCAAGTGCAGTGACAGTCTCCGCCTCTCCCACCCAGGCTCCCTTCAGGCTTTCCCACATACATCCCAGGCCTGTGGCTCAAGGTGACTTCTAAACACACCCCCTGGGAGGACTGAGCTCCCTGGGGCCCTGGCAGGAGGGCCTCCAGGGATGAGATGCTTCCTGAGGTCGGGGGGCTCTGTCAGCTCAACTGGGACACGGAGGGGCCAGGGTCAGGCTGCAGTACGTCACCACCTTGGGATAATTAAAAGTGCATTGCACATGGCAACTATTCTGGGCAGCACTTGAAGAAAGAACACTGGTCGATGCTAATTGACTGCATCAAGGCAGCAGGGAGCCCAGTCATATCCCTTCCAGTGTCTCCCCAGTGCTAACCCAGCCTCCTTCCTGCCTGCTGAGGCTGACCTGCTGACTTTCCCAGTTTCCAGGATGGACGATACGGGAGCAGACCCCATGGACAGGAGCTGGGAAGGGGGCAGGGGTGCGTGGTGATGCTTCTCCCTGATGCACACTTGCCTCATTCAGGATCAGGACAGGTCTGCCTCCCGCCCCTTCCAGTCTAGAGGTGTCTTCTCCCAAGGCAGCCTTCTCAGTAAGCTAGGGGCTTCTGTGTTCTCAGAGCCCTCAGAGAGAGAGGACTCAGCTGCCTGAATGATGGGGGGAGGCAGGGAAAGATGGCCACAGGAAAGAGGGAGGCTGATGAATTATGCATGGCTGGAGGTGATGGTAAACATCCCTGGATGGCTCTGATGAGCTGACGGCAGACAGGCGGGAGGCAAGGGGGAGCGGGATGCTGAGTCACAGCAAAGGGGGTGATTAGTCTGTCAGCCGTGCCCACCTCTGGGTGTGGTGAGGTATCGGGGCTGAGTCACGTTCTGCAGGAGGAGAGTGAAGAGCGTGGACCCCAGAAGACCAGGGAGGAAGCATATGTTTCTGATGAGCCATGCTGTTCAGAGATTTCCTCCTTCCCCCCTACCTTCAGGCTCAGTCCCCCTTTCCAGCACCCCTAGAAATTATCCAACCTGGACCAGCCAGCCAGATCTCAGCCAGAAGAGATCGGGACTCCTCCCTCCTCAGCGAGGAGGGGATGCAGATAGTCCTCCATTGCTTCTTGTGAGTCTGACTTGTCTCATGGGCGGCCGTGAAGCCCAGCCTGGGAAATCATGGAACTGGGCCTGAAGTCAGGAGTGGGACTAATTGACAGCACATCACAGAGCATCAAGCCATGGAGACCTGAGATGGAGGGAAGCCAAGAGCCTACAGACAGCTAGAACCAAGGGTCAGTCTGAGCAGGCCGGGCAGGAAATTATAAGGGAGATAGACAGCAGCTGGAGACACCAAGATGGAAGGATGGGTGGATGGGCTCATTCATTCATTAACTGGCAAAACCTTACGGGGCACTGCTACATATCAGGCACATACCACTCACCTAGACCAGACATCCTGGAACGTGAAGTCAAGTGGGCCTTGTATTCACTATGTTCAAAGTTTTCACTATGAACAAAGCTAGTGGAGGGGATGGAATTCCAGTTGGGCTATTTCAAACCTAAAAGATGGTGCTGTGAAACTGCTGAACTCAATGCTAGCAAATTCGGAAAACTCAGCAGTGGCCACAGGACTGGAAAAAGTCAGTGTTCATTCCAATCCCAAAGAAAGGCAATGCCAAAGAATGCTCAAACTACTGCACAATTGCACTCATCTCACACACTAGTAAAGTAATGCTCAAAATTCTCCAAGCCAGGCTTCAACAGTACATGAACTGAGAACTTCCACATGTTCAAAGTGGATTTAGAAAAGGCAGAGGAACCAGAGATCAAATTACCAACATCTGTCAGATCATCAAAAAAGCAAGAGAGTTCCAGAAAAACATCTACTTCTGCTTTACTGACTATGCCAAAGCCTTTGACTATGTGGATCACAACAAACTGTGGAAAATTCTGAAAGAGATGGAATACCAGACCATCTGACCTGCCTCTTGAGAAATCTGTATGCAGGTCCGGAATCAACAGTTAGAACTGGACATGGAACAACAGACTGGTTCCAAATAGGGAAAGGAGGCCGTCAAGGCTGTATATGTTGTCACCCTGCTTATCCAGCTTACATGCTGAGTACACATCATGCGAAACGCTGGGTCGGATGAAGCACAAGCTGGAATCAAGATTGCCAGGAGAAATATCAATAACCTCAGATATGCAGATGACACCACCCTTATGGCAGAAAGTGAAGAACTAAAGAGCCTCTTGATGAAAGTTAAAGAGGAGAGTGAAAAAGTTGGCTTAAAACTCAACATTCAGAAAATTAAGATCATGGCATCTGGTCCCATCACTTCATGGGAAATAGATAGGGAAATAATGGAAACAGTGACAGACATTTTTTTTGGTGGGGGGGCTCCAAAATCACTGCAGGTGGTGACTGCAGCCATGAAATTAAAAGACGCTTGCTCCTTGGAAGAAAAGTTATGACCAACAGCATATTAAAAAGCAGAGACATTACTTTACCAACAAACGTCTGTCTAGTTAAAGCTATGGTTTTGCCAGTAGTCATGCATGGATGTGAGAGTTGGGCTATAAAGAAAGCTGAGTGCTGAAGAATTGATGCTTTTGAACTATGGTGTTGGAGAAGACTCTTGAGAGTTCCTTGGATTTCAAGGAAATCCAGTCCATCCTAAAGGAAATAAGTCCTGAATATTCATTAGAAGGATTGATGCTGAAGCTGAAACTTCCCACTTGATGGGAAGAACTGACTCACTGGAAAAGACCCTGAAGCTGGGAAAGATTGAAGGTGGGAGGAGAAGGGGACGACAGAGGATGAGATGGTTGGATGGCATCACCGACTCAATGGACATGAGTTTGAGTAAAGTCCGGGAGTTGGTGATGGACAGGGAGGCCTGGTGTGCTGCAGTCCATGGAGTTGCAAAGAGTCAGACATGACTGAGCGACTGATCTGAACATACCAGGCAATCCTTCTTATGTGTTGGGATCACCAAGATGGTCCAGATACCGATCCTCATGGGATGGTTTGGAGGGGACAAAAAATAAAAATAAAAACTCAAGTAAGCACTGGACATCCATACTTCAGCCATCTGATGCAAAGAGCTGACTTATAGGAAAAGACCCTGATGCTAGGAAAGATTGAAGGTGAAAGGAGAAAGGGGTGGCAGAGGATGAGATGGTTAAATAGCATCACCCACTCACTGCACATGAGTTTGAGCAGTGAGCTTGGTGGTGTGAGAAGACCACCTTGGGTAGCAGACCTCAGAGCTGGTCCTTGGACATGGGAACCTGGGGGACAGGGCACTGGAGGAGGGGAAGAGCTCCCATATTCAGAGCCCCAGGAGGGCTGCTGTGGCTTGAATAACAAGGAAGGAAGAGGTGGGGTGGGAGCTGGAAGAGGGCCAGGTCACACAGGGCCCTGGTGCAGAAGAGACTGGATATCCAGTGCTGTGCAAAGCTGTGGATAATTTTTGTGAGGGCAAATCCCAGGAAAGTGGCTGCTGTGGACATGTTTGCCACTCTGCTTTGCCACTCTGGCCCTCTCTGAAGGCTGGAGGCATAATGCTTGGTCTTGATAGGCAGTCCTTACCCAGAGCCTGCAGGCTAGCCTCCAAGCTATAAGAGCATCAAAACACTTGAAGACAGGATAAGAGGAATGTTTACAAAGCACAAATGCTCATCACAGTGGAGATAAATAGGATTCAGAGTTAAAAAACATGTCGACCAGGAAAGTGGTAGGATTTGACTCTGACTCAGAGCCGGTGATCTTAACTGTTTGTCTGCACTTGAAAGAACTGGAGGGCTTAGTTAAGATCTTGTGTTTCAACTTCAGAATCTGACCTGTGGGGAAGGGGATAAGCTGTGATGAAATGGCTGGCTGGTGGTTGAAAGAGCTAGGACTGAGGCAGAGACCTTCTGTCTTGAGGTGTGGGACTCTCCCACTCTGCTCTTGACAGGCACGTGGGGCAGTAGAAAAGGGAGGATTTGGAATCCTTCCCGTGTCATCACTTAATACTGGGTGACCTTGGACAGGTTTCCTTGCTTCTCTAAGCCTCAGGATGCTTATCCATAAAGTGGGGTATTAGAATCAAGTTCAATCTTAACAAAGGATTGCTGTAAAGATTAACAGGAGTAATGCCATATGCAAAAACACCTGAGGCTGTTTTTGAAGCCTCAAGCAGAGGTGAGTTTCAGACCCAGGCATGAGCGCCTCCCAAGGCTCAGAATTCTGTGTGTCCATGACCGCATCTGGAAGCAGATGACCCAAACTCCTCCTCTTTTGGAAAAGTGTAGTCTGGAGCTCTGATCCCCTCCGGCGAGCCTCCAGCCTCCAGAACATGGGAGAGAGAGCTCCAGATCTATATCTTAGCTGGGCAGCTGGATGGCCCGACTCTGACCGGTTACTGCCCTCCTCTTCCAAGATGGTCCTGCTTTCAGTCTTTCTTTCCTCATAAGATTTCCCAGTCACTGGTCTGGAGACCAAGGCTTTAGTCCCACATCTTTGGATTTGGCATCATCTAGGTTTTAACCACAATCACCTTGTGCTTGACTTTGCCCCTCTCCCTAGGATTTGACTGACAGGAGCATCTAGAGATGCCCAGATGAGAGGAGAAAATTTTGTGTCTGCCAGAGTTGGCTGGACCCTACTTACTTGCAAAACCCCGCACAATGTACACTATACCCTTCTGACCACATGAGCAGGAGGAATGGAAGGATCTTCCACCTCTTATTTCAGATAGAGTTGCCAGATGAAACATGGGACACTGTTCAATTTGAATTTCAGAGAAGCAACACATTTCCAGCAAAAGTGTATCCCAAATATTGCAGTGAATATAAAAACTAAAAATCAATCTGTTGTTTATCTGAAATTCAACTGGGTGTTCTCTAATTTCATTTGCTAAACCAAATGGCCTTAGTTTCCAATCGGCCATCCTTCCCACCATGGGCCCCTGACCTTGAGCCTCAGTTCTGAGAATGGCTTAACCTGGCCTGGGACTCGGCCTTGAACCCCTTGTACCCAGACGCCTCTGATAGATGTGTCCCCATTCTCCTGTGGCTGACCCTCATCATGACAACCTCTTTCCTAGTGTCCCAGGCTCCCTGACTTCCTAACTCATGTTGTTTCACGGGCACAGTCTTCCTCCACCTCTTTGCTGGCCACAGACTACCCTCAGGCCAGCCTTCTGATGGTCAGTACTTGTGAATAGTGGGGGTTTGGGGACTTCCCTGGTAGGTCAATTGGAAAAGAATCTGCCTGCAACGCAGGAGACCCCAGTTCAATTCCTGGGTCGGGAAGATCCCCTGGAGAAGGGACAGGCTACCCTCTCCAGTATTCTTGGGCTTCCCTTGTGGCTCAGCTGGTAAAGAATCTGCCTGCAATGTGGGAGACCTGGGTTTGATCCCTGGGTTGGGAAGACCCCCTGGAGAAGGGAAAGGTTACCCCCTTCCAGTATTCTGGCCTGGAGAATTCCATGGACTGTATATTCCATGGGGTCGCAAAGAATCAGACACAACTGAGTGACTTTCACTTCATTTCATCAGCACCTTGCTCCCCACTGCCTAAAGTTCCCTCTGGTGAAAGTCATCTACGGCTAGTCAGCACACAGTCTTTGTTTTGTTTTGTTTTTTAATTTCAGATTTTATTTTTGTCTGCGTGGCACAGCAGGTGGGATCTTAGGCCCCTGAACAGGGATTGAACCCCATGCCCCTTGCATCGGAAGTGTGTGTGGAGTTTCAACCCCTGGACCATCAGGGAAGTCCCAGCACACATTATTTGGACAGCTTGCTCTCACTGTCTTACCAGGGAGCACACCTGTTACTAGTCTTGCCCTTTCTTCCCAGTGGTGCTCCAGTCTTGTTAAAAATAACTGCCCTTCCCTATGGAAAACGGGGTTTTGCAGGTGGCACTAGTGGTAAAGAACCTGCCTGCCAATGCAGGAAACATAAGAGATGTGAGTTTGATCCCTGGGTCAGGAAGATCTCCAGGAGTAGGAAATGGCAACCCACTCTAGTATTCTTGCCTGGTGGGCAATGCCCCTGGACAGATGACCCTGGTGGGCTACAGTCCACGGGGTCACAAAGAGTCAGACACGACTGAAGCTACTCAGCACACAAGCACACACTAAATCCCTTAGGGAAAAAAAGTCCCTATGGAAAACATTATGGAAGCTCCTTAAAAATTTGAAAATAGAATTACTATATGATCCAGAAATCCCTCTCCTGGGACTAGATCTAGAGAAAACCATCATATGAAAAGATATGCACACTCCCATAGCAGCACTATTCACAATAGCCGAGACATAGAAGCAACCTATGTGTCCAATGACAGATAAATGGATAGAGAAGATGTGAGGTGTGTGTGTGTATATACACACACACATACACACACACAATGGGATATTACTCAACCATATAAGAATAATGCCATTTGCAGCTACATGGATGGACCTAGAGATTATCATAGTAATTGAAGTCAGCCAGAAAGAGACAAATATCATAAGATATCACTTATATGATAGGGGGAGAGTGAAAGAGCTGGCTTAAAACTAAATATTAAAAAAACCAAGATCATGGCATCGAGCCCCATTACTTCATGGCAAATAGAAGAGGAAAAGGTGGAAGTAGGGACAGATTTCCTCTTCTTGGGCTCTAAAATCACTGCAGATGGTGACTGCAGCCATGAGATCAGAAGACGACTGCTTCTTGGCAGGAAAGCTATGACAAACCTAGACAGTGTGATGAAAAGCAGAGATATTACTCTGTTTACAAAGGTCATGTAGTCAAGGCTGTGGTCTTCCCAGTGGTCACGTATGGTTGTGAGAGCTGGACCATAAAGAAGGCAGAGCACCAAAGAATTGATGCCTTTGAACTATGGTGCTGGAGAACACTCCTGAAATTCCCTTGAACAGCAAGGAGATCAAACCAGTCAATCTTAATGGAAATCAACCCTGAATACTCATCAGAAGGACTGATTCTGAAGCTGAAGCTCCAGTATTTTGGTCATCTGATATAAACAGCTGACTCATTAGAAAAGTCCCTGATACTGGCAAAGATTGAGGGCAGAATAAGAGGGTGTCAGAGGATGAGATGGTTGGATGGCATCACTGATGCAATGGGCATGAACTTGGGCAAACTTCAAGAGATGGTGAGGGACAGGGAGGCCTGGCATGCTGCAGTCCTTGAGGCCACAGTCAGACAAGACTGGGAGACTGAACACCAGCAACAATCATTTATATGTGGAATCTTTAAAAAAAATATTCAAATAAACTCATGTACAAAATATAAATGTACTCATAAACATAGAAAACAAACTTATGTTTACCAAAGGGGAAAGGGGGAGGGATAAATTAGGACTTTGGGATTAATTGATACACACTACTCTAAAGAAAGCTGAGCACAGAAGAATTGATGCTTTTGAACTGTGGTGTTGGAGAAGACTCTTGCAAGTCCCTTGGACTGCAAGGAGATCCAACCAGTCCATCCTAAGGAGATCAGTCCTGGGTGTTCATTGGAAGGACTAATGCTGAAGCTGAAACTCCAATACTTTGGCCACCTGATGCGAAGAGCTGACTCATTTGAAAAGACCCTGAAGCTGGGAAAGATTGAGGGCAGGAGGAAAAGGGGACGACAGAGGATGAGATGGTTGGATGGCATCACTGACTCAATGGACATGAGTTTGGGTAAACTCCGGGAGTTGGTGATGGACAGGGAGGCCTGGTGTGCTGCAGTTCATGGGGTCGCAAAGAGTCAGATACGACTGAACAACTAAACTAACGAACTAACTATATATAAAATAGATAATCAACAAGGACTTAGTTTCAGAGCACAGGAGAACTATATTCAGTATCTTATAATAACCTACAATGGAAAAGAATCTGAAAAAGAATATAACTGGATCACTTTGTTGTGCACCTGAAACTAACATAACATTGTGAATTAAATACACGTCAATAAAAAAAAATTAACACCCTCCCTCCCTCTTAACCTATGCCAAGCTCTGGCGACAGTCAATCTTTGAACTCCAAGAGGGCATGGACTACATGTTTGAGCCAATATCTATTGTATTCTCCATCGCCTAATAGCACTAGTCCCATGGTATACGCTTAGTAAATATTTGTTGAGTAAACGAAAATAGAACAGGAAACTAAGGCTCTGAGAACAGTTGGACTTTCAATTATTACTATTATTTTTACAAACAGAAATATCTCTGAGATCTCCAGAGTGCTCTTGGCTCATTTCTCCTGGATCACCAGCCCATGGTTCTCTCACCACAGGTATTTTTCATCACCATGTACATAAGGACATATAAAGTATGTGATTCCTTTGGCAATGGGCTTCCCTGGTAGCTCAGGGAGACCCAGGTTCAATCCCTGGGTCGGGAAGATCCCCTGGGGTAGGAAATGGCAGCCCACTCCAGTATTCTTGCCTGGAGAATCCCATGGATGGAGCAGCGTGGTGGGCTACAGTCCATAGGGTTGCAAAGAGTTGGACATGACTGAGCAACTTCACTTTCAATTTCTTTCCTTTGCCAATTATGGCTCAAGACGAAAGACATCCCAAAAGAGAGAGAAAAGGACAAAGGAAGAGAAACCATGTTGAGAATGACTTAGGCTGCCCCTCCCAGCAGAATTGTCAGCCAATAGCCAGGATCTTGTCTCCTTTACTCAACATGCACTCACTCACCCAGGCCTTCAGGGAGCTGTCCTGAAGGGTTAGTCACTTTCTTGCTTTTCCCCCAGATCCTTTTCATCCTGGTCCTGCCCTTCCTAATCCCCGACCCCCAGCTGTGCACTAAAATGCTTAATGAGTGAGGCTGCATTTCAACTCTTGGCCCCTAGTTTCACTCCAGCCAAAGGAACCCAGCCCGCAGGAAAATGATGAACCAATGGTGCTTTTCTTTAAGAATAATCCCCTTGAGAGGGCAAAGGGGCCAATGAGTGGTTCAATCCCAGTTTTTATAACACCACTCAGTGTAGATCTCTTAAGTCCAGTGAAGAGCAATGAAGCCCTATTGATTATCACTAAAAAAAAAAAAAAAAAAAAAAAAAAAAGGAGGGCGAGAAAAATGTATAAATTAGGAAAATTTCTCAATTGTGAGTTTTTTTTTTTTTAAAGAAAAGAGAGGGGCATTTCACGTCAGATATATTTAAAATTCAAAATAAAGAATTAAAAAAATGGGCCTAGGGACTTCCCTGGCAGTCCAGTGATTAAGACTCTGGATCTCCAGAGTAGAGGGTATGGGTTAGATCCCTGGTGCGGGAATTAAGATTGCCCATGCCATGTGGTTTGACCAAAAATGAAAAAGAAAATGGGCCTAAATGAGCAGCAGGAACATTTTCATCAAACGGATAGGGAACCAAGATCCCAAAGACTTTGACTCCAGGCCTCTCCTTGGTACTTACTGGCTGTGTTATCTTTATGTCTTCATAACTCTGTTTTCATCAGTAAAATGGAACTCCAGTTATGATCTTCCCTAACTCACAGGATCATGGTGGGAGGGAAACAAATCGGGAGACATACTCACTCCACTCTTTGAGAAGTCCTGCACAGAGAGGAGGGGGTTGTAGAGTCCTCCACGTGGAATCTCCCACCTGGGAAGGCCCTTGGGACTTTGCCACTGTGGGTGCTTAGGACACCTGGTCACTTTGTATCTGACGTGGTTAGGGAACAAGACTTTGTGGATCCCATTCAAACCAGGACATCTGCGACTAACCAAGAGTTTTAAAATTAAACCTAGTAAACAACAATAAGAATCCTGAGTGCCATAATTTATATTTTTTAACTTCCTGTCCACTGACCAAGGACCAGCATGTTATTGCACGATTTCAATGCTTCTGACAACTCTACAAGGAGAATAATGACCATCTCCATTTCCTAGACGAGGACAGTGAATCACTGGGAAGTGAAGTAAGATGCCCAAGGTCTCACAGCTCAATGAATGAATGGTAAAGCCTGTTTTCTAATAAATTTACATTTTCTTAACTATCCTGTCTTAAATTCCCTATATCTTCATTCATTTGACAACTATTTGTTGAGCACCTCCTGTATGCCCATCACTGTGCTAGGCACAGCAAACGCCATGGGGGAGGGGTGTGTGAAACAGGCAGTCTCCATTTGAGCAGAGCTCATAGTCCAGCTGTCCTTGAACTTGGAATCTGACCCAGGTCTGCTTCTCAGTTGGATGGGCAAGGAGCAGAGTGGTCCAGCCTAGCCCCACAGATAAATTGTTATCCAAAGGCCACGTGATACATAATGATTCTGCAGAATTGACTTTCTATGTACCTCTCTGAGAATTGCAGCTTCCCTGGAAACATTTCTGTTATCCAGTAGCCCATGTGTTGAGGTTGGGATCTGAGTTTCACATCAAATTTATGTTAACTCTGCTTTTCTGATCTAGGGAGCAAAGCTCGACATTTTTTCTCAGCTCACAAAAACCCCAGAGTGTGTGCTTTGCCACAGTAAATGGTAAGGCGTATCTCAACATATTAAAATAGATAATAGCAGCTAGGAGGCCAAGGGCATATATTGCTTATTTTTACTCCTTTCTCCTGTCTTCTTGTCTGATGTCCTGCATCTGCATGCTGAATAAAATTCTGATAAATGAATGAAACAAGTGGACCAGTTGTCCTAGCTCCATACAAAGACTGCAGACTTTGTTTCTGGGTCTGTTCAACCATTTAAAACATAGGAGAATTTGTACCTAGGAGGAACCAGGTAGAGGATTATGTACTTGTTTCACTGCAATTCGAGGACTATGTCAGAGCAAATAGATCAGTAGCCTCACAAAGTACAGAAAGCCTGCCAACCCTTCCCTCCCATAGATTTTCCCTGGACAGTCCCCTCCATTGGTCTGTCTTAAGATCCATCACTGCCACACAGATGAGTCCTGAATCTTTTCTAGCCCCATGCATTTTCTTCTCAGCCCCATGCACACGTCAGTTTGCCTGCTGGCTATCTCCCCATGAACAGTCCACAAGAACCACAGACTCTATAAGAACCAGACTCAAGACTTAAGACAGCACTTCCCTTGCCCCCACATCCAACAAATATCTCTCTGAGTTCCCTGCAATAGTAGATGAACCATTCATTCTGTAAAACAAAGAATGAAAAACAAAACAAAGTTCACATGTATTTGGTACTTGTGTTTCATGCTCTATCTGACAGATGAGAAAATTGAAGCAATTTGCCCTCGGTCACCCTAGTAAGTTCAAGACTTAGGATTCAAAGTCAGGAAGTCCGGAGCCCAAGGAGTACCACACGACTATCTCTCTGCCTGAGCACTGAGCTGGACATTCTTTGTTCACAACCCCACACCAGTCATTTCTCTGCCCTTTTTTTGTCTTACTTTGGGCATCAGGAGGCTGACTTCTATGCACCATGCCATCCAGGCTCCCTTGCCCTCTGGCTGAGGGTTGGGTGTGGTCAATGGGAGATTAAAAGCCTGGAAGGAGGGGACATAATGTATATCTACGGCTGATTCAGGTTGATGTTTGGCATAAACAAACACAATTCTATAAAACAATTATCCTTCAATTAAAAATAAATACCTTAATGGTGAAGGTGTGGAGAAAGGGGAACCCTCTTGCATTGCTCGTGGGAATGTAAATGGATACAGCCACTATGGAAGACGGTGTGGAGATTCCTTTAAAAAAAATTAGGAATAAAACCACCATATGACCCAGCAACCCCTCTCCTAGGCATACACCATGAGGAAACCAAAATTGAAAAAGACACGCACCCCAATGTTCATTGCAGCACTATCATTCTACAATAGCTAGAACATGGAAGCAACCTAAATGTCCATCGACAGATGAATGGATAAAGAAGCTGTGGTACATACATATGAAGGAATATTAACTCAGCCGTAAAAGGAATGCATTTGAGCCAGTTCTGATGAGGTGGAGAAACCGAGAGCCTGTTACACAGAGTGAAGTAAGTCAGAAAGAGAAATATAAATATCATATACTGAGGCATATATGTGGAATCTAGAGAGATGGTACTGATGAATTTATTTTCAGGGCAGCAGTGGAGAAACAGACCTAGAGAACAGAGAGAATAGACCCGTGGACACAGCGGGAGGGAAGAAGGGGGAGCATGAGATGAATGGAGAGAGTGACATGGAAACTTACAATACCATGTGTAAAATACACAGCCAATGGGAATTGGCTGTATGGCTCAGGGAACTCAAACCGGGGCTCGGCAACAATCTAGAAGGGAGGGATGGGGACAGAGCTGGGAGGGAGGGGACATGGGTGTACCTAGGGCTGATTCTTGTTGATGTTTGACAGAAAACAACAAAATTCTGTAAAGCAATTATCCTTCAATTAAAAAATAAATAAAGTGACAATAAATAAATACATTTTAAAAAGGCTGGAAGGAAGGCCAGGACAGTCACTCCCACATCTCTCTGCTTCCTCCAAGCCTCCCTCGGTACCAGCAGGGGCTGAGCTCCTCCCTGGGTCTGGCCTTGCTCCTGCACGCCCAGGGGTAGCAATAACTCCCTATGGTGTTTTGTCCCTGGGATGCTTCTCCGGAGCCACTGCTTCCCTGCTTACACCTCTGTAAATAGCCCTCCCCTTCTCATCCCTGCAGCCATCCCTTCAGATTCCAAACCTTGAGGGCTTGGAATTCCTCACCGAGGGCCTCCTCCCCCCACCCCGCCCCTTCTCCCAGCATTATGAAGGCCTGTGAATCCCATTCTTGGCATACCTCTAGTATTAGGTTCTTCCTGTCTAACCCTACCGATCTAACACTATCCCTTTAGCTTCCAACCTGGCCTCCCTGCAGGCAGGCTCTTCCATCTTCAATGTATCTTCCACCACAGTGACAGCTCTCCCCCTACAAAGCGCAGATTCGCTCTTCTCCTTGCCTCTTCAAAACCAATGATTCCTTAAGGCCCAAGAATACAATCAAACTCCTAAGCCTAGAGCAGGTCTTGTTCATTTGTGTATTTCTCTGGAGAACTTGCCTATATTTGATATACGCTGTATTGAGGGAAGAAAGTATGATCGTTACCTAGGTAGTTATAAAAGGTAGACAGCACAGAAACGCAGTGCTGTGGTGAGAGCATCCTCAAAGACTTTATCATCCCAACCTGTGCTGTAATCCCAGGATGAAAAGCTTCAGAAATGCTTCCCATCCCATCTATTTTACCCTTGTTCCCAACTTAAGAGCTTCATCACCCACAGCAGAGTTTCAGGTCACTCCTTCCACCCAGGGAAGCAGGACTGTGGATGGTTAGGAACACGGTCTGGAGTCAACACTTCCTATGCCCAATTCCTGTTCTGTTTGTACTTAAGTTACTGAATCATTTGAAGTCAATTTTCTTCTCTGTCAAACAGAGATAACAGTCATACCTACTGCACAGGATTTTGAAGGGCTTAAATGTCATGATATGTATAAAGTACAAAGCATGGCACTAGAATAAAGGAAGTCTTCAAAAATGAAAGCGGTATAACTATCTGCCCCATTACAAAATAGGCTTATTCTATTACATCTTATTGTGCCTATTGTACAAACTATGCATATAAAGCAATAATCATACATAGACTATTTCATTGAAGCACCTCCCACCCCAATGCTGAGACATATTGTTAGCCTTCTATTGCAAGAGGTAAAAGTAATATTCAGAGAGACTATATGTCTTACTTGAGGTCACACAGTAAGTGAGTGCTAGAGTCAAAACTGGAATTCATATTCTGATTCAAAAATACACTGTTTTGTGTTCTGTGTTCTATGTACTATTCTGCTAAGTCGCTTCAGTCGTGTCCGACTCTGTGCGACCCCATAGACAGCAGCCCACCAGGCTCCCCCGTCCCTGGGATTCTCCAGGCAAGAACACTGGAGTGGTTTCCATTTCCTTCTCCAATGCATGAAAGTGAAAAGGGAAAGTGAAGTCGCTCAGTTGTATCTGACTCTTAGCGACCCCATGGACTACAGCCTACTAGGCACCTCTATCCATGGGGTTTTCCAGGCAAGGGTACTGGAGTGGGTCGCCAGTGCCTTCTCTGGCTATGTACTATGGTGTCTTATCAAAAGATCATTTTTTTTCAGAAGAACGGATAAAGAAGTGGTACATATATACAGTGGGATATTACCTAGCCCTTAAAAATAATAAAATAATGCCATCTGCAGTACCATGGCTGGACTTAGACATTGTCATGCTCAGTGAAGTAAATCATATACAGAGGGAGAAATATCTTACGACATCCCTTATACGTGGAATCTAAAAATAAATGATAAAAATGAACTTATTTACAAAACAAAAACAGGCTCACATGCCTAGAGAACAAACATATGGTTGCCAATGGGGAAGGATGGGGGTAAGGGATAGTTAGGAGGTTTGAGATAGACAATGTACACACTACTATATTTAAAATAGATAATCACAAGCCCCTACCATTTAGCACAAGGAGCTCAATGTTATGCGGCAGCCTGTATAGGAGGGGAGTTTGGGGGAGAATGGATCCACGTAGCACTTCCCAGGTGGCACTAGTGGTAAAGAGCCCACCTGCCAATGCAGGAGACATAAGAGATGCAGATCCATTCCCAGGATCGGGAAGATCCCCTGGAAGAGGACATGGCAACCCACTCCAGTATTCTTGCCTGGAGAATCCCATGGACATAGGAACCTGGTGGGCTACAGTCCACGGGTCCCAAAAAGTTGGCCATGACTGAAGTGACTCAGAATGCATGCACGGAGACATATATATATATGACTGGGCTTCTCTGCTGTGTGGCTGAAACTATCACAACACTGCTAATCAGCTCTACTCGAATATAAGATAAAATATAATATAAAAATAAATAATACAAAAGTCATGTAAAATAAAGTCATAGAAAATAACAAGGTTTTAAAAAAGATCATTTTTCAAAACCTAGCTCAAATTCTCCTTCCTCCATGAACTCTTCCTTAATTTCTTGAGAAGGATTCACTAATCTGCCTTCTGCAGTCCAGAAGCACCCCCACTATAAACCTATACATTAAATGAAATTATTTGTATGCTATCTTTGGAAATGCACATTTCTGGCTCCTTCACTAAACTCTGCAAGCTTGGAGGACATCTCTGCTGTCACATTCATCCATGCAATCTCAGTGACCATCTCAGTACCTTACATAAGGTAGAAAAGACAGGAAGGCAATCCATGTGCAGTAGTATTTATCGGTCAGATTAAACCAGTTATATTTCAGTAATAAACAATCCCCCAAATCTTTCAAGAACAGAGGTTTGCTTCTCACAAATTACATTTTCTTCTTGCAGGCTGATTGGAGCTCAACTCCATGTCATGCTTTGGGACCCTGGCTGAAGGAGCAGCCGTGGCTCCATTACTGACAGCTTCATGGAAGATGGATGAAGACACACCAACCCTTAAAGTTTTAGCTTCATAGTGACAGACCTGCTCCTATTCACATCTCAGTGATCAAGGGAAGGCAGCAGGCCACTTCTGATGTCAGGGGCAGGAATACAACTGTCCTCCAGAGAGGGGCCCTGACTATGGAGTAACAGAAGTCTGACTTATCAGACAGAGTAAACAGTGAATCTGGAAACCAGCTCCATTTAGAAGGGAAAAACTAGCTTGGTATTGAAGACCTACTATGAGCCTGGAAGTATCTTCTATGTTCAACACAGAATCCTCATTCACACACACACACAGACACACACACACACACCCATGAGGGTGCAGAACACTGCTTCAGTTTTACAGATGAAGAATCCAAGGCTTTAAGAAGGAAAATAAAGTAAGCTCATGTCTATGGTAAAACAGTAGAACTGTTCTACTGGTAGAACAGTAGATTTGGGCTTGAGTCTAACTCTAAAGCATTACACTGTTCTCTTTGAGTTTGAGATGTCTAACTAAAAAAATCTCTCTCTTTCTACAAGAAATGGAGTAAATTGTTACTATTAATACTAGAAGTATCCTCCCTGAAACAGCAGTTTTGGCATCATTGGCTAGACGCGCAGATTCTCAGGCTCCACCCCAGCTTTTCTGAAGCAGAATTTGCATTTTTAACAAGATCTTCAGGTGACCTGAAGACATATTCACATTGAGAAACAACATGAATGGACTTAGAGACTGTCATGTTAATACAGACATATAGATACATGAAATGATACAACCGTTGGGAGGTCAGAGAAGGATTATAAGAAAATGTGATGAGTTGAATTCTAAAGGAGGAAGATGTTCATCTTTCTAAAGGAGGAAGATGTTTATCGCAGCACTGTTTATAATAGCCAGGACATGGAAGCAACCTAGATGTCCATCAGCAGATGAATGGATAAGGAAGCTGTGGTACATATACACCATGGAATATTACTCAGCCATTAAAAAGAATTCATTTGAATCAGTTCTAATGAGATGGATGAAACTGGAGCCCATTATACAGAGTGAAGTAAGCCAGAAAGATAAAGACAAATACAGCATACTAACGCATATATATGGAATTTAGAAAGATGGTAACGATAACCCTATATGCAAAACAGAAAAAGAGACTCAGATGTACAGAACAGAATATTGGACTCTGTGGGAGAAGGCGAGGGTGGGATGTTTAGAGAGAACAGCATCAAAACATGTATATTATCAAGGGTGAAACAGATCACCAGCCCAGGTTGGATGCATGAGACAAGTGCTTGGGGCTGGTGCACTGGGAAGACCCAGAGGGATTGGGTGGAGAGGGAGGTGGGAGGGGGGACTGGGATGGGGAATACATGTAAATCCATGGCTGATTCATGTCACTGTATGGCAAAAACCACTACAATATTGTAAAGTACTTAGCCTCCAACTAATAAAAATAAATGGAAAAAAAAATAAAGGAGAAAGAGTTAACTGGATAAAGAAGAGGAAGGGGATTGAAAAAGCAGGGGATGGGAGTCAAGACAGAGGTCAGGATGGGTGGGGGACAGTGAGGGCAAAAGTCCCTCATAGCAAGTGTGAGGGCTGCAGGCTCACATGGCCAGAAGATGAAGCTGGCGATCCTGCCTCCTGCATGGTCGGTCCCTAGGCATCATAAGATCCCAAGATTTCCTTAGCTCAAGCCATGAGATCCATTTTCCCTCCTAACCCTACCCACCCATCCTGTATCCCAGTTAGGGTTCCCAGAACTGGGATACCCAGAGGCAAGGACAAGAAGAGAATCACTGGCCACATGGAGCATCAGGACCGCATGGGCCAGAAGGGGACAGAGGTGTTGAAGTGTGGTGCTGGGGGTGGGGCGGGGGAAGCAGGGTGTGGATGAAACAGCTCTGGAGGCATGGAGGGGCCAGGGGTGTTAGTCATCTGTCCTCAAGCAAGTGACAATGTAGGTGCCCCTGGATAAAAAGCCAATTAAAGTACAATTAACCTCACTGAACTGCGGTTCTGAGTGCACGCCAGCTAGAGGTTTGGAGATCATTAAATATGGGGGTGGGTGAGTGGAGGGGCTGCAGGCTAAGGGCGGAGGGAGAAAAGCCCTTCTCTGAAGCCATAGCTTTCTTTGGGGGGTGGGGTGTTCTCTGTCACAACCAGTCTCAGCGTGGATGGGGCAGGAGACCTCTGTATGGGGGAAGCAGACAGACACAGAAGGTCTTTTTCTTCTGCCCCCTCTCTCCAAGCCTCAAGAATGGATGCAGCAGCTGCAAATTCATGTTGCTGAGTACAAGTGCTTCCTGAGTAAAGAAGGGATGGGAGGGGACCTCCTCCTGGCAGCTGGCTCCTAGAAACCCACTCAGTTTATTAGATTAGCAGGTTCCTCTCTTGTGGCAAGGGCACTGGAGAATGAAAGGCCAAACGGATCAGTTTCATGGAATCTGAGACTGATAAATTTTCAGAGCTGGGAGGCTCCTTGGAGAGCATCTGGTTCAACCCCCTCTTATTTTTCAGATGAGGAACCTGCAGCCCAGAGATAGGAAATAGCTTCTCTAAAGTCACAGTTGCTACTTGAAACTCAAAACTAAGAAGTACCAAATGATGGAAAGTGAATTCTCTCCATAATTTATCACTTCTGCATGTTTAGTATTATATTGAATTTACTTTTGATAAGGAGTACCTGCAATCTCAGAGGTAATTTACTGTGAAAGATAATTCTTAAGATTCCATCATTATTAACATTGACTTGAATTATGTTGCATTTTATACTGGAACATGAGTTTAATTTAACCCACAGCAAACAATTCTCTCAGTTAGAAAAAAAAAAAAAGTCTCTTTTCCACAATGAGAAGGCAGTCTGGCTTCTCACAGAGATAATACTAATATGAATTGCAGTTCTTTGCCTACATCTGCCTTTTCAATCAGATTTTCACACCTGTCTTTAAAATCTTCATTAGTGCCCATTGTTAGGCTGGGCACCTTGGAACAGGTAATCAGGCCTCACTACAGCATGGATGTGACAATCCCGACAGATGAGGGAAGAAGTAGCAAGACTCAGCCTGAGTTAATGAACATCAGGTGATCGGCTCCATGCTAAACCCTGAGGATGCAAAGGTCAGAGTTCAGAATGTTAGAGCCCACTCCTCCAGGAGCTCTCCAGGACTGCCACCATAATGCAAATCAGAAAAAGGGGATGGGCAAAGGGTAACGTCCCCCAAACAATCATAACCTTCTTTCAGCATTTGCCTAGAGTTGGACTCAGCCCAGGGTGAGGCCACCTCCCTTCACCCCAGTTGTTGTGACTTAATCTCTAAGTCAGGTCCCCTAAGTCGTGTCCAACTCTTTCGTGACCCCAAGAACTGTAGCCCTCCCGGCTCCTCTTTCCATGGGATTTCCCAGGCAAGGATACTGGAATGGTTGCCATTTCCTTCTCCAGGGAATCTTCCAGACCCAGGGATCGAACCTGTGTCTCCTGCTTGGCAGGCAGATTCTTTTCTACCAAGCCACCTGGGAAGACCATGAAATGGAACTCATATTCCTCCATCTGAAGACGCATTGTCCAATACGGTGGACACTACCAACAGGTGGCTATTTAAATTTAAATTAATATTTTAAAATAAAATTCAGTTCCTCAGTCTCACCTAGTTACATTTCAGGTGTCCAATGGCCACCCGTGGCTAGTGGCTACCATATTGGACAGTGTAGGTTTAGAAGTTTCCATCATTGTAAAAAGTCCTGTTGGACCGTGACAGCCAAAAGGTCGGCTTTGTCTGGCTTCCCCAGGGAGAGAACATTCTGCCTAAGAGGTAAGCAAAAGATGTCAGGAGGTCATTATTAACAGATTCAGGCATCAGAATGATGGCTTCTGCTGGGCACAGCGTGGGCAAAAGTAGATCTCCACTGACTGACCCCAGGGTCTGGTATAAACTGCACCTGACACCTGTTCTGCCAGTATTTCTCCAAATGATACTCGGGTAAACACTCAAACTGTGGATGTCATCTGCATTTCCTCAAAAGCCTTGCCAATGTCTTCCATTGCAGCTGAAATCTATCCAATACCCAGGATGTGAGATAATGGTGTTAACCAACATTCATCGTGTGCTTATACCGCATGCTACTCTGGCGCTAAGTGCTTTCAGAACAATCTTCCACTTGCTCCTCAAGAACCCCTGCGCTTACAGTATGCAGATGAAGAAGTGGAAGCCCAGTAAAGAACTTGCCCATGTTTACCAGCCAACGAGTGGAGAGTCAGAGACCAGACCCAGTCATCTCCAGAGCCTGACCTGAACCACCATTAGTGCTGTTTCTGAGGAGTTGGCTATAGCCCAGAGCTGAATGTTTCCAGGAGGAAAGACATCTAAACACTTCAATTCTCACTTATCCAAACCATCCAATGGGAGAACCTACTTTCCAGTCTTTACAAGGACTCTCTGAGGGTTTCAAAGGGTTTGGTGGGGAAAGTGCTTTTTGAACTTTCAACACCCATCTGAGTGTCAGGGGTCATAAAAGGAAAAAAAAGAAAAAACAACAACAAACTGATTGCTGACATTGACCTTCAGGTCAGAACTATTTCAGCTGAATAACCACCTGGAAGCTTGCTAGATATGCAGTTTCTTTGGACCCACTCCAAACGGTCCAGACTGCGAAGGTCCACGGCACCCTGGAGGAGGACCTGGAAACCCATTCTAGTATTCTTGCCTGGAGAACCCCTATGGACAGAGGAGCCTGGCGGGCTACGATCCACGGGACCACAAAGAGTTAGACAAGACCAAAGTGACTTAGCACATATGCACAGGTCCAGGGCACGGGGATCTTCATTTGCACCAGTGCCTCAGGTGGTCTGATGTGGGAATTCTTTGGCTCCTCTGAAAAATGTTGATTTTAGGTCTCCAGTTTTGGGACCCTGATGATCCATATACACATAGAGCAAAGCAGAGACTTTATTAAAGGAGAAGCAGCCCTGCCTAGTGGAGGGGGGTGGGGGCTGGCTCTCCAGATTCCTTCACCATCCTTAATTGTCCAAGGCAGGCGCCCGTCCTATCCTGAGCAGGGCTGAACAGAGGGAACTGCTTCCCGTGGGCACCAGAGTGCATCCCCGGGCACTTTTGTGGGGGAAGACCTGCTCTCCTTACATCCTAGTCTTTCTGAAAACTCATTTGGGAGAAACATAAGACTGTCTGAAAGGCATACAGTCTTTCCATTTTTTCTCCCCCTTCAGCTTTATTGAGATAGAAATGACCCATAACATTGTAAGTTTAAGGTATGCGATGTGTTGCTTTGATACACATGTATACTGTGAAATGACTACAATTATGTTAGTTGATACCTCCATCACGTCACATAATAACTTTTGCATGCGTGTGTGTCTGTGTGTGTGTGTGTGTGTATGTGGTAAGCACAGTTAACTCCTTAGCAACTTTCAAATATTTAATACAGTGTCATTAACTGTAGTTAGCACACTGTACATTAGATCCTGAGAACGTATTCATCTTAGAATTTGATTTTGTACACTTTGATCAAAATCTCCCCCATTTCTACCAACCTCTAGGCCCTGGCAACCACAATCCCTCTCTCTGTTTCTATGAATCTAGCTTTTTAAAAAGATTTTACATGTAAGTCTCTGTGTGACTCATTTCACTTACCTTAATACCCTCAAGGTCTACCTGTGCTGTTGCAAATGGCAGGATCCTCTTCTCTTTGTGAATTTTCTCTATTCACTCTTTGCAACATCATGCACTGTAGCCTGTCAGGCTCCTCTGTCCACGGGGTTCTCCAGGCAAGAATACTGGAGTGGGTTGCTGTTTCCTAATCCAGGGCACTTCTCAACCCAGGTTTCGAAGATAGGTCTCCTGCAATGCAGGCAGACTCTTTACTATCTGAGCCGCTGGGGAAGCCCATATGTTAATGGACACTTGGTTATGTCCATGCTTTGTCTATTTGGAGAATTTATGAGAGAGTTTCAACAGCAGACTCAAGCAGAAGGAAAATAATTAGCAAACTAGAAGGCAGGTCAGCTGCAATTATCCATTCAGAAGATCAAAAAGAATAAAAAAGAGTGAAGAACATCTTCCTGAATTATGAGATACCATTAAGGGAACTAATCTACACATTATTGGACTCCCAGAAGAAGAGAGGAATAAAGGGGGAGGAAATTTACTTAAAGAAGTAATGGCTGAGAACTACCCTAATCTGGGGAGAGATTTGGATGTCTGAGTTCATGAAGCTCATAGATTGTCCCGAAAGATTTTCACCCCAAATGTTATCCTGTGAGGCGTATTATCATAAAACTGTCTAAATTCAAAGAAAGAATTTTTTCAAGCAGCAAGAGAGAAAAAAAAAAAAAAACCTCTCACTACAAGGCAACCCTCATGAAGTTATCAGTGGATTTCTCAGCAGAAACCTTGCAGGTGAGGAGAGAGTGGAATGATACATTCAAAGTGCTGAAAAAAAAAAAAATCTGCCAAACAAAAGACTACTTTACCCAGCAAATAGTCCTCCAGAAATTAAGCAAAAAAGCCTTTCCCAAACAAACAAAATTTGAGGCAGTTCATCACCACTAGTCCTGCCTTACAAGAAATACTGAACAGAGTTCTTTAAGCTGAGTTGAAATGATGCTGGTTAACAACATGAAAATGTAAAACATAGGTGGAAAGTAAGTTTATAGTCAAATCCAGAATACTCTAATACTGTAATACAGTCATGTATTAACTACATAACTCTAGGATAAAGGTTAAAGGACAAACATATTTAAAATAACTATAATAATTTGGCAGTGGATATATAATATAAAAAGGCAAGTCTGACATCATAAACATAAAATGTGGTTGGGGTGTAAAAGGATACAGTTCTTGCACACAACTGAAGTTGGTATCTTCTTACTGGGTTGTCCAAAAAGATCGTTCAGGTTTTTCCATTATACCTTACCTGAATGAACTCTTTGGCCAAATCAATAAAATAGGCTGTTATATCAGTAAGATGTGTTATGTAAACCTCATGGTAACCACAAAGCTAAAAGAGAAGTATCACAGCACACCACTTTGGAAAATCATTGATTCACAAAGGAAAACATCCAGAGAAGAAGAAAGCAACAAGAGAACTATGAAATAGTCAAAAAACAATAAAATGGCATCATACACCCTTCCCTATCAATTTTTAGTCTAAATGTAAATTCTCCAATTGAAAGGCCTTCAGCATTTCTGAAGGTATTAGAAAATAAGGCTCAACTATATGTTCACTACAAGAGACTCACTTCAGCTTTAAGGATATACATAGGCTCAAAGGGAAGAAATGAAAAATAGATTCAGTGAGAATAAAAGCTGAAAGAAAGCAGGGGTGTCTCTACTTATATCAGACAAAATGGACTTTATGTCAAAAACCGTAAGAGACAAAGGTCATTATATAATGATAAAGGGGTCAAATCATGAAGAAGATATAACCATTGTAAATATATATGCATGCAACAATGGGGCACCTAAATATACTCCATTCTCTAAGATGCTGTCCACCTCATCCTGGTCAGTCCATCAGAGATGAGCTTAAATGGCATGGTTTTGACTGCTTGTTGAAAGGTTTTTACCAAGTTTCATTTTGGCATTGGGTCACTGGCCTGCTATAAGAAAAGATGTTATGGTGAATCTCTCTCTTGAACACACTTAAAGGATGCTCTTGAATACACCATGCTATAACATTTTCCCCTTCTGAGGACCAATGAGGAAAACTGCTTTCAGGTTTCAGGTCCAGGAAAACCTGAGCTTTTCTCAGGCAATGGCCTTGGGTTTATCACATAGATACTGAGGTTTGAAAGTTTATAATTCTATTTTCCCTCATGTTCTTGCTATTAGGAATCTCAAAACCAGACTTGCTACCCACCTCCAGAAAGATGTTAAGGCCTATGAAATGCATACACTAACCCTACCCCTGGCTTGGTGGGTTTTTATTTACTTGCTTATTTATTTTAATGAACTTCGAAGACAACTAAAGAACTCAAGAGGGAATGTGAAGAAGGTGGCTTTGGAGTGCATATCCTGCTACAAGTTAGGACTTCTATATTAGGCATTTCTTTCTTTCTTTTTAATTTTTAGCCACACTGCACAGCATGCAGGATCTTAGTTCCTAGACCAGGGATCGAACCCATGCCCCCTCCAGTGGATTATTAACCACTGGACTGCCAGGTAAGTCCCTCTTTTAAGCATCTCTCTGCTCTCACATCCTTTCCTGGAGCCATTCGGTGGATATTTTATTTTTCTGCCCTCGTTTTTCTGTTGCTTTGGCATCTTCAAATACTATTTTTCCCTCTTACACTGCATGCAATGTTGTAATCTGTTTCAAAACAAGCTTCTTTTAATGAGCCAGGAAATTTCATGAATCTTTGCCTAGAATATTTATTAATCGTGCCTGGAGTTGTTCTAGGTATGAGGACAACATTAGTGAATAAACTAGATAAGTTTCTTGTAAAAGCATTCACATTGTACTGGCCATTTGGGAAACAGAACTGAACCAGAAAATAAAGTAACTTCACAGAGTGGCCAGCTTTGTAAAGGAAAATAGAAAAGACGGTAGCAAAAGACTGGGAAGAAGAATCATGAGGGAGGATGGGAGATAAGGCCTTTCAAGGAGATCATATTTGAACTGGACTCTGAATGTAGAGGTACCTGCCACTCAAAGATCTGGGATGAGTATTTGGGGCAGAGCAACCAGCAAGTGCAAAGGCCCTGAGGCAGCGATGAGCATGATGTACAGGAAGAATATTGGTGCCCACCTGGTAAGTTTAATCAGTTTTTAAAGCCCTCTTGCCACCATCTGCTTTCTCCTTTAGTAATGTTTATCGCTCTCTACATCTTTCAAAGACAAGGTTCACTACTTTATCACTATACTCCTATACCTGCATAATCCACGCTAAATTGTACATGTTTGCTTATAAGCACACCTTCTCCCCCAGACCATGAGCACCTGTGGTATCCTTGGGTAGGAAGGAAGAAGCACCTTCCTTCTCTCCAACACAGTTCTGGCACATAGAAAACACACAGTTTTATTTCTCAAGCTGTTTCTGCTAGGTTGATAATGCAGGCAATGCTCACACTTGAGCCCGATATACAGGGGCGGCTCTAAGGTACATTTTTCCCATTTGCAGAGCCACGAGTTGCTCGTGCTCTGCTTGTGACCTGAATAGTTTGGCAGCAGAGAGCCAGCCGCCCTGGTGTGCACAGCCAGCCTCTGGGAGGAGGGAGCCCACTGCCTCTTTCCTCTGAAGAGCTCCTCCTGGGAAAGGAATGACTCTTCCAGCGGTATTGGATTTCCCTGCAAGATTTATGACCCAATTTAAAGTTATGGGGCTTTTATTAATTATAATAAACACCAATTTCATTGCACTTCAACTTCCAAAGAAATTACATACTATGGAAGGGAAATAAAATGTTAGTTTTGTGCTCATGCCAGGCACACATTAACTGGCTGGGTACCGTGTTCGTCTTGGCTGCTCAGCTGGAAGGGGCATTTCGGAAGGAAGGGCCTAAGGCGTGGTTTCTAGCACTTAAATCTACTGGGTCAAAAATAATGAAAGTGAGCTATGATGCCACAGGGAGCCTGTAGGATCACTTTCTTTATGAGGGTCTGTGCTGGGTAATGTACTTGGGTCCTAAGCCCTGAGTTGTGACCTGTCTCTTACTTGCTGTGTGATTTTAGTAGGTTACTTCTCCTCTCTGAGGCTTAAAAGCCTCATCTTAAACATGCAGACTGGACCGAGGTCAGGAATGGCAAATAGATTTTTATCTCCTGTGCCATTTCTAAAGCATACAATGCAGTCACCTACAAAGCTACGTTGAGAAGGATTCTGACATTTCATCCAGGATTCCTGGGAAAGAGCAGTATGATCAATTACAAATATCAGCCAGGGGGAAAATCCAGAAAGGTAGCCAGACATAGTGCTTCCCAGGTGGTTCAGTGGTAAAGAATCTGCCTGTCATGCAGCGGACAAGTTTTGATCTCTGGGTGAGGAAGATCCTCTGGAGAAGAAAATAGCAACCCACTCCAGTACTCTTGCTTGGGACATCCCATGGACAGAGGAGCCTGGTGGGCTACAGTCCATGGGGCTGTAAAAGAGTCAGATATGACTTTGACTAAACAGGGACAAGCCAGACATAGGCTGAGTACTCACTATTTCAGGAAATAGCTGATGATTGTAAAGCCCAATTTAGATTTCCATAGTTTGATTTAAGGCTGCATAGCTAGTTAGTAGCAGGCCTAAGACAAAATTCTCTGAATTTTAGATTCTTAGTCTAGAATCCTCATGTATAAAATAGGTAAAATGGATCAGACTTTAGGCTGTTTTAAGGATTCTATGATGCTACTTATATGCATTTTGCAGTAGAAGACCCTCAACAAATCTTTTCCCTTTCTGCAGTCCCATCCTGCCCTGAGCTCATAAAAACATGCCGATCAGTGGCCCTCTCCATCTGGTGTGGGTTTTAGAGCACTTCCTCTTCCAAAGCCTTATCTTAGTCAATGTCAGGTGTTGACTACATGGGTTTTGTCAGTCACATCCTGTTTGGGCAAAACCTACAACGCCATAGATCCCCAAAGGAGAATTTTATTTTAAAGCTGCTTGATTTTAGGGTTTTTATTGTTATGGACTTTCCAACTCTGTGCTACTTTTGTTTTTGCTGGGGAATGGAAAATATTTTGACACTTCTGGGATGATGGGGTTTGATGAACCCCCTAAGGGGGTGGAGGATTCAGCAACTTTGTGCAATTGCTTCCTGCCAGATGTGAAATTAAGCTTCTGGGTACAAACCCAGAGTGCATTTGAGATAATGGGTGGGAAAGCCTGTTGGGGCTCTGGAGGAGGAGAAGAAGGGAGAAAGACCAAGTGAAGCAGTGTGTGTGTGTGTGTGTGTGTGTGTGTGCTGGACCTCATGATGTTCATTATTAAATATTTCTGAGGACAGAACAGACACCAGCAGAGTGAGCTGCACCCTCGTAGCTGTCCTCATCTCTCACCAGGCGCCCCCATTGCTAGAGTCACACTGACACCCTCTCGTGGTTATGAGCCCACATTGGAAGAGTCATTCAGACCTGAGTTTGAGTCCACACTTCAACACTCACTAGCTGGTTGAACTTGGGCCAGTCTCTTAACTTTAATCATCCTCAATTTCCTCATCTGTAAAGTGGAGTTGATCATAGCAGAGAGAATAATCAGCTGGCATTTGGCGCGTGACTGGATAAGAAGTGCTATCTATATTCCAGACATCTCAGCTATGTCTATAGGATCAGCTTAGCACTAAGTTACTGCACAACAGTGGACAAGACACTGGTCCTTGCTGGGCCTCAGTCTCCCTAGCAGTTCACAAGGATGGGGGACTGGTAAACTCCCAGACCCTTCCAGTTCTGACTGCTGGAATGAATGGTAAATGCTGTCTGAACTCCTAAAACACACCCAGCACTGGGATGACATGTTCTGCTGTCCATCCTATAATTCTGGCTCATATTGGGAAAGGTCAGACTCCCAGGTTTTATATCCGAGCTCTGGGCTTTCTAAGTGCATGGCTTTGAGCAAGCTGTTGAAACCCTCTGTTCTTCTACTTGCCCATCTGAGTTAAAATGAGGGTCAGTAGCGGCCGCAGCAGCAGTATGGTGACAAGGACAGAATTTCCTCCAAGCCATGTGCTTACCCCTTGTCCGACCAGTGGTAAGCGCTGAAGCAGTAGGTACCACTTATAGGAAAGACCCCTGTTCACGTAAGACTGGGCTTCTTTTAAGAAAAGATGGAACCCAAACTGGCCCTTAGGAGGCTGTCTAGCTTAGTTTTGGCTGACAGACAGAGTTCTTTAAAAGCCTTCATAATTCAGGCATGGTTGAAACCTGGATGCCTTTCCAGACTGGTCCGGGTGGGGTGTCTTCTCTGATTATCTTCAAGAATGCTGTGAACCAGTGTCTATCCCACATGTTCTGAAATACTGGTATTCTTTTACGATCATGTCATAAGAGGCAGAAGCTTGGGAAGGCAAGAACAAGGACTTTAGACCTGGAAAAACCTGAAGTCACATCCTGAATCCACCTCTTCCTAGGTACATGACTTTGCAACCAAGGCACTTAACTTCTCTGAGCCTCAGTTTCTTCATCTGTGAAATGGAGACAATGTAGCGGCTCTGGCACGGTCATTATGAGGATTAAATGAAATACAAATGCAAACTACTTAGCCTATATGGGCTTCCCAGGTAGCTCAGTAGTAAAGAATCTGCCTGCCAATGCAGGAGACGCAGGTTCTATCCTTGGGTTGGGAAGATCCCCTGGAGAAGGAAATGGCAACCCCCTCCAGTGTCCTGGCCTGGGAAACCTCATGGACAGAGGTGGGTGGGCTACAGTCTACAGGGTCGCAAAACAGTCAGATACAACTTAGTGACTAAAACCACAACACAGCCAATAGTAGGTACTCAGTGAGGAACAGTACTTTTACACTGAGAATGTGCGGCTGTGTGGATTATTTTGCGTCCACAGGTCTCTTCCCCTAGGATGGCATCTTGCAAGCTTGTGCAGAAACGGAACTCATTTCCGCAAGATTCCTCCCGTTTTCCATCACTAGCATTATCTTCCCCACCCCTTCAACTGTTCAGCCCACTCTATCAGATGCTTTCTTGGGGGAATCTTCCCTCCCTGCGGGGGCCGAGTCAGTTCTGATTTTGCATACGCAGAGAGTCAAGTGGCTCCAGCACAGCCCGGGGATGAATATTCATTGTCCCTCTGCAGCTGTGCAGTGGACCCAAAACGCTGACGGAGGAGGATGGGCAGGGTCTGCATGCTCGGCCCGCGAGGGCTCAGAGCTCCCAGAGGATCCATTAGCCCAGTGGTCCGGCTCCTGCTGTCTGTGGCTTGGTGGATTCTGTGAGTTCCTCTCTGGCTTCAGAAGTGGCTCCAACCTCAGCGCGACAGTATCTCTGGCTCTCCCAGCATCTCACCAATCTGAATCCTCTCAGGACTAATGTGTAGCATAAATGAAAAGAAAAAAAAATAAATTAAAAAAAAAAAGAGTTTAGCCCCTAGATTACACTCCACACTGTCGCCTGGGACCTTTGTCTACCAGACCTCAGCACAGGAGGCAATGCTCACGAGGCATTCCAAAAGCCTGGCGCCCCTGGGGTTGTACTTAGTGGTGACCTTGACCCTTCCTATTGCTCACTCTTTGCTGTTCTCTGAAAAGCCCACAGCAATGCAGACCCTGCCGTTAAAGGGTGACTGGGGAACGTCCAAATCTGCAACAAAGCAGGTGCTAATAAGGGGTAGCTCTTCCTACTGAATTGGGGTCTTGGGATGGATAGGTAGGGACTTCAGGATCTTGAAGTTTGACTGAAGCTTCCCAGATGATGGTGATGGGCAGGCCCATTGGAGAGCCAGTCACACCATGTTAAAGGGATATTATCACTTAGCAGGTTACCTGCACATAAAAGGAGAAAGGCATTGAAAAGGAGGAACTTTGGAGAGAAACCTGAGTTGTTATTCCAAATACCGCGTGTCAAGATGAGACACACTCAGAGACCATTTCCTCCTTCCAACATCATTGATATTCTGTGCAGCATCTACCAAATGCCCTTTCGTTGCTCCAGGGAAAAAAGTGATTTTGCCCAATAGTCTCCCTTCCTCCCTCCTGCTCCTTTTCACATTAAACTTCATATGGTGGCATCTCACCCCACCATACTCTGTGCTGTTCAAGGACAAAGCATGTGTGTGCTAAGTCACTTAGTCATGTTCAACTCTTTTTGACCCCATGGGCTGTGGCCTGCCAGGCTCCTCTGTCCATAGGATTCTCCAGGCAAGAATACTGTAGTGGATTGCCATTTCCTGCTCCAAGGGATCTTCCAGACCCAGGGATCGAACCCACATCTCTTGTGTCTCCTGCGTTGGCAGGCAGATTCTTTATCACTGTGTCACCTGGGAAGCCTCTTCAAGGACAAACAGCATTTCTTAACCAGCTTTGTGCTGCTCTGACACTGTACAGAATGTACTCTGTTGGGGCATTTAACAAATGAGTTTCTATTGAACAAAACGTGTTTTTATCCAGCTTTTAAAAATAGGCTTATATTAACTTTTAACTGGAAATCAAGTTTGAAGCCACTTACAACATACAAAAGTCATGACTGTAAAGTGGGAAAACCACATTTGCAATACATGCATGCATACATGTTAAAGCATGCTGCATCTCAAACCACCCTCCTCGGAAAGTTACACACTCCGTCCAACAATATTGTTTTTGCTCCAATGCATCCGAAATCTAGTTTCATGGCTGTTGTCTGCTAGCTGAAGGGTTGGGCTGAGGTCTGACTGGCGTGGAGTCTAGGGAGGGGGGAGCCCACCCATGGCTGGAATCTGGCCCCAGAAGTGCAGTTGTGGGAGGGCTTCTGGAAGGAAAGGGTCTGTTGAGCGGATGATCATGGCAACTAGGAAAACAAGCCTGAGAGTGAGGACGGGCCACGGAAGTGTATTGACCCCAGGGATGCCAGGGTGAAACCGAGAGTGGATGATGAATATAGGTTATTGGGACAGATAGGGTAATTCCAACTACTTATTTTCAAACCAGAGGAGTCAGTGACAGCAAGATGCTCTGGGTTCACAAGATGGTGACCTATTTTCCTTGCAACTATACAAACTACTGGCAGGCAGAGGGATTTCAAATCAGATGACATTTCATTTCATTTTATTCCCAATGGGGTGCCCTACCCACATTTTTTTAAACTTTTATTTGAAAGATTTCCAGGATTACAGAGCAGTTACAAAAATAGTATAACCCTCATCTATACACTTCACCCAGCTTCCTCCAAAGTTAACGACATACAGAACCACAGTACAAGGATGAAAACCAGGAAATCAACATTGGTACAATACTATTCCTCAAATGCTAGACATCACTTGAATTTGTATCAGTTTTCCTCTAGTATTTTTTTTTTCAGCCTCAGAATCCAACCTAAGATCCCACAATGCATTTAGTTGTTATATTTCTTTAGTTTCGTCCAATCTGTAACCACTCCTTATTCTTTCATGATCTTGGCAATTGTGATGAGTACTGGGCCGCTCTTTTGGAAGATGTCTCTCAATTTTGTCTCCATTCTAAATGGAGAAAACACAAAACTGTTAGCCCTTTTGCACTGTTGGTGGGACTGCCGATTGATACAGCCACAATGGAGAACAGTATAGAGGTTCCTTAAAAAACTAAAAATAGAAATACTACATGACCCAGCAATCCCACTACTGAGCATATACCCTGAGAAAACCATAATTCAAAGAGACACATGTACCCCAATGATCACTGAAGCACTATTTACCATAGCCAGGACCTGGAAGCAACCTAAATGCCCATCGGCAGATGAACGGATAAAGAAGATGTGGTACATGTATACAATGGAATATTCTTCAGCCATAAAATGGAATGAAACTGGGTCATTTGTAGAGTCATAGATGGACCTAGAGTCTGTCATACAGACTGAAGTAAGTCAGAAAGAGAAAAACACACATTGTATATTCATGCTTAGATATGGAATCTAGAAAAATGGTACAGATGAGCCTATCTGCTGGGCAGAAATAGAGACGCAAATGTAGAGAATGGACAAGTGGACACTGTAGGGATGGGGAGGGAGGGACAAACTGGGAGAGTGGAACCGACATATACACACTATTGTGTGTGAAATAGACAGCTGGTGGGAAGCGGCTGTGCAGTGCAGGGAACTCAGCTCAGGGCTCCGTGATGAACCAGAAGGGTGGGGGGAGACTCCAGAGGAACGGGGATATGGGTATACTTATAACTGAGAAGGAAATGGCAACCCACTCCAGCATTCGTGCCTGGAGAATCCCATGGACAGAGGAGCCTGGTGGGCTACAGTCCCTGGGGTCACAAAGAGTTGGACATGACTTAGTGACTAAACAACAATAGCTGATTCATGTTATTGTACAGCTGAAACTAACACAGCATTGTACTCCAATAAATTATATAGTAACTATACTCCAATAAAAAATATATAACCACTGACAGGTTACAGGCATACAATACTAGCTTCCATTTTTATAGTCACATCTTACTTTGATTGACATAACTTACTCCCTTCCTCCAATGACGTTGTCTCCCTGATTCATATCCGTTCCCCAAAGATGAAGAGTCTCAGGTTTGAAGAAGCAACAGGAGGCTGAGTCCAAGCTCTACAGAAACTCCCCCAAAGAAAAGATGCAGAGAACTTTTCAGCCGAGGTAGCACCATCCCAGTATTTAACCTCTCTGCATCCTAACTCAGCCACATAATGGGGCGAGACCGCCGCCAGCTGTCAGCACCAAGGTGGGAGTAATGAGGCTGAAATTAGGGGTGGACCCCCACAGCGAGCCTCAGGAAGATGTGAGAATCAAGCCAGTGTGGCTGAAGCCAGAGGATGTCCAGGCTCTGACACAGACAAAGCAGAAGGCGAGGCACTACATCTGGGCAATGCATGTGGGAAATTCAGAACCGACAGAAAGGAGCCAGAAGTAAGGAGGATGAAGCTGGAGATGTGACTCTGTGCACTACCTTTGGAGAAAGCCTAAGTCTCTCCTCTACAAGAGGGCCTGGGAGACCCAGCATCAGATATATAAGGTGACCATCTCACTTAGACTTCAAATCCTGAAACTTGTCATCAGAATTCAATCACAGTGATATTCTATAATAGGCACTTCATATACAGATATCTTCATGTGGTGTACATAAGGTTGTATCTTCCTGCTTCCCTAACCCCAGTACTTAATGTACTTCATACAACTGTGCAAGTTATAAACTTCAAAATTTCAGAGTTGTCTACAGGAATTGAGCTCTTTAGAGCTGAGCAGTGCACAACATGTACAACTGTACAAGGCAGTCTTCATCGGTGACTGAACGAGTAAATGGAGCAGTCATTTATGGTGGGAGTGAGAGTATTCTACCTTAATTTCTGGGAGTCTGATCACTGATCATGTAAATGCAGCAACCACTTTTCCCCATGGTTGTTACGTATTTCAAAAAGCTAACCAAGGTGACACATGGTACTCAGCACATTGTCGGCATTAGAAAATCCAGTTTCTTTCCTTTCCACAGCACCCTCACCTCACAGTAATAAAATCCAAGTGTATTCTTCATGCATAGGAAGGGAACCGAGCAAGTGTGTGTTTGCCAGCTAGTCAAGCCTGGGGAGGAAGGCAACCATACCATCCCCTAGATGGAGTCTGCCCTCACTGGATCAGCAAAGGAAAGTTACCAGTGGTTTTGTTTTCTTGCTCTGAATATTATTCCAGAGGATTTCTGCTGAGACACTCATGCCCCATGGAGCATGTGATTATAAGAATATATATCTAGTATAAACACCCATCCAGGTACCCTTCCAAGACTGAGTCTTTACGTGCTCATTATAATAAATGTCCTACTGTGTATTATTTGTTATTGCTGGGGTGGGAGTGACAATTTAAATATCAACGGTTTTATTTTGACTCATGATAGGTTTAAAAAAAAATTCCCTATTAGGTTATTCATCAGCCTAGTGAAAAGTACTTAACCTCGGAACAGCAACACTTGGTCTATTTCCATACAATTTCCTTACCAAAGCGCAATAAAGACTCACTAATAGACAGTTTTATCCATACCCAGTGAGGTGTAAGGCAGCCCAAAAGACATTGGAGAAGATTACGGGGGAGGAATCTAGGGGATGAACCGCCCATGTAGCCATTTAACTATCATGTGGGCTGTGCTGGGAGCCACAGCGCACATCCACGCAGGAGGCAGTGAGCACCACGCCTCCCCCTTGAACCAGGCTAGGCTACAGACGGCAGGAGGTGATGCAAAGTCAGCTGGAGAGACAAGGAGATGGGCTCACATCCTGGTTTCAGGCTCTTTGTCTTTCGGTGCCTCCGTGATGCATCAGGCAAACCCAGAAAAAATCCAGGCGAGAGGGATAGCCCTTCTCAGGGGTGCCGCTGGGACCCCGCCCTCTCTCGGGCTCCTCTGATCTGCTGCTCCTTTTCCTCTTCTCTCTAGATTCCAGAGTCCTTGGTTTTGTACTTCAGTCTCGGCATCTTTTAGTGGGGAGAGGGGCTCTCTTTTTCACAGTAAATGCTTCTCTCTGGATCACTTATGCCTCTCCCTAGCCTCACTCCCTCCTAACGTGGCATCCTTCTGGGCTAGCAGCAGCAGTGGTAGCCACAGAAGACTCTGGAAAAAAGGGACATCCCTTCGACAGCCTCGACACTGTGGCTATTTCTCTTGACCCTGACCTCCCTCCCGGGGAGGGAAGATGCCATCCAGAGACAGGGCATCTGGGCTCTCTCCTGGGCCTTTCCCAAAGGCAATGTGGGTCAGTCCCTGCTCAGCTGCATTCTCCTATACGGGTCTCAGCCTCCTCCTGCAGTTTCCTGCCTGTTGGTCCCTTCTTTGTTTATGCAGCACCCACCCCACACCTGGAATCAAGCGTAGCACTGGGGATCAAAAGATGACTAAGACACAGTCCCCCCAAACACACATTTTGGTTGGGAAGACTGTTGAAAAAGTACTTAGCTAACTATGTGACAAGCTCGACGAAATGAGGGGAGCTGAACAGGCTCACCCCCAGAGTCCCCTGAAGTTCCAGTATTCTAATGAGGTAGCTTTTCGACAGTGTAACAAATGTGATACTGTTAAATAGAGGTGTAGTGATATTGACCTGGTTTCCGGGACTTGGTGAAACTGTCTTCGAAGCTTTGTTGCCATTAGTGGCCCTGCATTTCTAATCAGTAGCACGATGTTTGCCTCGTGGACATAATAAGTTTCATCAGTCATTCATTGACGATGATACTGTGACTACACTCACTCTAGTTATGGGCACGGGAAATTTGTTCAATTGGCAACTGTTCTGATTTCCCTTCTGTGTCTTTTTTTTTTTTTTTTTTAAGAGAGCAGCAGCTTTTCCATCGTAAATGTGTTATGATACTGCTTCTGTTTTAGGTTTTCATTTCTTGGCCAGAAGGCATGTGGGATCTTTGCTCCCCCATCAGGGATCGAACCTGCACCCCCTACATTGGAAGGCAAAGTCTTCACCACTGGACCACCAGGGGAGTCCCCCTTCTGCGTGTCTTTTGATCCAGCAGAAACTATGAAAGTTAAACCTGACACTTCCCGGACTCACTTGTGCCTAGGGATCTAGCATGACCAGGTTCCTTCGATCAGACACACTTGGACAAGACTTATGCTAGAATCTGAGTTCTTGGGGGAAAGGCAGGGGAGATTCACTGCAGCAGAAGGTCTAATTCTGAGAACTGGGAATTGTTGCTGACGGTTTATCCTGTTCCTTCAGCTCTATCAATTATTGTGTAGGCCACCTAAGACCAGTAATAAATCCTTTTTCCCTTCAACTACCCAGAGTTGTTTCTATTGAGTGTAACTAAGCCTTAACCAACACAGCACCTGAAAGGAAAATACATCCAGCATAACAGCATGGAATCCAGTTGACACTAAAGTAACACATCTAAAATGTACAGCTTCCCATTGACCCAATACCAGTGCTGAAGAATTGATGCTTTCAAACTGTGGGGTTGGGAAAGACTCTTGAGAGTCCTTTGGACAGCAAGGAGAGGAAACCAGTCAATCCTAAAGGAAATCAGTCCTGAATATTCCTTGAAAGGGCTGATGCTGAAGCTGAAACTCCAATACTGTGGCCACCTGATGTGAAGAGCCAACTCACTGGAAAAGACCCTGATGCTGGGAAAGATTGAAGGCAGGAGGAGAAGGGGACCACAGAGGATGAGATGATTGGATGACACTGACTCAGTGGACATGAGTATGAGCAAACTCTGAGAAATAGTGAAGGACTGGGAAGCCTGGCGCGCTGTAGTCCACGGTGTCAGAAAGAGGCAGACAGGACTGAACAACAGCAACAAAAAGAGGCTCCTCATTCTTAAGTTGTCTCCGCTCTAAAACAGGCATCAAAATTTCAAAGAGGAATGTCCACTCGAGCAATGTGGACAGGAGGATGCACCAATGTCAGTGACCAGCAGGTGTGGCTGGGTCCCTATAGGAACATCTGTGCCGGACTGGGGTGGGTGCCAGGATTGTCCAGTCCCAGTCTAGGGACTAAGCAGGGCTCCCACAGTCAACACAAGACAACCACCCTTGGGGCTTTCTATCTGTGGGTAACAGGCTCCCAACCACATGGCAGAATTCCTGAGGAGCCCATGTTTGGGGGGAAAAAAATGATTTCAATTCTTCAAGTAGCAGAATATGAGTAGCAATTTAGTCAGAACTGTTAAGAACCTGCATTTCCCCCAAATTCATTAATTTCCAGGAGATTAATGTGAAATCCACATGAATAAACAAACATCACAGCAAGCATCCTGCCACATTCTACACGAGATGTTTGTCCATGTATAGCAGGCTACTCTGCTTGCATTTCCCATCCCCCAGGAGTCCAGGAATCATTTATCTTTCAAAAATAATAAATAGGAAGAGAGGAAATTATATCCTTGACAGGGTAGCATCCCTTCCCTTGGCCCATCTCCCAAGACCTTCGACTTTGCAAGAATATTTTAGCTTCCACCTTTCTCCTCAGTGCCATAAACACAGCACTGACAATTTATCCCTTTCCAGCAGCCATAAAAATTATCCCCCTTATTTCTCAAAATCATGGCAAATTAGCACCTTTGACCATTTTTTTCTTCAGCTCTGTCTCTCTCTCTCATGGTTGCAGACACATGAACAATTTATGATGGTCCATGGAGGGCTCTCCTTTCTTGCATGCTGATAGAAAATTCTAACCAGCGATCTCCATACTAATCTATCCCTACACTTATCTCGAGTCCGTAGAAATAAATCTAAAGTAGCATTTTCCAAAATGGGTTTTATAGCTCACTGGGTCTATGAAATGTTATTAGGTGTCCCCCCACATCAAGTATTTTGTAGTAAAACAAGTTTGGGAAGCATTATCTACTTTAGATTTTGGAATAAATATGTGTATATTGAAGGGTCTGATAAATTCTATGGGCAAGAAAACTATGCCAATTTCTAATTTGGTTTTGCCCAGGATTTCTTTGTTTATTTAAACCTGGAAGAGATTTGTATTTGCTTCCCAGCTATTAAGTGTTCTACAGGTACCAGTTTGGGTACATGACGGCATTTGAGAATACAGTTGAATTTTACAGCCGAGGGTTGGACACGAGGTGAGATTCCAATTTCCAAAACACCTGCTGCTGCTGGGTGAGACTTGGCCAGAAAGCTGGACCCTCAGCTCAGGAGTGGGGCTTGAGCTGGGTATGTTTCTCCTGTTGACTGCTGGTTCCAAGAAATGTAGGCTGTTTATGATAGCCAAGACATGGAAGCAACCTAAAAGTCCAACAACAGAGGAATGGATAAAGAAGATATGGCACATACATACCATGGAATATTACTCAGCCATTAAGAAGAATGAAATAATGCCAATTGCAGCAACATGGATCGACACAGAGATTGTCATGCGCAGTGAAGTACGCCAGGCAGAGAAGGAGAAATATCGTATGGCATCCCTTTTATGCAAAACAGAAACAGATTCACAGACTTAGAGAAAGAACTTATAGCTGATGGTGGGGCAGGGGGCTGGGGAGGGTACAGTGAGAGGAAGAGACAGTTAGGGAGCTTGGGATCGACGTGTACACTCTGCTGCATTTAAAATGGATAACCAACAAGGACCTACTATATAGCACAGGGAACTGTGCTCAACGTTATGTGGCAGCCTGGGAGGGAAGAGAGTTTGGCGGAGAACTGATACCTGTAAACACATGGCTGAGACGCTTTGCTTCCACCTGAAACTATCAGGGCTTCTCTGGTGGCTCAGACTGTAAAAAATCTGCCTCCAATGCAGGAGACCTGGGTTCGATCCCTAGGTCAGGAAGATCCCCTGGGGGAGGGCATGGCAACCCACTCCTGTGTTCTTGCCTGGAGAATCCCAGGGACAGAGGATCGTGGCGGGCTACAGCCCAAAGGGTCAGACATGACTGAGTGACACACATGTCCCTTCACTTTGAAACTATCATAACACTGTTTATCGGCTATACTCCAATATAAAATAAAAGGTTAAAAAAAGAGAAAGAAGTACAGGGCTAAATCTGCAGCTAGAGTTTCAATAATTAGGGCTATGCTGATAGGGAAGACTACAGAGCTGGCTCTTCAAGTGTGCTCCCAGATCAGCATCACAAGAAATACGCCTTACCCCAGACCTACCCAATCAGGTAGGCAGGCAGCTTAACAAGATTCCCAAGTGATCTGTATGCACATTACAATTTGAGAAGCACGGGTTAAGCTATGGTTTTTCCATCCTGCCTGCACTATAGAATCATCTGGGGAGTTTCAAAGTATAGATCCCTGGGCTCCATCCCTAGAGACTCTGATTCAGAGGTTCTGAGGTGGGGCTCAGGCATCAATGTTTTCTAAATATCCCTACCAGGCATCCACAGTCGAAAACCACTTTTCTAACCTGCAGGAGTGCTGTGGGTAACAGGAAACATCCAAAGGACCACCACGTTCTGCCTTTCCTGAACTCTCTCCTCTTGTTGGGATGAATGAGTCGTGTCTTTGGGATCTGTGGTTTGGTTCCCCATGATTCCAGGGTCACTGGAGGAGCACTCCACAGCCTTCAGGGAGGAATCAGCACAGATGCTGTCAAGTACAAAAACCCCATTACCCTTCTGGGCTCAGGTACCATGGTGAGTTCTTCCCAAAGTGTTTTAGGGGCTGTGCTGTTGTGCTTTCTCTGGGTCATGGCCTTTCGTCACAACAATACCTTTATAGGCAGAAATGCTCATGAACCTCAGTGACAACCACCTTTCACCCATTTGCTGTCGCAGCAAAGGTGGTTGTCACTGACATGTCATGACAGATGACATTCTGTCATCTCTACAGAATGTTTTTCCCTTACAAGCCGGCTGCAGCCATCCAGAGCTCTTCAATTGGGTAGAGAATCCTGAGTTAGAGAGAGCGCTTCAGAAAGAGCAATTACCGCAAAGGTGCACAGGCTCAGCCCCACTGCTGAACATGGATGTTTCTTATGGGGAGGAAACCAGTTACATATATTAAGCACTAATTCCACATAGCAGGCAGTTTGCTTGAGCTGTCTACTTAAAGAGAGTCTTTTTCACCAGGAGGTAACTATTAGCATTCCTTTCTTTGAGAGAGGAAACCAAGATTCCTGGAAGGCAAATGTTTTCCTAACAATTAAGCAGTACAGCTTGGGACTGGAACTCAAGCAGGGCTGACTCTAAAGGCCCTGCTTTTTCTAGTGTACCCCTGACCAGGGCCTTCAGAAAGCTCTGTCCCTCACAGACACTCAGACCAGTTCTGGTTCAGATTCAAGGCAGCCATGACTGATTCCACATTGCATAGATTCTGATACTGGACAAGTAGAAAACACTCATTCATCAGAGGGGAGATTTACCCATCAACCCCTGCGGCGTTCTCTCCTGCATCATAGCTCATCCTCTGCTCCTGGCTTCAGAGATGCGCGCTGACACAGATAAGGAGTGCTCAGCGCATGTACTTCAGAGTGATGTGTGAGGACAGATAACATGTAAAGTAGGACATTGGAGAGGGTGACATTCCAATGCGGGGTCTGAGCTTGTAAATACAGGATTCACTCAACCATCCCTCACCTGTGACTGCACAAGGGAGAAAGGTGATTGTTACAGACATGTCCTAGAGCCAATTCCCACTCTGCTGGGGTGGGGGGGAAAATCTGGTCTACCATCAGACAAAGGGGGAAATGACCCCCTTGGGGTCAGATCTCAGAGGGTGGACACAGGCTGATGCTCGGAAAAGAGGCTGACAGTTGGCAGACATCCACTCCCTGGTCATGTACCTGGGATGCCTTCTCAACCATGAAACCTCTGGTATCCTGCAAGGTTCATCCAGTAAAGCTGGGGCTGCCCATCCATGCAAAGCAAATATTTTCCTCTTAACATTCTGGGCAACCCAGGAGAGGTATTGCCATGATGAAAATCCATCTGTTTGGAGGCGGAATAGGTGTTTCTTCTCCATGTGGGTGAAACCTATCAGTATTTGAATAGGTTCAAGGTGGAGACACAAAAGCTGCCTCCCTCATTGCATGTTCTATAAATGCCCGGGAGTACATTAGATCATGCTATTGGCAAAACAGCACCCTGCCCAATCCATCCTGAGGCTATTGGTTTCATTCACCCTCTCCTATGGGGCTTCTGGAATGGAATTATCCTACAGGACACTAAATTTCTATAGGACTTTACACCATTTAGGTAAAAAACAGATCTATAATCACCTCTGTGGCCTTGGTTTCAAGACTTGCTAGTATCTTAATGGGGAGGCTGCTGGGGACAGGAAGGTCATTTGGCACTGGGTGGGGCTGTGGGTTGAGTGAATGCCTGGCCAGCAGGCCCTGCCTTCTAAGTTAAAGAACCCATGAGATAAGCCTAAATTGGGGACCACTGGCCTGATGGATGTTCAGGGATGTCTAATCTCTAGGGCAGTGTCTCTCCAATCAGGTGGAAGATGCTCTCTTGATTTTAGCTTCTGTCTAAGATGTAATAAATGCCCACCAAAAGTTGGGTACATAGAGGGACTCCCTTGGTGGTCCACTGGCTAAGACTGTGCTCCCAATGCGGGGGGCTTTGATTCCTGGTCAGGGGACTAGAAACCACATGCCACAACTAAGACCCAATGCAGTCAAATAAATAAAAAAAATTTAAAATATATATATATATATATATATATATATATATATATATATATATAAAGAGTTGGGTACACAGAGCTAAGATTAGGTCCTTGGGGAAGGGGGCTGCCTTAGATGAGTCAAGGAATCAGGTTCTGACCCAACATGGCAGGGAGAACAGCAGTAAGTCAGGACCCCCAGAATCGAAGTCACACAAAGGCTGATGAGTCTATAGCCTAGCAGGCACAAGGATACTGGGGGTCAGATAGTAAGAATAACTGTGGCCCAATCCTATGATGAAAGTGGGGCTTCTTAGGCTCTGATTTCTTTGTAGTATTGGCCCCTGCCTCTGAGCCAGGTTGGGGAAAGCAGGGGTTGGCAACCTCACTGGGAAATTGCTTTCAAAGAGAATCTCACTCCCCGCATCTGATCATCTCAGCCTGCCTCTCGGTGGTCTCTGACCATGGCCTCTCTTTGGCCCACTTTGCTTCCCATTGTGACCTCTCATTCATTCTCTCCCTTGGTCCCACTTGTCACCCCTGTCTCCTAGGAGCATGCCAGGCTCGTCACAGTGCTCTCAAAGCCTTCGTTCATATTGTTTCTTTGTCTTGAATTATTTTCTTTCTTCTGAATGCCTCCCTAAGTTGCATATCTCCAAGGCAACATGGAGATCCATCTCCTTCATAAACCCTCTGCCATCTGCTGCAGCTGACTGGCCACTTCCTCATACCCCTATGTGACCACAGTGTCTTCAAAGAGTGCCCTAAAATTTAGAGTTTAATTCCACATTGTCTTTCATATCATTGTAGGGTCCTATTTGACGTCATCCTTCTCATTCGGCTCAACTTGACAAGCATGTATTGGCTATCAAGAATCAACCAGGCACGTTGTGCTGGACACTTGAGTATAAGACAAGGGGTCCCTGCAAACAAGAAAATACTACCTACCTAGTGCAGGACATGGTGTTGACACCCTCTGCATGCATTGGTCTTGCCCTTCACATTGAATTTTAAACTTCCTTTGCAGTAGATTTTGCTAGCATGCACTCAGGACTGAGCTTTCATAGGCATTATTGAGAAAATTTCCATCATCCAGGTTATTCTTTACAGTGGTCCAGTGTGCAGAACTGCCTTCCATCACACTATCTTAACACCTCTCCTTAGAAATTCTGTCCAAGCTCCATAGAAAGTCGGCCCACACTCCCTTCTCAGAGCTTCTGACTCCATGGCCACATTGAGTGGGCAGTAGGCCACATGGTTTGGCCAATGTCCTGACCAAAGTGGGGTCAATCACATCCTCCTTCTTTGTTATTTGTAATCCAGACTCAAAAATTTCAATGACTGTTGGACTTGTGATGATATGGACTCAGAGGCAGGGTATCATGATGGATTATCTATTTTCTACCCTGTATAAAGAGAAGGAAAGAGACAGAGACAGAGAAAGATAGAGAGATATGAATTAAGCAAATACCTGGAGAAAAGCAGAGAGAGAGAAAGAAGGTGAGAGAGAGTGAGAGAAAGAGAAAGAGGGAGACAGAAAGAGACAGAAATGCAGAGATCAAGAAAGACTAGCAAGCTCCATTCCTAATAACATCTCAGTTCCTGATTCCAAGCCCCATGAGACTAGCAGTACTTCCTGCTTATGTTCCTTGAGACACACACCACTATATTCTTCCAACAGTTTCTGATTTAATGAAGTTGGCTTCAGTGGACTACTACTACCAGCAACCATACATACTGGCTAAGATGCACCATGAGAAATATTATTGTTTCATTTCACAGATTAAAGAACTAAGTCAGAGAGTCCCATTGTCTTCAATCAATGGTTGGACCTGGACATTGAAAACAGGCCTTTGGATGCTACTGAACTGTCTTATGTTCAAAACCTAACCCAGAGTTAAACACTAGTAGGATTTCAATGAGGGCTTCCCTGATAGCTCAGCTGGTAAAGAATCTGCCTGCAATGAAGGAGACCGCGGTTCAATTCCTGGATTGGGAAGATCTCCTGGAGAAAGGATGGGAGACCCTCTCCAGTATTCTTGGGCTTCCCTGGTGGCTCAGTGGTAAAGAATACACCTGCAATGCAGGAGACCTGGGTTCGATCCCAGGTTTGAAAAGATCCCCTGGAGGAGGCCATGGCAACTCAATCTGGTATTCTTGCCTGGAGAATCCCCATAGACAGAGGAGCCTGGCAGACTACAGTCCATGGGGTCACAAAGAGTTGGATACAGCTGAGTGACTAAACACAACACATAGCACAGGATCTCAGTGCATGCTTCTTTATCTATTGGGTGGTAAAATTCTCTAGTGAAATGGTCTTGGTCATCCTAGCCCTTGCCCCTTATTCCTCCCGCCCTTCTCCCCACTGCTTACCTGATGCCTGCTGTCTGTTCCCTTTGTCATTTTCTCAGTTCAGAATCAGCTTTGAGTCACAGAAAGAGCACATAGATGAGCTGCTGAATGGGGAGCCTGGAGATCGCGTCACCATTTGACAGTACCACTGGGGCTTGCCAATGGTTTGTCTCTGACAATGTCCCCCAATGCCCTCCTTACATAATTGGATAATTGGGAGAGGCAGCTAAAGGCAGATGTATCCCCACACCTCGGAAAACATTAATCAAGAGAACAGCAGTGTTGTCTGCATGCTTGGCAGTTTATTACAATTTCTATAACAAGAGGAGCTGCGGGGATGTAAGGCATTATCTTCTCTCGTTGTTTCTAACAAACTATCCCTGAACAGCAGGCCCACAAGGACAAGGTAAGGCCATTCTCCATTCCAAATAACATACACTTCTTTGAAAATAAAAGAAGCAATTTAAGCATTTGCGCTTTCCAGAGTGAGTTGGCAGGCACACTTCTCATCTTGCAGATGCCTTCAGGTGAAGGTGTTTTAATAAGAGAGAAAGTGTGAAGAAGATCGCGGGAACTTGCCAGAGGCAGAGAGGAACCACGGAGCGTGGGGTGTGGAGCCCACAGGCTGGAGAGAGGTGGGGGGGGAGGCGTGGGTGAATGAGCTTGGGGAGAAATGTTTTGCTTCTGCTCAGACACATATCATGTCACCCAAAGCCCCCAGGAGAGTCCTATTACTGACAACCAAGAGCTGAAGAATTTAATTCTATTTGTTTCACTTCTTTACAGTTAGTAAGAGTGTGTGGAAGTGATTATTATGTAATTTGCAGGGAATGCACTTCCTTAATTAGTGTACCTTTTGAGAGCCTACACTCTAATTAACCATTGGAAAAGACCCTAATGCTGGGAAAGATTGAAGGCGGGAGGAGAAGGGGATGACGGAGGATGAGATGGTTGGATGGCATCACCGACTCAATGGATATGAGTTTGGGTAAACTCTGGGAGTTGGTGATGGATAGGGAGACCTGGCGTGCTGCAGTCCATGGGGTCGCAAAGAGTTGGACATGACTGAGCAATTGAACTGAACTGAACTGAACATCCTAATTAAAGGACATGGACCAATGGAGGCTGTGTTTCTCTGAAATGATGGATAGATTTCTTTCACCCATTATAGAATCAAGCCAATGCAGTGGTTCTGGAACTGGGCTGCTTGGCATTGAACCTTAGTTCACCTACATGCTGATCATGTGATCCTGAGCAAATTATGCAATCTCTCTGGATCTCAGTTTCTTCTTGAGTAATCTAAGGGTGAGAGTAGCATGAGCCTCATAGAATTGTTACGGATGTTGAATGAGTTAATGCCCATAAAGTGCTAAGGACAGTGCTTGGCATGCAGATGAGTCTAGTAAATGTTAACTATTATTATTCAAATGAATTTTAGGGATGCCAGCTACATATCCTCTACCCAGGATGCACAGAGGAATAAGGAGAAGAATCTGCCTTCAGAGCATCCCTATTGTAGATGGCTGATAGACACTCAAAAATAACAAGATACCACAATTATCATGCACTGTACTTAATGATACAGGTGCTGCTATTACCTATCAGACTTAGAGAGGTTAAACAACTGGCCCAAGGTCATACAGTTAAAAATAAGTGGGATAGCCAGGGCGCAAACCCAAACCCACATGGTACCATCACTTGGCCTCTTAACTACTTATTCTTAGTGTGACTACCACTTCATCAGAAAATACTTGCATTATACTTCCATTAAGATGATGCAAGTATCCCATCCCAGAGTTAGCTCTTCTTCCTCAAAGAATTCTGTTCTCCTTTCATTCAGGAACTGGATCATAATTTTAATTGCATTTTTTATTGGTTGTCGTTCCCCCAGACTATACATTCCAAGTGGGCAGGGAACAGATCAGCTGTTATATTTATCAATACCTACTTAGCAACCAGCACAGATCCTGGCATGCAGTAGGAACTCCATAAATGCCACTGGATAATCAACTGTGATAGACAGCTTCTCTGAAAGTAAACAGAAAGCTGTGCTATCTTCCTAAGTGCTATAATAAGGATATGAAGAAAACACATGGTTTTCTTCTTCAGGGAATTAATGAAAGCTTCTCCGGGGAGGTGAATCTAGATCTAGACTAGATCTAGAAGGATGAGGGGGGTGGGTAAGGTGGAGAGGAGGTGGAGGCTATTCTGAGTGTATGCAAATGTATGTCCATGGGCAAAACCTCAGATAGCTGAGAAAGCCCTGATGAGCGAAGAGAAGATGCCAACAATGTGTTTGGCATCCATGCTCACCGGTCCAGTAGCACCCAGAATGAGTGCCTGTTGGCAAAGTTATAATGCATTCCCCACATGAGGCTGAGTTTCCACACCACACACGTACACACAAAAGCTCTTTGAGGATCAATTTGAGGGAGAATGAAAAAAGGAAGCTGCCTTTCTTTATCATCCAGAGAGAGAGGGAGAGAGAGAGGATAACACTTTAATTGGGAAGTGCAGTTTAATCTACAAATAGGCATACCAGTTAGAATTCAGTTGGCTGAAAGAAGAAGTTCCACACTTATGGTTGTTGACACAGGGTGGACACTGCCTCCCTCCTGTCCAAGCTCAGGGGTAGGCAATACGGGGCCACCAGTTCCCAGGGACCAAACACCATTCTGGCTCTCATAGTCAAGGTTGTGCTCTGGTCATTGCTCCACTGCTCCAAGAAGGTGGGTGAAGAAGGTGGGGGGGAAGTAGCTTCTGAAACTCTTCTGCTTACATTCCATTGGCCAGACCTAGGCATATGGCCATACCTGTCTACAACAGGATGCTGAGAAGTGTGGTCTTAGGGTATGCAAGAGATCGTGTGCCCAGCTAAAACCCAGAGGCCCTAGAGAGAACTAGAACAGATACAGGGTGGACCACTGGCAGCAGTCTCTGCCCAAAGCAGATCCAGCTTTTGTATGACATCACCTTGCCCTTGGCATGTGCAGCGCAGTCACTCCCTGGACCAAGGGTTAATGTATGCTCACACATTTACACTTAGTAGAACCCCATGCCACGCCCATCATTTCAAATATTAGAATCTGTAGAGCCCTGTGTTCCAATAAAACTTTATGTGGAATTCCGTTATGCTAAATGCTTGAACACATATTTCTCTACTGAAATCAGAAGTAGGAAGGATCCAGCATCACCTAGCATCTCCACCTCTAGACAGTGGTCCTCCCTTCAGGGCCCTGGGATCACAGCATGGAAACTTGCCACTTAAGGCAACTGGTAGAGAAACTACAGACTGTCATCAGTACTTTAAAACTATATCTAATTGCTCTACCTTTTTGATAGTATGTCTAGATTGTCATCTTCCTAAGCCAGAGCAAAAGCATGCCCCCTCCCCTAGGTTTTTGCCAGTTCTCACAGATTTCTGAGTTTCTTTATTGGGACTTGTGGGGAGCCAAGACAATTTGGCACCTTAAGGGTTTTAGAGGGATGAAATGAGATGGTGCGTAAAGAGCTTAGCACAGCCCCTGGCATGTAGTAAGTTTCCCCAAAAGTGTTAACTATAATAATTTCTCAAAATTTATTCCGTTTAGGTAATAATGCAACGTTTAACATATATTTTACTGAAATGTCTTAGTGATAAAATGACTGTGTCTATTCCACGTCAAGACCCACTTTGTGACTGATAACACACATTTTGTTTTTAAATTAAATTCTTCACCAAGGGACTTATCTTGATTCTTAACTTCAGCTCTTCTGTTTATAATGGCATCAAAAGGGGAAAACCTTTCCCTTTTAACCCAGTCCAATTCTCCCGAATTTTCTTCTATGATAAACTGAATTCTAGGACATTACTACCATCAGCCCAAACTACCAAACTTTATCTATTTAACAAATCTGAAACAGTTATCTCCTTCCTTCTTAATAATTAGACAAGATTCCCAAATAAACCACATGTAGATTCCTTTTCATATTTATCATAAAAATAGCATTTTGTCTTATTCTTCATGCTTAAGATGTTCTTGGAGCCAATGATGATATAAATAAAGTGATTAAATGTTAGGCAGATTTCAGACACCCAAAAAATGGCAACTTTCATCATCATGTTGTAATTGCTGATAATGGTACTTTTCATACTTATTGAGCACCTGCAATGTGCCACTCAAGGCTTGGTGTTTAATACACATCATGTCATTTAATCCTGCCAACAATCCCACGAGAGAGATATCATTAGCTTGATTTTATAAAAAAGGAAACTAAAGCTCAGAGACAGGATTGGGTTTTCTAGAAAACTGAGCCGGAGGCTAAGCTTACTTGCTAACACTGTGTATACTGAGTGGGGAGCACAAGTCCAGGGATACATGGATGAGGGAGAAGGGAGGTGAGGAGCGTAGTGAAGGAGGCAGGTCCCAGGTGGTACATAAAAGAGCTGCCGAAACATCACAAGGAAGCACAGTTGCTTGCTCTACCATACAAGGTGATTGGGGAGAAGCTGCGGATGACCTCTGCACGTGGGCAGGAGAAGCTGCGGATGACCTCTGCATATGGGCAGCAGGCAGTTTGCTGGCAGACTTCTTTCAGTCTCCTATCTCCTATCACTCTCCAAGTTGGCCCCATAGGGTGTTAACTCCTCCATCCTTCCTCCTTATGTTATCCAGTCTCTCTGAGCAGCCAGCGGGAGGCCAGAGCCTTTGCGGGTCTGGTCAAGTTGGACCTAGATTCTGGATGTCTGTGGCCTCATCCATGTCAGGTATAAGGAGACCCCGACAAAGCCCAGCTCCTGGTCCCAGAGGACGATCAGTCAAAATGTGGGATTTGGAAATCAGGAGATGGTGATGGTGAACAGCATCATTGAGCTAAATGGTTAACAGGATTCATCTAACGGAGAAGCAACAACAACAACAAAATGATGGAGAACAAGGATATCTGGGGCCAAATGGATACAAGGTGGCACGTAAATGGCATCCAGGAACTTCCTTGCGGGCCCAGTGGATGGGACTCCGCACTTTCACAGCTGAGGCCGTGAGTTCAATCACTGGTCAAGGAACTAAGATCCCACCAGCCACATGGTACAGTCACAAAAACAAAGAAACAAAAAACTGGCACCCAACCCATCCAGAGAGCTGAAGTGACCTCCCCAGGGTCACACAGCCATGGCAGTCAGCATTCAAAGTGAGGCCAGTCTTACTCCAGAAACACTAAGCTTTCCACGATACCCAGATGTCTTGCTCTGCTGAGATTTCAAGAAGTTCGAAGAGGGAGCCATGGTTTTCAGAGCTGTCTGATTCATGGCCGTGAGCAGATAAATATTTATCAAGCAGTCATGGGAGATCTGTCAACAAGAATGCCCGTAGGCTTATGTCATCCTTTTCTGTATCCTAGGAACAGACACTTCCGGAAGGCATGAGCCACTGGGCTTAGAACACTTCATGTGATCTGCTGTGGCTGTCCCAGCCCAAAAGGCTGGCGCCAAGCTAAACACCGGCATCGCAGGCAGCATGTGAGTGGCCAGTTCTCTGCCCTCACCCCTGCCTGCAAGATGCCAAGGGCAACAGAGATGAAATCAAGAGGGTCCGTTTCCTGGAAGTGGGAGGAAGCACAGGAAACAGGAAACAGCGCGGGTGAACGATGGGTGAGGCTGCGCAAAGCTGAGACTTCCGCTCCAGATGCCGACTCTCAGGCGTGCCCGGCATTAAGAAAGCCTATCATGTGTGAAATAGATGACTAGTGGGGAGCTGCTATTTAACACAGGGAGCCAAGCCTGGTGCCCTGTGATGACCTGGAGGGGTGGGGTGGGGCGGGGGAGGCTCAGGACGGAGTAGGGATAAATGTATATATAATTATGACTGATTTGTGCTGGACTATGGCAGAGACCACCACAACACTGCAAAGCAATTATCCTCCAATACATTTTTTTTTTTAATGAAACCAGCCAAAGGGGAGGGAAGGATTGGGAGTTTGGGATTAGCTGATGCAAACTCTTATACAGGATGAATAAACAACAATGTCCTACTGCGTAGCACAGGGAACAGTATTCAATATCCTGTGTAAAACCATAATGGAAAAGAATATGAAAAAGTAGATATATCTACAACTGGGTCACTTTGCTGAACAGCAGAAATTAACACAATACTGCAAGTCATCTATACTTAAGTAAAGTTTTTTAAAAAGAAGAAAGCCCATCGTTCACCAGGAGTTTCCTTGTGTTCTTCTGTATTCCACCTCCAACCCCCTTCTCAGAAGCATGAGTGAGCCCCTCTCCTCTCTAGGGCTGTTTCCACTCTACCTCCTGCCTCGCTGGCCTTCTCTCGGGAAGCAGAACTCCTTTCACTGCAGTCCCGGTGGTTCTCACACCTTCAACGTCTTCCTTTTCATGTTGGGGTCTTTCTTCTACATTCATGTCAGATTTATCCATAGCCGACGTGAACAGTTCCCCATTTCTCCTATAGCTTTAGCCCATTTTTCTGCTTCTCAAATGAACATCTTTTGGATCTTAACTTCACACTCAATCCTTTTTTTTTTTTTTTTTCATTTACCCTTTTCAATCCTTTTTTAATCAATATATTTTTTTTTTCATTGAAGGTGGCTCATGTGGTGGTAAAAAAAAAAAAAAAATGTCTGCAATGTGGGAGACCTAGGTTCTATCCCTGGGTCAGGAAGATTCCCTTTTCCAGGGGATCTCCAGGGGAGATTCCCTTCTCCAGGGGAATTCCAGAGGATTCACCTCTCCAGGGGATCCCTGGGTCAGGAAGATCTCCTGGAGAAGGGATCGCCTGCCTACTCCAGTACTCTTGCCTGGAGAATCCCACGGATGGAGGAGCCTGGCGGGCTACAGTTTATGTGGTCACAAAGAATTGGACACAACTGATGACTAACACTTTCACAAAGTTGATTTCCAATACTGTGTCAATTTCTGCTGTATGGCAAAGTGATTTAGATATACACACACATATATACACACTCTTTTTAAAAATATTCTTTTCTATGATGGTTTATCATAGGGTATTGGATATAGTTCTCATGCTACACAGTAAGCTTGTTGGTTATCCATCCTACAAACAGACGCTTACATTTGCCAACCCCAACCTCCCACTCCATCCGTCCCCCAATTGCCTCCCCTTTGGCAAACACCAGTCTGTTCTCTATGTCTGAGATTCTCTTTCTGTTTCATTGTTAGGTTTATTTGTCACACTCAATTCTTAATTGTTTCAATGCTGGTTTTCCTCTCACCACCATACTGAAATCATTTCTCCAAAGGTTACTGTAGCAAACGTCTATTGTTTTTGCCACTCCTAAAGCACTGGCCCATCCTACTTCCCCATTCTCCCCCGAATACCCCCAATTATCCCCCTAAAGAAGCATTTCTTTTCCTCTTCTCAACCTATGAGATTTACCAGGCTGCATAAGGATATGACCTCCATCTATATCTATTCGTGGTTTGAGGATGGACACCTAGACTTTTTCTGGGGTCTGCTGAGAGATAGATGCTTTCTCTTTGATGTTGTATCCAAACTTAAGAGACTGAAGACCTCATGCCGCTGGTAGCTACTCACCACCAAAGGGAATGGAGTCAACGCAGAGGAGATGGAGCTAAAGGAGGAAAGTCCCCTACACACAAAAGTTCCATTCAAAGAACACGTTTGTAAGTTCAATTTGTCCGTAAGTACAACAAAGGTGGCCTAGGTACCCTAACTAACACAATAAATATATTACAGTCCTGTCAGTCAGTTCAGTCATTCATTTGTACCCGACTCTGTGTGACCCCATGGTCTGCAGCACGCCAGGCTTCCCTGTTCATCACCAACTCCCGGAGCTTGCTCAAACTCATGTTCATTGAGGCAGTGATGTCATCCAACCACCTCATCCTCTGTCGTCCCCTTCTCTTCCTGCCTCCTCCTCAATCTTTCCCAGCATCAGGGTCTTTTTCCAATGAGTCAGATCTTCACATCAGGTGGCCAAAGTATTGGAGCTTCAGCATCAGTCCTTCCAATGAACACCCAGGACTGATTTCCTTTAGAATGGACTGGTTGGATCTCCTTGCTGTCCAAGGGACTCTCAAGAGTCTTCTCCAACACCACAGTTCAAAACCATCAATTCTTTGGTGCTCAGCTTTCTTTATGGTCCAACTCTCACATCCATACATGACTACTGGAAAAACCAATACTCTTCTTTAATAGGTTTATAATACTTTTCACACAAATAATATGTACTTAGAAACAAACACAAAAATAAAACATCTTCTTAAAACATAAAACATCAATCTTACAGTCTAGTACCTTGAAAAGTACAGTAGTAAAGTACAACAGCTTGCATACCAGGGCTGGCACACACATTCACATTTCTGAAAGCTCACAACTTGAAGGTTCATACATAGGGGACTTACTGTACTTCTGAATGGATCTTGTGAATGCTAAAGTCCTCATCATTAACCTCCTTTTCCCCATAAAACTGCCATTATTGCCCACTGGGTTTTGAATGGAATAAGTATAACTCAACAAAAATGCATTACTGCATCTCCTCTGTGTCAGGCACTGTGCTGGGCATTGTGAGGAAGACTAATTAAGATGGATATAGTCCCTGACTCTCCAGGGCCTTCAGATCTAGTGGTTTCGGTGACTAGACCTCAAGGCTGGGGCACATGTATGAGCACACATGGTACTGAATAGTGGAAGCTTTCTTCATTCATTCCCAGCCCATCTTTCCGATTTTAATTTTTGTTCTTATGCCTTTTGCTTAAACTGGGTTGAACTACCTATGCACCCATCTTCTTCCACTTCCTTGATTTTGCTCAATCTGTTTTCTTCCCTCAAATACACCTCCCTCTAACTCTGCTTGGCCAAACCTTGGTTATCCTTCATAGCCTTTCTCAAATGATATCCTCTCATAAATCTTTTGCTGATTACCCTAGTTAACTGTAATCTTTTTTTCCTCTCATCTTCCAAAGCACCTTCTATGAAGCTCCACTCTGCATTTTCCAAGTTTGAAAAAAAAAAAAAAAAGGTATTTATGTAAGTAACTTATCTGCCCAATTAGATGGCAAATTCATTAAGGGCAGAAACTTTTTTTATATCTTTGCATCCCCAACAACTAGAAAAGTGTTTCTCAATTAGTGCTAAGAATGCATTTATCTATACAAAGCACACACATCATTTAGAACAAGCTCTTTTTGGTCTAAAGAAGAATTCTTTATCTCAGATAAAAATTTTAAAGATCTCCCACAGGTTTTTAAAAATAAGTCTTCAGATTCATTTGAACTTGTTTGTGGATTATCAACTATTAGCCTGGAGGAGTACTATAGCTTGGGATAAATCAAACAAATGAAAAATAAAATTATTAGAAACCACTGCCCATTAATGATTTCCTAGAAAGCAGAAAACAGTAGATCTTCGCTGTCTATGGAAACTGTTTAGAAAATAGGATTCTGTTTATAGAAATGGGATTAAACCATGGTATCTACTCTGCAAAACCTATATTGGAAGTAAGAGCATGGCTTGGAGAAGTAGGCACTATGGGAAAACACTCAGAAAATGAATAATACACACAAGTCAGACTGGAGGGAATTTTGGTCTAGCTGGAGTTCCTGGAGTCCTAGGACATTGGCCAAGAGTTGGCCTGGGGCCCTGGCTACCAACAAGGACCAGTCCAGGGACCTGATGGGCAGTCTATCCCTGCTGTTCTGTGATGGCATGAAGTGGAGTGGAGAGGCACCATGAGTTCCTCCACCAGAACTCCTGAGCAGGCTGGGGCTGGCGGCTGGCCATCTGGATCCCTGGGCAACAAGAGCACAGAAGGTGAAAGAGAAAGGAATCGCAGGCATTTTACACCTTCTACCAAGATCTGGGTTCCTCCCAGGGCTACAAACAAGATGCAGACGTGGATACATGTGGTCTTGGAAAGGTGTCAGCTGGCCTATGATTTTCCCAGAATTGGGATTCCTGCTTGGAGCCGGCTCCAGAAAGTGGGATGATGAACAGATGAGGATATGAAATGGCAGCCTTGAAAACTATACTGCTACTCCCTGCTCATGAGAATGAGGGTTCCAAGCTGCTGGCAGGAGCGCATGCGTGCATGCTCAGCTGCGTCTGACTGTTTGCGACCCCATGAACTGAGACCCACCAGGCTCCTCTGCCCATGGAATTTTCCAGGCAAGAATACTGTTTCCTTTTCCTTCTCCAGGCGATTGTCTTGACCCAGAGATCTAACCCACAGCTCTTGTGTCTCCTGCACTGGCAGGCGGGTTCTTTACCAGCTGAACCACCAGGGAAGCCCTAATCTCCTTAAAAGGCATCACTTCCTTGATGCAGGTCCCGAGGCCAAAAGATGTCCTGAGATTTCCAGGTGCCCCCACCACATATCATCATCCTCCAGACCCTGGTTTCACCTCATACTTTGCCAGGGACCATGAGGGACACCCAATCATCAGCGTTGCCCTAGTCCCAGATGGCTAGTCTGTAACAGTCAGAAGACTGGGTTCCTAACTCATAAAGTGTAAGGGAGGATTCAAGGAACTCTTAAAGTCATAGCTGACTCAACATAATGAATGTTGGCAAAGATCACTTGCCCATTTATTATTTATTTAATTATCCACATCCCATATTCACTGTGTTGTGAAATACAGTGACCCTACCTGGAGAGGTTAAGGAAGTGTAGTGACTGAGTGCATGAAGTCAGAACTGAGTTTGAGTCCAGACCCTTTCTTTCCCTTGCTAGCTATGTGACTTTGGGCAAGTTTCTTAACTTCTCTGAGCCTCATCTATAATGTGAATGTAATAGTGTCTACCTTGCTATATTGACATGGACAGTCAATAAAATAATGCATGCAGAGGTGCTAGCATGATACCTTCTGAATGATAAAATATTGATGATGACATTAAAATATTAATTGTTGTTATTCATGTATTTCTGCAGGAGATAGACTATGGTTAGAGGATGGGGCAATGTATAAAAAAGGCTGAACCAGTGGTATAGACTATACATATGTGCTCAAGGAGTTTCCAGGCCAAGAGGATCTGGGTGAGGCAGGAGGCAGGTGAGGCTTCCTGGAGAGATGGGTCTGGACAGGACTGGGACAGCAGAGTGAAGGAGAGGTCCCTGTGGAGAATTCCAAGCAAAGGACCTGGAGTTGGCTCATTTGGGAAACACTTTTGTATTTGAGGAGGAAAGATGATAGAGTTGCTTTTAATTATCTTAAAGACCTTGTGCAGAATGGGCTTTGGAGTTTGGATGGGGAATTATTGCCACAGCATGATCAGTCCTGATGGCCTGGCATAAATCTCTGACAAAATGGTGAGTCTGCAAGATAAATGGCTCAAACCAAGCTCATTACAGGGAACGTTCAAGGGAGAGAGGGAGACGTGAGCACTCAACTGGGCTTTGTCTCCATCCCGCCTGAAGCAGCCCCCCTCTGCCTCCCACCACCCAAGAGCGATGCTGAAAATGACAAAGTGCAATGGATGCTCAGGGTTAGCTCAGAGCTGCTGGTGGGTCTGGAAACTGTCTCAGGCACACGCTGCTCATTGGTGACTAATGGAGCTCCCTAAGGCTGGGGAGAGACAGGCCTTCATTCCCCCAGCTAACTCCTGAGTGCCGGATCCAAGATGCCCATCTCACGGGTGGGGAAACTGAAGCCAGGAGTGGGACAGGAGAGTGAAGGAGAGGTCCCTGTGGAGAATTCCAAGCAAAGGACCTGGAGTTGGCTCATTTGGGAAATACTTTTGCATTTAAGGAGGAAAGATGATAGAGTTGCTTTTAATTATCTTAAAGACACTGTGCAGAATGGGCTTTGGAGTTTGGATGGGAAATTATTGCCACAGCATGATCAGTCCTGATGGCCTGGCATAAATACAGGTAACCCAGCAAGGTGTTAATGGATCTGCTAACTTCTACGGCTTCCATATTGCTTGGTGATGAAGAATAGTTTCAGATTCTCGCTCTATTACTTGCTAATATTGATGTCTTGGACAAATTCAATAAACTCTCTGAGCCTTAATGTTCTCATTTGTAAAGTGGGAATTTCCTTCCTTTCTCCTTACCCTTCCTCCCTCCCTACCCTTCCTCCCTCCCCTGCATTTTTTTATAGGGTGGTCAACACATTAGGCTCACCCAGGACTTTCCTGGTCTCAGCACTGAAAGCCCAGCAATTCAGGAAACCACTCTGTCTCTGGCAAACCTTCTTTCTTTGATCAGTGATATTGCATGATTTGGTGCTGGGGCAGCAGCCACTGAGACAAAGCAGATGCTTGTTCTTTAGAAGTTAACATCCTAATTCTATCAGGGCAGACAGACATAGTTACATGGATATGGTCATAAAATAACACACAACCTATACATATGAAACTATGTGTCGGCCTCTCTACATATTTTATAAATATGATATCATTGGAAACTTAAACTATGCTGGGAAGTAACTATCCATACTGTTATTCTTGTTGTTTAGTTGCTCAGTCGTGTCCGACTCTTTTGTGACCCCATGGACTGAAGCCCACCAGGCTCCTCTGTCCATGGGATTTCCCAGGCAAGAATACTGGAGTGGGTTGCTGTTTCCTCATCCAGGGGGTCTTATCAGCTCAGGGGTCAAACCCATGTCTCCTGCATTGTCAGCTGGATTCCTTACCACTAAGTCACTTGGGAAGCCCCAAATATCCATAGAGCCCCTCCCTAATTATCAGACAGCAAAACACTTTGCTTTATTAACTAACTTTCCGAAAATCACACTTAAGAGTGAAAAGGAAAGTCAGTATATTTTACAATTAATTTATTCATTTCATTGGAGGATAATTATTTTACAATATTGTGGTGGTTTCTGCCGTACACCGACGTGAATCAGCCACGGGTGCACATGTGTCCCCCCATCTTGAACTTCCCCTCCCACTTCCCTCCCCACCCCATCCCTCTGGGTTGTCCCAGAGCACCAGCTTTGAGCACCCTGCTTTATGCATCGAACTTGCACTGGTCATCTATTTTACACATGGTAACATACATGGGAAAGCCAGCATTTAAACCCTGGCGTTCCAGTGCTCTTGGGCCAGCCCTGACACCCCTTGAACACAAATACAGGATTTAGACTGAGTGAGGCCACAGACTATTGATTAGTTTCTAAGAAGACTGTGCTTGCTTTCCCCTCCCAGTTGGTTTGGGATCTGCGGTCCTATTCATCAGGCTAAGTGGAGAAGCAGGTGAGCTTATCCCTTGGATGCTCCAGCTCCAAGCACCCAGCAGGAATGGGAGCCCTTCCTCACAGTTCTGCCTCCATCCTAGGAAACCATGGGAGAGAGATCCTGACCACCTTACACCTGACCCAGCAAACACAAAAGCACAAGGGTCCAGAGCCTGTAGGATTCCTGGGGTGTGGAAGTCCTTTGGCTTTGAGGAGTCTGGGGCCAGAAGCATCTACCAGCACAAGATGGAAAGCTGGCCATGTCCCAGTGCCAGCCAGAACTCTGTGCCAAGAGAATAAATGGAACCCATTTCTCTTGGACCTTCGGGTCCCCTGGCCAGATGACAGGCTGATGAATGAGGACCATGCCTGTGGGATAGTGCAGTTTCCAAGGCTGACTGGTCTATCTATCCTCCCAATGTAGGAGGATGGAGGAAATGTACAGACTGGTACTCTTGGAAGGAACTTTATCCATCACCTAGTCTAAGGGCCTCATTTTGGAAATGGGGATATCCAGGCTGAGCTTGGAGAAGATGACTCCTCAAGGTGACACAAGGTACCAAGGAAGGGGCAAGTGTAAGCTCCAAACCACCTGCCTCCAAATGCACGCACTTCTACAAAAATGCGTGGCTCCTCCACGCAGGCACTCAAATGATTTACGGGGGAACATGACTCCCCTTGTGACACTTCCCATCTCTAGCAAGGAGCCTTTGGGATGGAGGAGTGGGGTCCCAAAGTCTAGGGGTCGCTGGCAAGCCTCAGTTGGAAATGGAAAATCTGAAACATTCTTCCTTGATGTCGTCCAAACAGGTCTAAAAATGTTCTAGACATAAGTGGTGGAGAGAAAGAAGGTGGGAGGAGGAGGGAACGGAGAGGCAAGAAGGAGCAGGATAAAGGGAGGAACAGAAGGGGACTGTCAGTGGGTTGTCAGTCCAGGCTGGACCAGTGCGAGTGAATTTTAGAACAACTTCAGCAGCATCTCCTCCCATACCTCATGCTCATCCAGCAAGTATGACAGACGCTGTGGGAAGGGTCCAGGATCCACAGGCAGAAGCAGCTCCCAGCTGACTTTGAGTTGTGGCACGACCTCGAGCAGATCTGAATGTCCTCCCCCTCCCCCATCACCCCCTCAATCTGTGTCTTCATCTGTTAGAAAGCTCAACAAGGAACATGTTTGTAAAATGCTCATCACAGGGCCTGGCCTAGAAAGCCCCTAATAAATATCAGTTGTCACCACTTTGTCTTCCCTCGTAGCTCAGCTGGTAAAGAATCCGCCTGCAATGCAGGAGACCCTCATTCGATTCCTGGGTCAGGAAGATCCCCTGGAGGAGGGCATGTCAACCCACTCCAGTATTCTTGCCTAGAGAATCCCCATGGACAGAGGATCCTGGCAGGCTACAGTCCATAGGATCGCAAAGAGTCAGACACGACTGAGTGACTAAGCACACACACCACTTTGTCACCAAACACTGATGGGAACACTTTGATACCTGCCTCCTGGTAGCTGGCTGGGGGTGCTGGTCAATCTCCCCCAGCTCTGGGGTCAGGTTTGCAGGATGGCCACGCTCTGATCCCTTTATCTCTGCTGGCTGAAGCTGGAGCGGTGTCTGCTGCCCATTAGTTCAGGCTGGCATTTGGGAACAGCATTTACAGTCCTCCCGGTGTAGCCTGACCGACACTGACAATATCTCAACATCGCAAAGCAGGGAAGTTAGGGGGTGGAGGAAAGGCAGTCTTGCTCCAGGATTCACCCAACACTTCCTTTCATCCAGAGCCTCTCCAGAGCACTTCAAGTCCAGTTTCCTTCTGCCAAAATTCCTTTTCCCCGCAGATGTCTAGGAATGTGCCTAGTGTCGATGAGAGGATGGTGATGATCGGTGTCATCTTTCTTTCCATCCCCTCTCGCCTTCTTAGAAGGCTCTTTGATTTGGTCCAGGCTGCTGACCTGCAGGGAGCGGGGAGGGGACACAGTGTCAGCTGGGCATCTGTGTTTGACAAAGCCACCTGCCACCTTGGGCTGTTCAACTCATTGCTGCCACTGCCTTGGGCTGGCGAGCACCCTGTCATTCCAAGTTATTCTCAGCCACATCTCAGATCCTGCAGGGAGAAGGGGGACCGGGAAGGGAGAAAGGGCCAGCCTGTGGCAATCATGTAGACACAGGCCATGACTGTCACTCCTCATTCAGCCTCCCCTGACTTCTGACATATCAAGGCAGCCGGTGGTCCCTGGGACCATCACCCCCAGCCTCCCAGAATATTGCTCTCTGCCCTCAGCTGGGCAGAACGACATAGGGCCTGGGCACCCGGGGCTCAGCTTACTCTGCCTTCTCTGGTTCTGTGGTCACCTGCTGCCAGATTGATCCTCAGACCTTTTCAGAAAAAACCAAGCTCAGGGCAGCAGCAGAGGAAGGGTTTGGAGGCAGCAGACTGGGATTCAAGCCCAGCGATGTGACCTCTGTCTGGCTCCTTGCTGTTGTTGCTTAGTTGCTTCAGTCATGTCCGGCTCTTTGCAACCCCATGGACTGTAGCCCGCCAGGCTCCTCTGTCCATGGGATTTTCCAGGCAAGAATACTGGAGTGGGTTGCCATGCCCTCCTCCAGGGGATCTTCCAGACCCAGAGATTGAATCCTCGATTCCCGCCACATCTCCTGCATCACAGGTGGATTCCTTTACTACTGAGTCACTGGGGAATGCCTGCCTTATTCCTTGATCTTTCCAAAGTCTGGTTCTTCATCTGTGAAAGGGTGATGGTGATACCACCATGCCACTTGCATAGAACATGGCCCAAGGGAAAAGATGCATGCATCTAATGTACCATGAAGACTCCACACAGGACACTTCCCTTCCTCTCCTCCAGGGAAGGTGGGTGGTACCCTGGACATCGCTGGACCACCACATCCAAGGAATCAGAGTACCTATTTCTGGTGTATAGAACAAAAGAGAAGGCCATAGAGACTTTCTCCCTCAGACTGAACAACAGGATTGGGCCTCTCAGGGGAGCCTGAGGCTGCTGACAGTAGCCCTCCCCTCCCCAGAGCTGGGACCACATGGCCTTGTGTGCAGCCCAGCCCAACGCTGGTCTCCGAGGCTTGCTGTTTCCTTACACAGTCTGGCTTGAGGGGCCTCGGCTCCATTTTCTAGGGCTGGCACCACACCACTCTGGAGACTGGTATACAGCTCTTCTCATCCATCTGCTGCTGCTGCTAAGTCGCTTCAGTCATGTCCAACTCTGTGCAACTCCATAGATGGCAGCTCACCAGGCTCTGTCATCCCTGGGATTTTCCAGGCGAGAACACTGGAGTGGGGTGCCACTGCCTTCTCATCCATCTAGGCTTCATCTAAATCCAGGGATCTGGCCTGATGCCCAGGCACTCCTGGGCTGGGCTCTGCTTTAACCTGCTCTGGCCCATCTTGGACCCCTGGCATAGAGGCCATAATCCATTGACAATACTCCCCCTCCTGTTTCTCCCATGCTCACCCCACCTGAAGCTGCACAGGTGCCCTTCTGGGTTTCAGAATACTGTCCTGGCCAGTGCAAGATTTATTTCTACATTTGAAGGCTCCCAGGCTTCCCCGGTGGCTCGGTGGTAAAGAATACGCCTGCCAATGCAGGAGATGCAGGTTTGATCCCTGGGTCCGGAAGATGTCCTGGAGAAGGAAATGGCAACCCACTCCAGTATTCTTGCCTGGGAAATCCCACGGACAGAGGAGCCTGGTGGGCTACAGTCCATGGGGTCACAAAAGAGTCAGACACGACTGAGCAACTGAACAACAAGATGTCTCAAAATATTTTAAGTGCTACCACCAAAGGAAGAGATTGTTTATGTGCAAAAGGATCAAATTCCAATGAACTATTATTCAAATATGGAGAAAATTACATTTCGATATTGGTTGATCCCTTGAGATGATGTTTTTGGAGCCCCATAGATGACGCTGTCAATAAGAAGTTCTCAAACTGTGTGGGCAATTGAGTATCTGAAAATTTTTTTCCTCTTTCTAGAAATGAAAATACTATTAGTTAATTCAATTGAGAGTTGTAAGAACACTAATGTAAGTCACCAATTATATTTTTAAATTTATTTTTTAATTGAAGGATAACTGCCCTAAAGAATTTTGCTGTTTTCTGTCAAACATCAACTTGAATCAGCCATAGGTGTACATATGTCCCCTCCCTCTTGAAGCACTGTGCCAAGTGCTTTACATGGAATAGCTCACTCAACCCTCACAAATACGCTGAAGGAAGCATTACTGCTGCTACTTATTGCCATTTCACAGATGAGAAAACTGAGGTTCAGAGAGGTGAAGGACACTTGTCCAATATCACACCACAAGTTGGGAATCAGTGAATCAATCCAGAAGGTTCAATCAGCTCCATGGCCTTTAATCCTGCTCTCCCAGCCCATCCCTGGGAGAGACCATGTTGTTGGTTAGATGTGACTATGTAATGTGCAAATCACTTCAAAGTACAGCCATTAACACAAGGGCTGCCTCACACACCAACACGATCACACATCCAAGCATGATTTATCAGCTGTCTGATAATATTTGTCTACTACTGGTGCTAATTGTGCAGCCATGCGTCACCCGCTAGTAAGTGACAGCAGGCAAACAGTAGGAGGCACCCAAGCTTTAAGAGAAACATACGGGAGAGAAGCCTCCCTGGGAGGCATTTCCATGTCTTAGCCTACATTTGTCCTCCTGCCAACTGGAAAACGTCACCATCGCTGTGTGTCACAGGCAGAACCACCTAGCCAGGTTCGCTGGACATCATTTAGAAATGCCCCTCTCTGCCTGCTCATGGGTGACCCTCCCCAGGTCCTCTCCTGGGGCTCTGACCCAACATTCTGGAGGGGTACACCCCTCCTCACCAGCACCAGTGGCCCTGTGTCACAGGGGGATTCTCAGCGAGAGGGGAGGCATCCCCAGGGAGGCAGAAGCTGAGCGGAAGCTGGGTGGTGGGGAGACAGTGCAATTTTAATGTGCTTCTCACCCCTGTGTGCTGGTGGATCCAAGGTGACCCATGCTTCTCTCCAGATACGACATACCTAAGCCCTACAGGACGGCACCACCCACCCCGACCATTCTCTGATGCGACGATATGAAGTACCCAGCCCAGGTACTGCCAAACCACAGACTGGACTGCAAACAAGGGCTTTACACTTCACTCCAAAAGATGAGCTCAACCATCAGATCCAGCTCTTGGAAATGTACAACAACAGGCTCCAGGCTCCAGAAGGGGAGGCCTGAGGGGCGCTTGGGGATGGACTGGACTGTGGCTGCAATGGGCCAGAGCAGAGGGGCTGCAGGAACCAGGAATCAGAATGGGGAGTCAGCTGATGCAAGCAGGAAAATCGAGCAGATTCCCGGAGAGAGGAGGGGACCCCAGGACAGAGATGAGACCTTAAGGACCACCTCCTGGGGTCCCACTACCCGTCCTATTCCTCGCCCCGGGGTAGGTGAGATGTGGCTGCTTCTTCCTGGGTTCCCATGAAATCCTCCTCCGCTTTCTGAATATCTTTATCATCACTCATCCACTCCCACGCTTTCACTCCAGCCAGCCTGGGTGAACCTCCTCTCTTTTTGCAGCCAAAGAACACTGCCGTAAATGAGGTCCAGAAGAAAAGTGCTTAGGTTCCCTTGATCTGAACCACATCTCTGCCTCTCCCCACATCCCTCACTGGGTTATCAGAAAGCTCAGAAATTGTAGGAGGGGATCCACAGCTTCCCTCATTAGCTCCTTCGCATCGCAGCCCTTGATCCTCCATGAGTTGTTTACAAGGCTTTGTATATTTGCTTACTGCTCACTCCCCTGTTCCCAGCCTCTTACTTGACTCCATCTCCCACTGTGATCCTTTCCCTGGCTCCTGCTGAGCCGGTGCTCATTTACATTTCACTCACCAACCTCATTTAGTTAATTTTCTACAGTTAATTCAATGTTCACCAAGTAGCCCTGGATTGCATTTGCATTCATCACCTCCGGGGCCCTGAAGGGGATCAGAGCCATGGCTTCCCTGCCGAGATCCCCACTTAAGCAACGACAACAACACAGCTCGAAGGCTGGGGGCAGGATCTCCTCCGTTCAGCAGCCTACCCTGGCAGCAGCCCTGGGGATCAAGCCCCTGGAAGGCAGGCAGTGTTCTCTGCCCAGGCTGCTCTGCCCAGGGAGCTGGCACCAGACTGAGCCTTCCTGCGTGGCAACGATTCATGGTGCATCCATCTCTAGGTTTACTGCCTGCTGTGCAGAGCATTTCCTTCACCTTATCCCAAAATAGCTTAAGCTTCAGGGGGTGCTGCCTAGTACCTATATTATTACAAGCTTTGGGAATGAAAAAGTAAAGTATAATTATACTTCACAAAATCACAACAGAAAAGGTGTACTGGCTTTTGAACACAGCCACAGAGAAATCTTGGGCCATAAGGAGCTAAAGGCAGCGTAGGTACTTCATCTCCATCCTCACCTCTGTCTCCCTCTCTCTCATCTCCATCTCGAACTCCACCCCCAGCTCCATCTTCATCTCTGTCTCTCTCTCTCTATCTCCAAGTAACCAACTCTAGAAATGGCCTTCATGGTGGCATGACTCTTAGACCATCCTATTGGGCCCCACTGTCAATGGGTGCTACGTGTAACCAGAATTTTGTTTCAGGCCGACTGTGACTCTTCAAGCTAGTTAAGGAAAACTTGCAGCAAGGAATAATGATTGAAGTCTGCAATTCTGTTAAGCAGCAGAGGCTGCAAATTTGCCAGTCATCCCTTCTTTACCCCCAAAGTGGTGAGGACTGGGTTCCATCACTTACGAATCTCTCCTGAATTTGTCACATCTCAGGACTTACGGGGAAGGAATGGGCTGACCCAGTTTCTTTCATGTTTCGTTTGGGCTTCAAGGGCTATACCTAAAAAGGAAGCAACTGCATAAGGCCAGCTTTCCAGGAAAAGGTCCAGAAACCCACCTGTAGCTTGTTTATCAGGCCTCCCTTTGACAACCCTGATGCAGTTTTCTTCAGAATTTTGATCCATTATCCCAGTGGGCTGAGATACAGATCCTTTGTGGCCTTGCAGAATGGTAGGACAGGGGCTGGGACCAGAGCCCCGATCCACCACCTCTGCTTGTGAGCGTGCAAAATGCTGTAAGCCACCAAGTCCAGTTTACTTTGTACCAAAGCATCATTCTCCCTGTGGGCAGGGGGTGGGGAAGAGGTGCTCAGAAGCACTGCCAGTTCCTTCTCTTGCTACCCACCCTGCCCTGACTGGCCCTCTTGCGGCTCTTGTTTATTTCAGATGTTCTTGTTTATTTCAGCTGCCCCCTTCCTATTCTGCTTAACATCGCTTCCTCTGGCCTGATGCACAGGAAGGCTGGTTCAACTCTAAAGAGCCCCCTCAGCAAAGCAGAGTTCCTCTCCACCCCCAGTAAGTTCTGGAGAGCTGACACCAGCGGATAGCGATTTTGTTCTGTGTGTTGTCAACTGGGAAGGTCCCTGGGTTCTTCCACGCCGCCAGCCAGCTGGCAGACAGTTTGGGAAAAGGAACACTGGGATGGATGGTTCTTCATTAACAGGGAGGGACTCCTGAAAGTGGGTCAGTCTCCATCAACTTCAGAGGAGATGGGTGCAAATGACGCCGGGACAGCGCTGATAGTCATTTCCCACGTCCCCCTTAAGAAAGTGATGTTGGCGCTGACTCTAGTAGACCTTTAAAAAGGCACTTTATTAAAGTCTTCGGAACTGATTAGATGCAAGTCGTGCTGAGTCTGTTGGGCTCAATTTATTCCAAGAGGAGCTGAGGCAAGAAGACAGGTTACCCCAGATCAGGCAGGGATCAATTCCAAGGCCACCTTCCCTGGGGACCCAGAACAGGCTCTTTCCTTCTCGCCCTCCTCCCAGCTCCCCCTACAGAGCAACACTGCACCCCACCTGGGGTGTCAGACATCGTCTGAGCCTCACTGTCTGATACAGGAGCCTCTGGCCCCATGTGGCTCTTGAGCACTTGAAATATGGCTGGTCTGAACTGAGATGTGCTTAGTGTGAAAAAAAAAAAGAAACAAAACCCAGAAGGTAAAATGTCCTCTTCATACTTACATATGGCTTGCAGGTTGAAATGACAACATTTGGGATATATGGGATCCAATAGAACACAGTGCGAGCAGTAATTTCACCTGCTTTGTTTTACTTTCTATTTTTTTGGCTGCCCTGGGTCTCTGTTGCTGCGCGCAGGCCATCTCTAGCTGCCGTGAGCTGGGGCTACTCTCCTAGCTGCGTGTGCGCGTGGAGCACGGGCTCTCCTGCAGGCTCAGTAGTCACAGCAGGAGAGGTTAGTTGCCCAGCGGTGTGTGGGATCCTAGTTCCCTGATCAGGGATCGAACCCATGTCCCCAGCATTGGTAGGCAGATTCTTAACCACTGGACCACCGGGAAGTCTCCTGTTTTACTGCATAAATGTGGCTACTAGGAAATTTAAAAGTGCACATGTGGTTTCGTTCCTCTTGGGCCATACTGTTCTAGAGCCATTTTAGGCTGGAGAGGTCATCGGAGGCTCTGTGCGGATAGAGGGAGAAAGATCAACCAGCCTGAGACGCTGACACTTTGCTCAAAACTCTCTGAAACCGCTTCCTGACGCTGACGCCCTCCCCAAGGCCTTGCACAGGCTGAGCAGTATCCTCCCCACCCGTCTCACCTTCAGCTGTTGCCCTGTCTTCTTCTGTTCCAGCCACCCTGGCCTTGCTTTTCACCAACATGGTCAACCAAGCCTCATGGCACAGCCTTTGCACATGCTGTTCTCTCTGCCTAGAATGTTCCTCCCCAGACCTTTGCCTGCCTCCTGCTCTCTCTTTATTCAGTCCTCAACTGGGGGGAAAGTCACCTCCTCAAAGAGCACCTTCCCCCACCTCTCAATGAAAACCAATCACCACCCTTTTATTTAAAAAAATATATTTATGTGTTTGGCTGCTGCTCCAGGTCTTCGCTGAAACATACAGGATCTTTAGTTGCAGCATGTGGGATCTAGCTCCCTGTCCAGGGGTGGAATCTGGGCCCCCTGCATGGGAGCTCAGGGTCTTACCCACTGGACCACCAGGGAAGCCCCTGGTCACCACCACTTGACTCCGCTTCTCAAAGCTCTTATTATTGTCTGGCATGAAATTGCATGTTTACTTTCTGTCCCCTCCAGACAAGGGCCTCTGTCTCTTTTGTCTACTACAGTGCTTGGCAACTGTACTAGCAACCCAGCAAATGTTTGCCTAATGAACACACAACAACAGCCCCCCAGCTGTCAGTGGGATCAGGCTGGTTTTCAGTGAGTCAGCTCAGACTTGGAGAGAAGTGAGTACAGGACAGAGCAGGGGCTGACTGCATCGGACTCGAGGGGATAGGGGGTTGGTGACTTAGAAAGTCACCTTCTCCAGGGGCCCGTGAACTGGGAATCCGCGCCAGTCCAGGAGTCTAGGGCCAACTTAATACAGTATAAGAACAGGGCAAAGACAGCAAGATCACCCTGACATGTTCTGGAGAGTTCCTCTGGGAAACAGACATCAGAGATTAAGGCAGAGAAGGTGTCTGAGGTCCTACCTGCTGGCCTAGATACATTCTGGCTTCATAGTGTCTTTGAGAAGGTACTTGGGGGCAAGGTACACTGACTATTACAGTAAGTCCTCCACAGAGGAAAGCATCCCACTCTGAGGGTGTGTTTGCAAGTCCAATTTGTTCACAAGTCCAACAAAGTTAGCCTAGGTACCCAACTAACACTATCACCCATACTTAAAAAATAAACACAAAAAATAAAACATTTTTGGTCTTACAGTGCAGTGCCTTGAAAAGTACAGTAGTACAAGCATAATAGCTGGCATACAGGGGGGCATCAAGTGAACAGGCAAGGAGAGTTACTGCTGGAGGAGGGAGAGGAGGCGGGAGATGGCAGAACTGAGATCGTCAGCAATAGGAGAGGGAGGGCAGGCTGCAACGTCACTCACATCTGATGTTAATGGCACAGGCTTTGGTTCCTTGCTGGAATCTGATGCACATTTACATCTTTGAAAGTTTGCAACTTGAAGTTTCATATATAGAGGACTTGCTGTAATAATAAAGGTCCTTCTGGATGCTAGAAAAAGACCCAAGAGCCCAGGGCTGCCTCTACCCATCTCCTCAATTGCACCCCACTCTGCTTGGGCACATCCGGAGACCAGGGGGTCATCACTCCCATGGCAGTTGAGCTGGTCATTTCTGCACATTTTAATTAACAGAAAACATGTGATCCTTTCGGGTCAACAGCTGCTTCCTTGCAGTTGATGCTTTTCAGACCTTTGTTCTAGTTTTGGTGCCCTGCAACTGTTCTAAGTGAGATTAGTTCCCTGTCCCCAGATCAGTCCTTCTGAGCTGGGAAGGACTGCAGCTGGAGAAGGCCAGCTTCTGTTGACAAGCAATCTTAGGCTGTGATCTGACACCCCGGCCAGGACTTGGTCAACGAGCACTACTGTTCCCCGATGACTCACTCCTGGAGACTGGTTCTCTGAGACCACAGCCTCCTCCCTGCTCACCCAGAATAACCCCAGCTCACCTCAGCCAGCCTGATTGCTCCTCTAACCTCCAAACTCAAATATGCCTTTTCTCTCTACTTTAGCAACATCTACTCAACTGCCTGTGTGTGCCCGGCCCTGTGCCACACCTAGGGATAGAATGGTGGAGAAGACATAGCCCTGGGTCTAACGGAAAGGTTGCAAGTCCACAGGGCATCAAAACCCAGATCAGGGCTGAGATAAGAGCAAGTACCAAGGGCACAGAAGACTTGACCAATCCTAGAGGAAGTAGGGAGGCCATCGTGGAGGAGCAGACGCTAAAGCTGCCAATTCCTAGCTGCCCACTGGGAAACTGAGTGCTGAGAAACTGATGCTTTAGAACTGTGGTGCTGGAGAAAACTCTTAAGAAACCTCTTGGACAGCAAGGAAATCAAACAAGCCCATCCTAAAGGAAATCAGCCTGGAACATTCATTGGAAGGATTGATGCTGAAGCTGAAGCTCCAATACTTTGGCCACCTGATGTGAAGCGCCAGCTCATTGGAAAAGACCCTGATGCTGGGAACGATTGAGGGCAAAAGGAGAAGGGGCAGACAGAGGATGAGATGGTTAGATAGCATCACTGACTCAGTGGACATGAATTTGAGAAAACTCTGGGGGGTTAGCGGAGGACAGAGGAGCCTGGCGTGCTACACCCCATGGGGTTTCAAAGAGTTGGACATGACTGAGTGACTGAGCAACAACTGGGATATTTACTCTGTAATGCTAAATTAGTCAGATGTTTGATCCCTGGGTTGGGAAGATCCCCTGGAGAAGGAAATGGCAACCCACTCCAGTACTCTTGCCTGGAAAATCCCATGGACAAAGGAGCCTGTAAGTTACGGTCCATGGGGTTGCAAAGAGTTGGACATGACTGAGCGACTTCACTTTCACTTTTCATTTTCCAGTGGAACCTAATCATCAGTCTTCTTAAGCAAGAACATTCAAAATCTTCATCTTATGCGTTCTTTCCACTTTCGCCTACACCCTCCCAACAGACACAGATCACTTGTTTCTCTTTCTCAAGCCTTTCCTTGCCTCTCATTTCCTCAGGCAGTCCCTGCCCTCTGGTCCCTGCCTGAAGTAGAAGGGTCTCAGCAGGCACCAAGCCACAAATGTTGGATCCTTACGGCCTAAAAGTCGGACCCCTCTGGAGCCTGCTGTGTGGGCTTATCACAGTCTGGTCCTCACCAGACATCCCAGCCTGGTCCCTATGAACCTTCACCTACAGACGCCAAGCTCCCGCCACACAGGCCTGCTCGTCCTTCCCCAAACCCTCATGTTCCACTGACACCCTCTCTGTGTTCCTTCACCTACACTGCCCCTTCCCCTTCTCAGCCCCACAAACTCCTAGTCATCCTTTAAAACCCACTCAAATGTCACCTCTTCTGTCCAGTCTCCCTTGTGGCAGTCAGCAGTTCTTACCAAGCAAACAGCAGTATTTCATTACAGTGATTTTACTCCTTTATAGCGATCTGATAACTTGCTAGGTGTTTCTCCCAAACTCTGGGTTGGGGTTCTCTGAGTACAAGGTGGTGGTTGATGTTCAGTTGCTAACTTGTGTCTGACTCTTTGCGACCCCACGGACCGCAGCACGCCAGGCTTCCCCATCCTTCACTATCTCCTGGAGCTTGCTCAAACTCACATCCATTGAGTTGGTGATGCCATTCCACCATCTCTTCCTCTGTTGCCCCCTTCTCCTCCTGCCCTCAATCTTTCCCAGCATCAGGTTCTTTTCCAAGGAGTCACCTCTTCGTGTCAGGCAGTCAAGTATTGGAGCTTCAGTTTCAGCATCAGTCCTTCCAATGGGAGCAGGATGTAATGCATCTTCCATCCCAGTATGTGGTATAGAAGACAGTAATAGCATTAATAACTAATGCCACTATTTGTTCATAATGAATATAACCAGGAATAGTCATCAATAACAATAGTAATGAATAAAAGTGAACAGCACCACAATGCCAACAACAGCCACTTACTTAGACATAGACACTGGATAAGCAAGATCTCAATCTCCTTATGTTCTATCAAAACTTACTTTCACTTTGTGGATCAGGAAACTACAGTACAGAGAGTATAAGTACCTTTCCTGAGGTCACCCATGTTGTAAGTGGCATTGCATGCATGCTAGATCGCTTCAGTTGTGTCTGACTCTTTGCAACCCCATGGACTGTAGCCTACCAGGCTCCTCTGTCCATGGGATTCTCCAGGCAAGAATATACTAGACTGGGCTGCCATGCCCTCCTCCAGGGGATCTTCCTGACCCAGGGATTGAAACTTCATCTCTTATATCTCCTGCATTGGCAGGCAGATTCTTTACCACTAGCGCCACCTGGGAAGCCCGTAAGTGGCAGAGAGGGGATTTGAAGCCAGGGCTATCTGACCCCACACCTGGGCTCTTAACCACTGCACTGCTCTGGGAACAGTAAAGGCACTGAGTCAGTTAACTCACAAGTGCCAGAGAAGTGGCTCCTCAGCATCCCTTAGTTACCACACTTCCTGTGACCTTTTCATATAAACTCAAAGTCTTTTGATGAGTCCTGTGTCCAGGGAGGTGGCGCGATGGACCAGCTAAGTAAGCCAAGGCACAATGAGACCAGGCTCTGCCAATCATAGGCATGTGGTCCTGCGCTGGTTACTCACCTCCAGAGCCTCAGACTCCTCATCTGTAAAATGGGGACGGGACAGTCCCTAACCCAAAGGGTCACGGTGATAATACACACAGAACACCTGGAACAGTCAAAAAGATCATAAAGGTTCCAGGGGCTTCCCTAGCAGCCCAGCAGTTAGGACACTGTACCTCCAATGTAGAGGGTGTGGATTCAAACCCTACTCAGGGAACTAAGATCCCACATACATAGCCAAAAAATCCCCATCCACACCAGTGGTGATAGTTACACAACTCTGTAAATAAACCAGAAAGCACTGAATTGAGCAAGTAAAGCAAGTGATTGTACGGTTATGTAAAATGTGTGTGCGTGTGCGTGCATGTGCGCACTCAGTCACGTCCAACTCTTTGAACCCATGGAGTGTAGCCCACCAGGCTCATCTGTCCATGGAATCATCCAGGTGAGAATACTGCAGTGGGTTGCCATGTCCTCCTCCAGAGGATCTTCCTGACCCAGGGATTGAACCTGCATCTTCTGCACTGCAGGCGAATGCGCCACCAGGGAAGCCCCAGGTATGCAAATGATGACTCCATGAAAACTTAAAAAATAAACAAACATCCCATACATTTATCTACTGACATTATTGCCAAATCTTAGCACTCCTGGCCTCAATGAAACTGAAGAAAGCCTCCACGGTGAATAAACTCTCCCTTACAGGTGAGACAGTGATGAAGCTCTGAGTCAGAGGGTGGAGGAGGGTGGGGTGCGGGGGTGCGGGGGTGCGGGCAGCAGCAGGAGGGACGGGTGACGAGCTGGGAGCGGAATCTCTTCACAGCGCGTCGAAGAAGCTCGACCACGTCCAGGCAGGCACTGAGCCCACGCGGAAGCGGCCCCCAGTGCACGCTGGGAAGTAGGAGCTGAGCTGGGAGCAGGGGTGGCAGTGGGAGGAGACTGTGATTCAACCAACCAAAGGACAGGGCAAGTTCAGAGGTCAGAGTTCAGAGGTCAGCCAGTGGCTTAAAGAGGCCCCTCTCAGGTGACTATGGACTGGCCTCCTGTGTGTCGGGCTAGAGAGAGGAGAGCGAGGGAGGCTGACCTCACCCTCACCCTCTGTTAGGGATATTCTCGCTCTGCCCCCCTTTTAACTTCTTTCTAAGGCCACCCCTGATCTCAGGACGGGAGCTTCCACAGTTGGCTGGAGGTTCAGCATTGGCTGGATTAGCCCTGAAGGTAAGCGGTCACCAGGCGGGGTCTGAGGTCGCCCACTAGAGGCCATGCTGGAGGCGAGAGAGAAAGCTTCCGGAGGGTCTGGGGGAAACCAGACCTAAGCTCAGGGGGCCGGGGGAAGCTATTATGCATTGAGGCTGGGAGGACAGGGGAGGAGCCCAAGAGTCACGTGATGAGCGGGATTTCCCCCCACAGAACCCCAGGTCTTGCTGGGTGACTTTGAAAAACGTTCTGACCCCCTCTGGGCCTCAAGTCCCCCACTCCAGGATGAGGGCATGAACTCTTCTAGAGGGAGTTCATTTCTCTATCAGTCACCACCATCCTATCAAGCTGTGCGTGTGATAAGTCACTTCAGTCGTGTCCGACTCTTTGTGACTCTATGGACCGTAGCACGCCAGGCTCCTCTGTCCATTGGATTCTCCCAGCAAGAATAGTGGAGTGGGCTGCCATGCCTTCCTTCAGGGGATCTTCCTGACTCAGGTATCAAACCCACGTCTCTTATGTCTCCTGCATTGGCAGGCGGGTTATTTACCAGTAGCACCACCTGGGAAGCCCTTCTTCATCTGTATTATGAGGCTAAACAGGGCTATCTAAGTCACCATGTACGCAGGCTCAGAACACACAAAGTGCCCAACTGGGCACACAGTAGGTGCCCAATTAAGGCTCACCGCTCTTCTTCCCACCACACCTGAGTGGGGATAACGGGCCCTCTTGTATGGCCCTCTTTTTGCCTCAGTGACTCCAGGAGGCTGGGTCCTTGACCCTCTTTACCAAGTGGTAACCTGGCCATTGGACCATCCCTGTTGCTGGCAAACACCTTTTTTTCAACCAGACCTGGTGTTTTGACTTTATTTTCATCAGAATGCAACACATACTCATGGCAGAGAATGCAAAACAAACTGGAAAAAAAAAAAAGAAGAAGAAAACTCATTAATGATTCTCCAGTCCAAAAACACCTCAGGGGACTTCCCTGGTGATCCAGTGGCTAAGCCTCTGCCCTCTCAATGCAGGGGACCCGGGTTTGATCCTTGGTCAGGGAACTAGATCCCACATGCCGCAATTAAAGAGTTTTCATGCTGCAACTAAAGGTCCCCCATGCCACAACGAAGATCAAAGATGCTGTGCGCTGCAACGAAGACCTGGCGCAACCTAAATAAATAAATAAATTTTAAAAAAAAATCTCAGGCACTTCCTTGCTTTCTACTTCTGTGCAGAGGATTGTCAAGTTGAGATCATCTTCTACATACAATACGGTTTCCTGCCTTCTTCTACTTACTGTTACAACAAAACTTCCCATCTTGGTGTCAACACTACTTTAACGGTGATGCTGTGATTTACCCAAGCAACCTCATTCAACTGTCTGGCATTCATGACATTTCCAAACATCTACTCTTCTAAATCAAAGAGGCATCTATATTTCTCTTTTAATTGAAATACAGTTGATTTACAATGTTGTGTTAATTTCTGCTGTACAGTTACACATATAACTACATTCTTTTCTATATTCTTTTCCATTACAGTTTACCCCAGGAGATTGAATATAGCTCCTTGTGCTATTTTGTTTATCCATCCTGTATATAATAGTTTGCATATGCTAACCCCAAACTCCCACTCCAGCCCTCCTGCAAGCCATGGATATTTAATTCATAAAGGATTTTTTTTTTTAACTGCCTTTAGGATTTTTCCTTTACAGGCTCCCAGAAGTGAACTTCCTGGTACCGAGCAGATGCTGACATTTAGGACTCCCTCACTTACTGGTGATTTGGGATACTGGAGAATCAAGGATCAGAAAGAAGAGTTTCCTAGGGAGCTGGCCTCCAGCTTGGCCCAAATCTCTGCAGAAGCATCACTAAGAGCCTTTACATTTATTTTATTTAATTTTTTTCCTTTTCTGTCCTAGTTTGAATAGAACCCCAGGGCAGATGGGTTTCTGGAGCTACCTGAAGTTGAAATATCTGCCTGAGGCTTCCCATGCTGAATCCTATAAATATTTTTCTTCTTCCAGTATTGCTGAGGTGTGGGAGCTTGCAAGGTAGCCTTTAAAGAGGAGAAAATGGGCTTTTCTTGATGCCACAAGGGCTGGGGGCCACAAAGAGGGAGGTGGTGTCCTGATAAGGACCTGAATGGATCGGGAACACAGTCCGAGTCTTCTTTATCTGGGTCATTCCCCTTGTCTGTCTCTGGCTCACTTCACCCTCCCCCCACCACCTGGTGCCCCCATGGCTGCTGCCATCACTTGGGGGCCTGGAGATTGTCCACATTGCTGGTTAGTGTCCTGAAGCCTGCCCAGCTCCGAGGATCTCCCCCAACCCCTTCTAGAAGTAGGGTCTTGCTCCCTATACTCACAACAATAATTGCTGAGATTTATAAAGTATCCTCTTCATCTTAATATGGTGATAAACTTGCCTTGCATCATCTCAGCATCCCTCACAACTTCTCTGGTTAACTCTGTTTTGCTGGTGGAGAAAGGAAAGCCTTAAAGATGGAGAATCATCTGTGACTGCTGCACAGTTAACAAAGGGTGAAGGTGGGAAGTGAACCCAAACTCCCTTCTCAGTGTCTTGGGTCAACCATCACCCAGAGCAGAGATGCGCTTATCATGACCTCTGTGGGCATCAAAGAGGGTCAGCCCCCACCCGCCCAGCCCAGGCCATTTCAGCTTTCACTGGCTGCACTCTTTGCTGTCTCTGCCAGCTCACTGTTGGGTTCTCAGCCCTTCTTATGACAATATGGGACATAACTTTTTGTTGTCCTCTAGACCTACAGTCACAAGATGGTAGGATGAGAAGTTTTCTTAATTATGGTAAGGATGCCTTCTCTTCTGAGTGTCAAATATCTCACAGTTGATACACAGTACCCCACGTTGACCTCCATCATTCTGCCAATAGTCCCTGTGCAGTAGATGAAGCAATCAGGGAGGTCCAGTAATCTTCCAGGCTGCACGGCCCATTGGTAACCGACTAGGATAAGCAGCATCTTTGGCCCTGGGCCCAGTGACTTTGGCCTTTTTTTCTATCTCCTGGTTTTCAGATGAGACAGTGAAGGCCCACAGAAGTGAAGAGGCTATTTAAGGTCACACAGCATGTCAGCTGAGAAAGGCTGGGACCAGATCCGACTCCTCCTGTTCCCTGGCGCCTCTCCATAAAAAGCAAACAGAGCGTGAGTGAGTCAAGATAATGCCCGCCGTTCCAGCGTGTGGGTCCCTCTGGGTCCTGGAGAGGAAGTGGCTCTGATTGCTGGATTCCTACACAGCTGGATGGATTTTGCAGAGCTGGTGAGACCCACGAGGAACATCAGGACTGGAATGAAGGTCAAAGGGGTGGTGAGTGGGCAGCGGGAGCCAGAGCATTGCCTCTGCTACCTCACCACTGCTGAGAGCAGGGGGTGTGGCCAACTGCACTCCTCTCGGACCCTGACTTGAGAAATGAATGGGCTCCATCCTGTCCACAGCAGTGCCCTGCAGAGACGGGCTGTAAAGGGGATGGAGGAATGGCTGGAAATGCCAGTTGCCACTGGGCAACCAGCACTCTTATTTGCCCACAAGTGGACCAAGGCATCAATTACTCAATCAAGGTGATCCTGAGGACTTGACGTAAGTGATACACTGGGGATGAAAGGGAGGGGGGAGGGAAAGTGCCTACCCCTGCACTGATGCCTCCTCTCACAGGAATCCTCTCTCCGCCCTGGGAGAGAGACGCAGTCCTTGGTTGGACCATTGTCCAAGGTCAAACAGCGGCAACCAGCATGGACTGGGTAGTGTGCCAGACTCCAAGGACCACAAGGTTTTCTCAACTACCTGCCCCTCCTAATCAGTAAGATGCCACTCAGGAGAGTCCGTCAGTGACGGCTTCAAGCTGGTTTACTCCACGATCTCGGCGGGCACCTCGAACATATTCTGGCCTCCCCCATAAAAGCTGGTTGGCCAGCCTGTGCCATCACAAGGCTGCAATAGCAGCCACCCAAGGGGTTGCCCTGAAGCCTCTCTGTCATCCAGAGCCTCTTCTCATTGAGCAAGGCTGCGTTTCAGGACTGGAGACTGCAAGTCAAGGCACGAAGGCAGAGCATGGATCAATGGTGGCTGAAGTCTCTAACAAGATCCCCACAGAGATGAGCTGTGTGTCCGGTAGCTCGCTGAATCAGTGGTCGCCTTGGACCTAGCCAGCCCCTCCCCTCCTCCTATCAACCTTTTGCGAGTGCGGAGCCAGGCACTGTGGCTACAGAGATGAGCAATATATGGGCCTCCTCCTTCCTGCCCCACCTCCTTCTCCCTCTAGTCACCCTTCCTTCCTTCCAACAAACCTCAAACTGAACACAGCAATGCGCTACGGCAGATGCAGTGCTGGGGGTTACAGTCAACAAGAGTATGGTTCCCACCTTCCCAGAGTTGAGAGTCTAGTGGGAGATAAAGTTATTCCTCAGATAATCACAATATTGTTCACTGCAAATGGATAGGACTGTGAAGGCAAAGTTTGATGGTATTTTAAAGAAACACAACAGGGTGCCTGCCTTAGGCTGGGGGGTGGGGGTGGCGTCAAGGAAAGCTTGAAGCTTGACCTGCAACCTAGTAATAACAGAGTTCAGGGGGAATACATAGCAGGGCCTATGTAAAGGCCCCGAGGACTTCTCCCCAGAAAAGTAAAAAGTAGGTGAAGTCAGAGTCAGAGAAACTGGGGGTGTGAGTGCTATAAGGCTGGAGAGGGAGGAGAAGAGTAGGATCTTGCAGGGTCTTGTAAGCCAGGCTGAGACATGTGTTTGCAATTCATCCCCAGTGCCAGGAAGAGCCCCTGAAATTCTCAGCCAGGGAAAGGCACCATTAGGTGAGCAGATGATACACACCTCTGCGGGATGGTGTGCAAAGTGGGGTACAGTGGGGAGAACTGATGGAGGGAGAGAACAGCAGCCATGCAGGGAACCCAAGAGGTGAGTCCACCCCCCAAATAGTCCAGAAGAGCCTCAGCCCCTGCAGGGAGCCCCAGGAAGAGGCTTGGTGGATGAGCTGGAAGGACATCTGCAGCCAACACAGAGAGGAGGGTCCTTGTCTCATTTCCCTACCAGATGCTCTTGGAGGAAAAGCAATAGATTTGCCCTGACTCAGATGGGAGCCCGGCAGGATCTGCCCAGAGCAGGGGCACAAGGGTGGAGGCATCAAAGGGAGCCTGCCCCAGTACATCACAGGGGCTGAATGAGAATCCCACGCTGTCCACAGCAGCTCCCCAGAGCCATGCCCTGCCAGGCACTCCCCCTGAACTCTGTCATTGCCAGGTCTCAGATCAAGCATCAGCTTGACTCCCCAGCCTAGGTCAGGCACCCTGATGTGTTTCTTTCAAATACCCCAGACTTTACCTTCACAGTCTTATCATTTTAAGTGATTAGTATTGCAATTATTTGAGCCAGGCAGCTCATCCCAAATGGGACCTCACGAGATAGGTCAGCCCTGGACTCAGAGCTGCAGCTACATCCAGGATAGTGGACTGGGGTGGGGTTGGGAGGTCTCTGGGGTCTCTGGCCCAGTGTCCTCTCCAGGTGGGCAAAGAAACTGGGGTATCAGTGGTGGCCTAAAGAGATGCCAACCCACAAAGTGGTGGTGGTTTCTATGTTGGTTCAGAGTGGAGAAAAGGAACATAGAAAGAAGGCAGGAGTGAGTCCCGGAGAGGAGTAGCCTCTGAGTTTACACCTGGGGCAGAAGAGAGGCTGGAGCCTGATGGAAGGCCCCCCCAGAGATCAGAAACGTCCCCTGCCAGGACAGTGTGGCTGTGATGATCATTCAGGTTCTGCTTTGAGTCAAAGGAAGGCCATTCTGTCACTGTTCCTGGGCCTGCAGGCTAACCCAGGTTGAGAACTGGACATGTGCTGGGGAAATACACAAACATGAAATTCCCACAGGGCATGATCAAGGCTATACTATAGGTGGCTCAGGAACACGTGAAAGAGGGTTCATGGGGACTGGGCTGGCAGGAGAGGCATTGAAGAAGCTTGCAAGAGGAGACAACAACTGGGCCAAGTTGTCAAAGCTGGAGGGGAGGTCATCAATGGGGCAGGCAGGGAGAGCAGGAAAGGTACCAGAGATGGAAGGAGCACCTGAGCAAAGGAAGGCACTGCAGAGCAGCATCCCTGTCAGGCTCCAGCAGCCTCCCATCCATTGGGAAGCTTAGGATGCTAAGGATGTTGGGCCCAGCCTGGCAGGTGTGATCCTGAGCTCATCATTGCTGCATCCATCCTTCCCACTGTGAAGGGGGAACTCAGCTCCTCCTGACCTGAGCAGTAACCTGCTTTTGATCTTAGAATGTCTCTGAACTTTCAAGAGTCACCGAAGGATGGAGATCTCATTTCACAGATGAGGAAACTGAAGCCCAGAGTAGGACAGGGTCTCTCTTAAGGTCACACAGCAGCCAGTGGAAAAGCCAGGGTGGGGACCCAGGACTTCTGCTTCTTAGCTCCTTTTCTGTCTTATAGGGTCTGTCCTTTTTCTGATGGGGTGATGAAAATGTTTGCGGAAGGCAAGAATTGGATGAGGGACATGAAGCCAGAGATGAGTGAATGGCAGGTCATCCCTCAGTGATGATCACTATGGAAACAAGAGGCAGAGATGGATGGGGGCCCCCAAAATCAAGGGTCAGGCTTTTTTTTTAATTCCCAATTCACATTTGTCAGAGGAAGATGGTGTGTATAGCCAAGAAGTAACTCAGAGTGGACAGCTCTGGAGGCAGGGAATATTCTTTGCTCCATCAACAGAGGGTGGAGGCCAGCTGCCTCTGGAGTTTTAGAAGCTGTGCCGAGTGTCACAGGGCTGACCTCAAAGCACCACAGAGGGCCTCACTCTTGCTGTTTCCAGATCTGGCCTCTCCCCAATAATGACTGGACATTGCTATTCCAGAAGCATCTCTCACTCTTCCAAAGTTAACTTCGTGTGAGATCTTAGCAGGTATAAGTCCCAACCTTTTTATCTTCCAAACAAAATCCCAGTGAATTTGCACACCTTCATAGGATACATGAGAAAACTAAGGTCGAGAAAGGGGAATGTGCTAAGCTGACACCACGAGGAAAAGGCAGAAAGGGAGTCTCAAAGCCAGAAATTCTGACCTCCAGACCACTCTTTCGTTCGTTTATCCATCAGAATAGTAACAGAAAGGGGTCGGTCTGTCCCCTCGTGTCCCAAGGAAGGGAAAAGCCCAGGGAAGAAGGTTGACACTATAACGTGGAAACCACAGAATGAGGGCAGAAGTCACCACTTCCTCACATGCCCGCATGTCCCCAGCTCCTCTCTGACACGCCACATCCCACATGTCAGGATAGAAACATGACGGGGTGAAGTCAGAAGAAATGAGTGAACCTGGGCGGAGCATTTGATATTTGCAAAATGCACTCAGCACCCTCACCAGTTCATCCTCAAACAGCCCTGCACAATAAGAGAATGTGAAAAAACACTGCTGCGATGGGCAGATGAGCTTACCGACCCCAGGGGTGGATGGACTTGAATTCAAATCTAAACCTCTTGACACCATATCCTGTGAGAGGTGAAAGTGAAAGCGTTAGTCGCTCCATCGTGTCTGACTCTTTGTGACCCCATGAACAGCAGTCCACCAGGCTCCTCTGTCCATAGAATTCTCTGAATGAGAATACTGGAGTGGGTAGCCATTCCCTTCTCCAGGGGATCTTCCCGATCCAGGGACTGAGCCCCGGTTTTCTGCATTGCAGGCAGATTCTTTACCATCTGAGCCACCAGGGAAGCCCTCATGTCCTGTGAGTTTCTATTTACTGGATTGGCCAAAAAGTTCATCTGGGGACTCCTGCAACACCTTATGGAGAAACTGGAATGGACAATCCATCGCCTCTCTTTTGTCTGTACATGAAGGTTTAGCGGGGAATCACTTCTCTCTGAGCACCCTTCGCGCACCCCAGGCTGCCCCCACTTGCTCACTTCCTCTGCACACCACCTGAGTGAGGCTGGGGCTATGATCCCATTTTACTGGTGGGGGAAACTGAGGCCCAGGAAGTTAAGTCCTTGCAGTGGTTTTCTCTGATTTGCTCTCACAGTGTCTTGGTCCCTGGTAATTTATTATTTTTTAACTGTTATGTGTTCATTGTCTTAGAATTTTATTTGTGGGAACTGTTTGCATCCTAGAACAAAGGCGGGTTCTAGATAGGATTTGTGTTCACTACTGACATTTATTCTAAATGCAATTCCGGTCTGGAGGCTTTCAGATCACCCAAGCAGTCTAAATTCAATCTGAAAACCTATATAAGAACATGCTGATGGTTCTAAATTTTCAGCAGCAATTTATCGACCCCTTCCACTCAGTGCCGCTGTTTAAGATTGTTTATTTTCCTTGTACTTCCCATGGGGGCATAATACCCAATTCATCCTTACCCTGCAGGTGTGACCCTTTAGGGTCTGAGCTTTATGGGGAGAGGAACGCCCATGAGACCGCCCAGCCCTGGGCTTAATGCAGAGACCGTGGCGGTGGTTGTCAGAGAAGGAAACAGCATCAGCTGAGCAAGAACTTTCGTATTCACATTCCATTAGGCTCAAGGAGAAGCTTGATGATCAGGGAGGCACTGAGACAGCCATGTTTCAGCGGAGAAAGCACTGATGCTCAGAGAGGCAGGCAGGCAGACCAGAGCTGGAGGAAATGAAGGAGGAAGGCATAAGGAGGCAAGGTCGTGGCAGAAGGTAGGGCTGGATCAGACAGGAGAACTTTCAGGGGAGAGGAAGGACCACCAAGAGAACCAGGTTCCAGCGGGTGTTAACTGTGAGTACCCCCCTCTCTCTGAGCCACACTTTCTTTATGTGCCAGCTGGGAATGGTTCTGCCCTGCCTGCTCCCCAGGGTTGCCCACAAGAGACACGTCCTGAGGGTAAAGATGCTCTAATAGTGTTGAAAGTCCTCTGCACATTGGAAAGTGCTCTTCAGACCCAAGGCTATAGTCCTGGTTACCCCTGTCCTTCTTGGCCTTGATCCACCCCTCCAGGACAGAGTGACGAGGCAGATCTGGGGATGGTCTCCATCACTCAAGGCTGACTGACCGCCCTTTCGGCAACCCCAGCTCCACCCTATATCCCTCTTGAAGATGACCGTTTGGGTCCCCCCAATAGAACGAGGCCACTGACTGTCAAGGGTGACCAAGGGTCCATTTGAACCTCTGAGCCAGCTCTCAGGGACTCTGCAGATCCCTATTCTTTGAGCCATCTGTGGTCGCTGCTCCCCAAGACAAGGCAACTCTGTAGAAGACAGAAGCCAACGCTGTAGACAGAGCTTGACCTTGAAGCTCACAGGTGCTGCTTACCCACCTGGGGTCTTGATCGCAAGTCACTTAAATTCCCAGAGCCTCGTGGCATCGTGACGTCTGTCTCACAGAATCATTGGAAGCATGGGATGAGTAACTGATTCACAGCCTGGCTCAGGACAGGTGGGAGAGTTTACCACCATTGTTGGTGGCCTACGGACTGGTGGGCTCACTGGCATGAGGAATACTGAGGGAGTGAACTGGGGGACTCAGGGAGGACAGAGGTCCCTGGGGAGTAACTGTTCTGGCAGAAGACAAGTTCAGTGCCAGGAAAATGGAATTAGAGCCTAAACACACAGGGCAAGAGAAAACAAAAATGGGAGAAAGGACAGCAAAGATGCTAGCTAAGAAGCTCCAAACAACTGGGGTCAGGCATGGTGAACAGACACTATGAGAGCAACGTGGAAAAAAGATTGAGGATCCCACCTCAGCCGTGAGCTTCCATGTGAGGCCACACGTGGCAAGTGTGGCAAGGAAGCCACGGTGGACCTAGTGAACCCTTTGAAGCTTCTCCAGGTCTGTCTAGGTCTCCCTCAAAGTTTAGCAACAAGAAGCTCTCTGATCAGACTCAGATCCCTGTGAAAAACAAACTGATCTGCCATCCAGCGATCTGCTTGTTTTCAGCATGGGCCTCTGGCCTGAAGAGCAAGCAGGCAGGGAAGCCCTAAAGTGGGCCCTGAAGGGTGGAATTCATGCCCCATGGACTGCAAATCTCACAGATAACAAGACAAGGAGATTAGAACATAAAGATCCATAATTAGATTCTAACAGGGAAATCCCACCCATGACACCTGGAATGCATCCCCTAGTAGAGGTGATGAAAGTCGGAGCTCATCAGACCTTAGCCTGTGACATGCCACCAGGCACGGGAATCATTAACTGTGATTACGGTGCTACCTACTAAGTGGTGAGTGGGAGGAAGGGGCCAGATCCTATTACCAGTCCCCTCCGTCTCTGCAGGTCACAGCCAGGTGATGCTCCCACCCGAGCTCGGGCACACGACCTGCAGGATTTCACAGACTCTCTTACTGCAGAGAGTCAGAGGGCTGCTGATGCTGCCATCTGTCCGTCTTTTGACAGAATCTTCCCTTGTCATCTCACCATGCGTGGGAGATGATGGAACATGGGGAACGCAAGGCTGGAGAGAGGTCACAGGTTATTAGAAGTTCAAGGTGCTCCCTGCCATAGTAGAGATGCTAAGGAATTCCCTGGTAGCCCATTAGTCAGGACCCCACACCTTCAATACTGGGTTCAATCCCTGGTCGGGGAACAGAGATCCTGCAAGCCACACAATGTGGCCATAAGTAAGTGCAAAAATTTAAAAATAAATGAAAGCTTACATAAAAATGCTAAGCAGTGGTTTAGTCGCTAAGTCATGTCCAACTCTTGTGACCCCATGGACTGTAGCCTGCCAGGCTCCTCTGTCATGGGATTCTCCAGGCAAGGATATTGGAGTGGGTCGCCAAAAGCCCCCAAATTCTAAGAAATGCTAGTATTTCTTTGAATTCTAACAAGAAGTGGAAACTTATTCACCTGGTCTTGCCTCTGACCTCTTTCCAATAGATCTAGACTTATTATAAGCATGGTCATCAACACACACTCATTTAATCATCAGTGTGTTTGCTATGTGACAGGCACAGTGCTCAATGCTGTGTATGATGTCATATGACAGTGGACAAGATACACTCACTGACCTCTAGGAAACAACAGTCTAGTGGGGTGACGAACAGGGAAGTATGTGAGAAGAGCTGGAGAAGGACCGCCCATCCGGGGAGTGTCACCACGAAGGCAAAGCTCACTCGGAACAGGCAGCTCCACCGGGGGCCACGGGGAAGGCCGAATGGGGGGCCCATTACAGGGGTGCAGCTGGAAGAGATGGACCCACACACAGCAGAGGGTGGCAGAGAGAGGACCGTGTACCCAGACGCAAACTGAGGCTGGAGAGAGCACAGAAGAGCCGAAGGCCCAGGAGTGGCGTCTGGGGGAGGGCGATGGGACGCATGTGCCCTCTCCACCCACACCGCTGTGCCTGGGAGAGCAATGGGATGCGTGTGCCCTCTCCACCCACACCGCTGTGCCCGGGACCAACCTCTCCTGCACCTGCACTCCAGAGATCGCAAGGCAACGTTTCAGCTTCCACCGAGTGGAGGAGGAGAACCAGAAGTCTCATCAGATATCTGATGAGACATGAAACACGAGAGGACCTGAAATCTCAAGTGTGGATTGGAAAGCCATTCACAGTTCTAGCTGCCCTGCAGCAGTATAAACATCACATGTTTTTTAATCAGGACAGAAAGCAAAATCAAAGGAAATCTATGAGAACCATCTCATGGGGAGAACTATCATTGCCACTTCCCCCTGTGCCTCCCTCCCCTCTAGCCTGAATACTGACAGCACTGCCTGTCTGTGGAGGCCCCAGGCTGATTCTCCAGGAATAAGACACTGCTCCATTGGTCTTTTATTCTGATTATTGCTGAGTTCCAGCATCAACAGTGAACCGAATTACAGGGGACTAAACTGATGCTGAAGCTGAAACTCCAATACTTTGGCCACCTCATGCGAAGAGCTGACTCATTGGAAAAGACCCTGATGCTGGGAGGGATTGGGGGCAGGAGGAGAAGGGGACGACAGAGGATGAGATGGCTGGATGGCATCACCGACTCAAAGGACATGAGTTTGAGTAAACTCCGGGAGTTGGTGATGGACAGGGAGGCCTGGCTGCGATTCATGGGGTCACAAAGTGTCGGACACGACTGAGCGACTGAACTGAACTGAACTGAGATGCTCTAATAAGACTTATGTACAAAGTGTTTGTAGGACATGAAAGAGGAATTGATGAGGGTTCACAGAAGTGGTTATATTTAAGCTGGGTTTTGAAGGATGAATAGGAGTTCACAAAGCAGAACAATACAGACACGTCCCTCCGACACAGGACATTCATATGCCAAAGTCACATAGAATGAAAGTGTATGTAGATCTAGGGGCAGTTAGCAGTTCAATTGTCCAGGATCCACTGAAACTGGAGATGCATGAATTTTTCACCCACCCTTCAAAGAGATGGATTCTGAGAATATTTAGAGGGGCTTAAATACAAAGACAAGCTGTTCTGTAAGATTTAATTTTCTTTCAAAGGGGACCATTGAGGGCCTATATAGATGTGCACACACACACACACACGCACAGACACATATATAACTATATAATTGTATAGTTTGTTTGGATGAGGTTCTTTTGGATAGAGTTTTTAAAGCTACATGCTGTGGGTTTTTAACACTCAAATATTTTTGGTTGTTCATTGTTTTAAGTGTGAATAAAGTTATACTTAGAAGGCTTCCTGTTGGCTCAGTCGGTAAAGAACTGCCTGGAAAGCAGGAGACCCAGGTTCAATCCCTGGGTCAGGAAGATCCGCTGGAGAAGGGAATGGCAACCCACTCCAGTATTCTTGCTTGGGAAATCCCGTGGACAGAGGAGCCTGGTGGGCTACAGTGGACAGGGATGCAAGAGTTGGACATTACTTAGGGACTAAAACAACAACAACAAAGTCATACTTAATATTTGCAAGACGCTGTCACATGCTAGGTAATGATTTATCCCATTTCACCTTTTTGATCCTATGTGATAAGTACTATTACTATTTCCATTTTGCAGAATAAGGACATGGAGGTTAAGTGAATAGAGATCCCTTGCTTCCAGGCTTGCAGACTGTAACTGGCAGAATCAGGATTTGAATCTGGGTCCATCTGACTCCAAAACCCATGCCCCTTCCACTACCCCATGCTAGGTGGGTATTGAAGGCTGAGCTCTGATGGGGCCACCGAGGAGGATTCTTCATGAGAGAAGACAGAGGACATGGGCAACCTTTGAGCTGATCTCGACTTCTGCTATCTCCAGGTCATTTTACTTCAGTCTGGAGAAACAGATTCAACCCCCTGTGAGTCCCTGCTCAGAACTCCAGCGCTGCAGAGAGTCAGGCTGGAGCATGGGGAGAGGCCCCATCCAGAGATTCGTCTTGTTGCCGGAGCCTTTGGAGCCAGCATGGGGCCCTGGGCTCTGCAGGTCTGGCCAGAAAGCATACGGCTGTGGTTCAGAGAGTTGAAAGGGACCTTAAAGGTCGCCTCATCCTCCAGATGGAAGGCTCCTGCCCTGTGATGCTCGCCCCCACTGGGATCACAGACTCACACCTCAAACGTCATCTGGCCTCTAACCATGTGTTACCGTGGTCTCAAACACAATGTGTGAGCCTCACAGACAGGGCTGGCAGGGAGGATGGCCTTGGCTTTAGAAAACCTGAAGCCCAGGGCCTTTGTGGTTGCCCTGCTTACCAGTTACATACTTGGGCAAGCAACTTATCTCCTTGGATCCTCAGTTTGTGTATCCAAAAAGAGGGCCTGTTCAGCCCTAACTCCCACAGAGATTGGGAGGAGTAGACGACGAAGCAAAGGGGAGGGCTTCCCTGTGGTCCAGTGGCTAAGAATCTGCCTGCCAATGTAGGAGACACGGGTTCAATCCCTGGTCTGGGGACATTCCACATGCCACGGGGCAGCTAAGCCCGCGTGCCACAGCAGCTGAAACCCGCACCCTGGAGCCCATGTTCTGCAACAGGAGAAGCCACCACAATGAGAAGCCACACACTGCAGTCAGAGAGTGGCTCCTGCTTGCTGCGACTGGAGAAAACCCGAGTGCGACGGCAAAGGCCACGCACTGCAGCCCAAAAATGAATAAATGAATTTAAAAAAAAGAAAGAAGGGAGAAGTACAAACTTAAAAATATTATATTTTATAAATGTACACCAAGGTAAAGGACCATGATGGAGATGATGACTCACAGCAGAGACTGGAAACTTTATAAAGGACCCAAGAACAAACATTTTAGGTTGGTGTCGCTGTCCTTACTACCGCTGCAGCGGGAAAGTGACCACTGACAACATGTAAGTAAATACGTGTGGCTGTGTGCCAATATGTCTACATTAAAGGACACTCAAATGAGAATTTCATAGAATTTTTAGGTGTCAAAAAATATTCGTGCTCTTTTGTTTCTTTTCAATTATTTTAAACCGTAAGAATCGTTCTTAGCTTGTGAGCTGTGCAAAAGCAGACAGCGGCCAGGCTGTTTGACCTCCCTGGCCAGTGGAGGAGTCTTCTTCAGAGTTACAGGAATCTTTGCTCGGGGCTGGAATGGTCGTGCTATAAGAATGCGAACATCCACATGCTGCCTCCTCTGGGAAAATTTCCTTGGTGCCTCTCCCTGGCTCTAACTGGCTGGTCACTCCTCTGTGAACCCCGGGCAGCACAGATGTCACCACACACAGTGGTCATTTGCTGGCCACAGGCCAGGAACCCACCCAGGACCAGACCTGGGCATGTTAATTCCACATCTGCACAGCCTGGCACCATTCCGGACACATGAGATACTCAAAAGGCTTCCGGGGTGAATGTGCGCTTTTATAAATTTCATTTTCAGAAACAGTTAAGATACTATACATCCTTCCGACACCACCTCAGATGTCTAAGATTTTGTTTCCTATTCCAAGAGACCCAAAGGATGAATGTTGTGTGTTCAGTCACTTTAGTCGTGTCCGATGCTGCAACCCCATGGACTGTAGCCTGCTAGGCTCCTCTGTCCATGGGATTCTCCAGGCAAGAATACTGGAGTGAGCTGCCATTTCCTATTCTAGGGGATCTTCCCAACCCAGGGATTGAGCCTGTGTCTCCTGTGTCTCCTGCATTGCAGGTGAATTCTTTACCACTGAGCCACCTATTTAAAAATGTACGATAGTTCAATTTTCACAAAACATGCATTAAATCTCTTCCTATGAATTTCTTAGGCCTCCTCTCCAGCCTTACTGGACATCAATGCAAATTTCTGGGCAGATAAGGGCCTCGTTTTCCTCATCTATAAATAAGGGGTTGTGTTTGCAGCAACACTCTCTAATCATTGTGTGAACTGGAAAGGATAGTCATAAAAAATTCTTAGCACCATGCCTGGCACTTAGTCAAGGCTCACGGAGAATTAGTTATTATTTTATGATCCTCCAAGATAGAGGCTGCTGTCCACACTTCCCTGTGAGAAATGGAGGCTCAGAGAGGCTTGGAACGTGCCTGCAAGTCAGGGCATCTGTGGGACTTCCCTGGCAGTCCAGTGGTTGAGACTCCACACTTCCACTGCAGGGGGTACAGGTTTGATCTCTGGTTGGGGAACAAAGATCCTGCATGCCATGTGGCAAATAAATCAGAGCAGCAGTGTCTGAATTCTGCTGAAGTTGGTCCCAGGCCAATCCCCGCTCCTTGCTCAGTGGCTGAATATAGACGTAAGCCAGGCCTAACTCTGCCTCCCATAAGTGGCTTGGGCCTCGGAGAACAGCAGCCCCAGGGATGCAAGCAGCGAGGACTCTAAGAGGCCGAAACCCAGCAGGAAGTAGCTCCCCCTCAGAGCACATGGAGAAGACCCGCAGGGCCATCTTTCTTAATCAGGTGTCCTGACTGCGTGCCTTCCAGGGAACTGCAATTTCCCTCTTGGCTCAAATACCCCTGGAATTGATGACAAGGGAGGGTCTCCCCACTGCCAGGGCCCAGCTGAGGCGGGGAGAGGTGCTGGGAAATACAGCCCCTTCCTCCAGCTGAAACTGACCTGGAGGACCAACCTCCTCCCCTGCACGTGAAAAGATGTGACGCCGAAATGAAATCAGACTCTCTCATAAATGCAGACCACGTTCTCCTGCCAATATCGAGACAAAGTCTATTCTGCTGCTGTCACTTGAAGAGTAATAAAGTAATAGTGGAGTAAGTTATATATAAAAAAAGAAAAACCAAACAGCGAACCCTGCTCCTGAATACTGAAAGGAAGGTGGGATGGGGAACCGGGCAGAGATGAGTGGGGACGTGTACTCCAGCAGGTGGAAGCCAGTAGGGTCCTCAGCCATCACTTCCCACCCTCCCTGCTTCACCACCTAGGGCTGGAGCCCAGAGAGGGGAGGGGAGGGACAAAGACACAGGATAGGACAGGAACCAAGTCCTGATGAGAAACCCAGCTCCCCGCCTCCGGGGGCCAGTGCTTTCTGGGGCGTCTGCAAGGACTGGGGTACAGGAGGGTCCCGAGAGAGGCTTGTTGGTCCATCCCTGCTGCCTTTTGCACTTTCTTGTCGGGAATTAGAAAGTGCTGACCTCCTGGCACTCGCTTGCTGGCTGCTTGGCAATTACATCTCCTATTATAAAACTGTCAGTTAACAAATTGACCTTCTGAGGTATGATTTAGTCTCTCATTTGTCTGGGCCTGATCAACTCATGGAGAGGCAACAAGTTTAGAGTCAGAAAAACCAGATTGTGAATCTTGGCTCTGTTGCTTATTAGTTAAGGGTCCTAGAGTCCTTCTTCTCTTGGGCATCTGTTTTCTCAGCTATAAAATGGGAATAGCAGTAATGACTATCCGGCATGATTATTAAAACAATAGGTAAGGGCTCAGTCACTGTGGTCCCATGGTCTGTAGCCCGCCAGGCTCCTCTGTCCATGGGTTTTTCTATGCAAGAATGCTGGAATGGGTTGCCATTTCCTACTCCCGGGGATCTTCCGGACCCAGGGATTTAACTGCATGTATTTATTGCATCTCTTGCACTGGTTGGTGAATTCTTTACCACCAGTGGCACATGGGAATTTATTATTAATAATGTGTCCCAAGTGCATGCTATGAAAGAAGTACCATGATAAGTGATATAAAATCTCCTTTCATCTTCACAGAAGGAGGTGTGTGCTATTATTATACCCATTGTATACATGTGGAAACTGAGGCTCAGTGAGGCTAAGTCTCTTGCTTAAGAATATACAGCAAGTTAGAGGTAGAACTGCGATTCCAATTTAAGCCTCTCTGACTACAAAGACCATGCTGAACTGGAAGCTGTTGTCTCTATGCTGGATACTAGTATGGGCCAAACAATATGTGACAAGTCTCTTTCTCCAGCTGAAGGGAGAAAGCAGGAACTAAGGTGATATGACAGACACCGTGAGTGCCTATCCTATACCCTTCTTACCAGAAGCACTTCTATTTTATTCAGGATCACCATCAATATATTTCAGGGGAGGGAAGTGCTACTTGCATAGATGTCATCAATTTGTAGAATTTCATCAAACTACATACATGAGAAACATGCTTTTTTGCACACGTATCATATTTCGATGTAAGAAGTTTTAAAAAAGAGAGGCACAGACTCAGGATGTTTTCAAATTACCTTCAGCTAGAAGATAAGAGAGGGAAAGAAACTAAAGGTGGCCAATGCTTAACAATTCATGAATCTAGGTGAAGGGAACACAGGCATTCATTGGGCTATGATTTCAAATTCCCAGTAGCCTGGAGACTTAAATTAAAAAGGCAGAGGAGACCTCCAGGGAAGAGCTATAAGGTCCCCAGGCCTTGGGGGGTGGTGTGAGGATTTGACATCTGGACCCATATCAATTCCCCGCTATGGACTGTGTGATCTGAGGGAAGGGATCCCACCCAGACTCAGTCTCCTCATCTGTACAACAGGAATAATAAGAGAACCTACCTTCCCAGGGTTTCTGTGAAGATGAGAGGAGATTACATGTATCTATATATACACCCCCTGTCACAATACCTACCCACAGTGAGCGTTAAAGAAAACCCAGGAGCAGACGGATGGCAGCCACTGGGCCCTTGACGAGGTCACTGATCTACTGAAACAACCATCCAGAAACAGCCCGACCTGAAGGCTTTCCATCGTGTGACGTAACAGCCCTCCTTATAAGCCACTATAGTATGGGTATTTTTTATTGTTTCTGTTTAGTTGCTAAGTCATATCCAACTCTCTGCAGCCCCATGGACTGTAACTCACCAGGCTCCTCTGTCCATGTGATTTTCCAGGCAAGAATACTGGAGTGGGTTGCCATTTCCTTCTCCAGGGAATCTTCCTGACCCAGGGATTGAACCCATGTCTCTTGCAGTGGCAGGCAGGTTCTTTACCACTGAACCACCAGGGAAGTGTGGGTTTTTTAAATTACTGATAAAATTACACTCTCTTCTTAATGAAATAATATGAAACTCAGACAAAAAATTCATTCATAATGGGAAAATATTAAAAAATCCTAATTATGTAGGAATAAAGATAGAATTAAACAGGCTAGGGTACATCTGTAGGGTAGAATATTATGTAGTCACCAAAAAAATGATGTCCAATAATTATTTCATGGCATAGGAAAATGCACTTAATCTAATACTGATATCTGAAATATGGAAAAATGTAAATACAAAAGGTTGGAAGAAAATATAGCCAAATGTTAATAACAAGCTAGATTTAGGTATTTAATTAAATGCTTCAACATTTTCTATATTTAAAATAACTATTACATATCATTTTTATAATACTAATTCAAACAGTAGGCTTCTAAACTACATTTGTGACACATGAATGTTGGAAACAAAACTATGTACAATATCATCTATGTACAATGCTTCCAAAATTGGAAGAAAATATAACATCTTAAGAGTTATTACCACTGATTTGGGAGATTGCGTGTGATCTTTTTTCTAACGTTTTACACATACACATTATACGTTTTCCACAATGAGCTCATGTTACTTTAGGGCTTCCCTGGTTGCTCAGATGGTAAAGAATCTGCCAGCAAGGCAGGAGACCTGGGTTTGATCCCTGGGTTGGGAAGGTCCCTTGGAGAAGGGAATGGAAATGCACTCCAGTATTCTTGCCTGGAGAATCCCATGGACAGAGGAGCCTGTCAGACAACAGTCCACAGGGTCACAAGGAGTCAGACACAAGTGAGCAACTTACACACACATACACGCACACACATTGCTTTGTACTTTGAAACAAAAAATCCAGTTCTTTAAAATATAAATTTATAATGTATAGTTCTAATATCATTGCCTTCAAACCCCATATCTAGCCCCTTCAATCAATTCAATAGATTTTCATTGAGTGTTTAGCATGTTCTTAAACAGCATAATGATAATAATTATGACTACCTCTTATTAGACACTGTGATCATAAACTTCATTGTCTGTAATCTTTTCAACAGCCCCATAAAGTATTGAGGGAGTTGAATCAAATTCGCCTAAGGCCACAGCTTGCTGGTGACAGAGTCAAGATTCAAATCCCAGCCAACTGTATTGACCTGGCTGGCTCACCCTTCTCCATCTGTACTGAAAGAAATGGGCATCACAGCAATACACAAGCCCTGCTTAAAAACAAAACAGAAACTCAAGGAAGCTCAGAGAAGGAAGCAGCAGTAGCAGACTGGTGAGACCTGAGAAAGTTTCAAAAAGCAGGGAGCAAAGGGCTGAGCCTTTGAGTGGGGTTAGCAAAGGGGGAGCCAGCCTTCTTGGATCAAAGGGAACACAGTGGACGATGGACTGGATGTGGGAACGCCCATTTCTGGGGACTGCAACGAAGCCCGTGTTGACTGCGGTAGACAAGCTGGTTAAGAGGAAGGAGCCAAAACATAAGGAAACTAGAGGGTGTGGGGGGGCCCCTGAACGCTGTTTGGGATTCAAATTTCATTTGCTGGGTGAGGGGGGCGATCACTGACCATTCTTCAGTCTACCCGGAGTGGGATGAGTTTAGGAGTCATGCACTTTGCTGAAAGTGTCTAGCTAGGAACATGAGAGTGAATGGGGAGATGGGACCCCAAGAGGCGGGGTGGGGAACACTTGGGAGACACTGAACTAAGCCTGTCCTCATACATTACTTCTTCGGAGGAAACTGACAGACAGAGGTTTAAATGAACCATCTGAAGTCACGTGACCAGGTGAGGCCTGAGATGGGTAATCCCAGTTCCACTTGCCCTGCGGGCAACCTGCCTCTGAGGAGACGGGACGCAGCAGTGGTCCACGGAAGGTCGTGCAGGACTGTCCCCTGACCTGGAGATGGGGAGGGGGAGAAGGCTTATGCCCCTCAGTGCCCTGCCTGAAGTCCACAAGCACGTGGGGCCCGGACCCCAGTCTCGCCCCACCAAAGGTCGGAAGGCCAGGGGTTATTTCCCCACTTAACAGAGAAGAACACAGGCTCAGGGCGTGCAGGGCTGTACATCTGGAAGCCTCTCCACTCTTGCCTGCTGCTCCACGGCAGCCTTGCGCCTAAAGCTGGAAGCCAGCTCTCAATCTCACCCAGGGGCATCCCAGGAGGCTTGCCTCGAAGCAGCGAGCAGAGCTCCAAGGAGCAGAAACATCTCTGTTAAAGCAAAACATCATTAAGATGAGAAGAGGCAACATCTCCAACGCCCACGCGGCGCCAGTGGAGCTGTAAAGCGTGCCTCCCAATTAGACGTGGGGAGGAGCCTCTCCCGCTCGGGCGGTTCATCCCCAAGGACAAGGGCAGCCTGATTCCCTCCGACGTCCCACCCCAGCTCTGCCACGAAGCTGTGAGTGTTTTGTCTTGAGTCTATTTGAGGTGTCTTATGCAACAGAACCCCATCTCCGAGAAGAGACAGCTTGCTTTATGGCATACAGCGTTCTCACTGTCAGCGAAGTTTCCCCGACAAGAAGCCTAGTTTGTGCCTTTCTTGCTTGTAAGAATCTTGAAGGCTCCAAGGGACCTGTGCTTTAAGATGATGTTCAAAGCCCTAAATAGACGGAAACTTTCTTCTGCGGGGAAGTATTTATCGAGCACTAATTCACTACCTTGTACTTGAAAGTCGTCTCTACGGGCAGGGTCCTCCCACAGACTTTATGATACTGATTTCCCTCCTCCCATCAAAGGCAGGAAGGCCGGGGGTTATTTTCCCACTTTACGGATGAGAAAACGGAGGCTCCGAGATACTGCTGACTTGATCATTAAGTCACAGCACCTTTAAGCGATAGATCTGGGTCAACAGCCTCCAGATTCAGTGTCTTTGCAATACCACCTTTGGGCCAGGCCTGCTCTAGGCACCCTGAGGACCATGGTCAATGAGAAATCATGGGTCCGCCAGGTGCCAGTTACTAAGTTACTGTCTGAGAGACACTTTGTCTCTGGGGCTGCAAATTCTATTTCTGCGTCACCACCTGGGTGCAGGTGAGATTCTGCCAATAGGGGGCGCTAGAGGAAGGTTGACAGGCTGGAGGAGGAGGGACTTCTTCCAGTTATTTCCCAGTGGCTTTCTGCTTACTTGTCTGTTTCTGCAAGCAGAGACATCACTTTGCTGGCAAAGGTCTGTATAGTCAGAGCTATGGTGTTTTCAGTAGCCATGTATGGATGTGAGAGTTGGACCATTAAGAGTACTGAGCGCAGAAGAATTGATGCTTTCAAACTATGGTGCTGGAGAAGACTCTTGAGAGTCCCATGGACAGCAAGGAGATCAAACCAGTCAATCCTAAAGGAAATCAATTCTGAATATTCATTGGAAGCACTGATGCTGAAGTGCCAATACTTTGGCCACCTGATGTGAAGAGCCAACACATTGGAAAAGACCCTGATGCTGGGAAAGACTTAAGGGCAAGAGGAGAACGGGGCAGCAGAGGGTGAGCTGGTTGGATAATATCACCGACTCAATGAACATGAGTTTGAGCAAACTTCAGGAGATAGTGAAGGACAGGAAAGCCTGGTGTGCTATAATCTGTGCTATAAACAGCAACAAAGCATTGCCTTAGCAGCACCTCTTCATCCTGGAAGCAGTGATTCCTTCCTAAAGCAGCAGCTGAACCCAGCATGCAATTTTCCTGACACTTGGAGAACCAGTTGCATGCATCCACCTCCCAGGATACCAGTACCAGCCTGGAGGCTCCCCCATTCAGTAGTCTGGGTCCAACCCCATGGTGTCTGAGCTTAGAGAAACCAGTGCTACCCACACAGCACCTCCCCCAAGAGATCTGAGGTCCAGCCTCATAGTGTCCCAAATCCAAATTTCTACATTTTCGTGATTCCAATGATTTCCCTTTATTCCTTCAGCCCAAGAGGTGGTGGCTGCTTCCTGCAATGACTCCCTCCCTCATACTTTAGTATTCTATCTTCCTCTTTCACTTACGGTTAACAATTTTATATCTAGTTAAATTTTCTTCTATTAAATTCTCTTTGCTCAAAATGATAGATGTAGTTTCTCTTTAGTGGCCCCTGAGTGCTATCCTTGAAGGGTAGCAAGAGGCCCATGAAACTAGGTAGAAACAAATTGTGGGCAGAGAGCCTGGCACATAGTAGGGCTTCAATAGCTCTGGAATGAAAAAACAAACAAACAAAGAATACTTAAATACAGGAGGGCCTTGGTGTTGAAGGAATGCTTGGGCAGCGACCCAAGTAGGAAAGGCAATCAGAGAAGTAGTTTTAGGAAAATAGCTCTTGCAGAAGAGTTTCAGCCACTTGGAAGATGAAGATGAGATGTGAGTAGCGACTGGCATCAAAGGAATTGCACCAGGAAGGCTGGCAGAGAGCCAGGCTGGGCTAGAGTGCAACTCTGAGCCTCTTTGCTAGTCAGAAGCATCCAAGATCCCAACAGCCCATGACCTCCTCCCCAGCCAGGACAGCTGCTCTCTCTGGTCCTGACGGCTCCACCTCACCCATCCTGTGGTCTGAGAGGGGGAAGGCCATGGGATGGTTGCCCAGCCCTGCAAGTAGAGAGGCTTCTGGAGAGAGGGAGGGGTGGTCACCTGCAACTGTGGCCACTTTGCCACAGACCTGGCAGCTGCCAACTGTTTACTTGGGTCTAACAGCCAGCATAAAGAGTATATCCTTTCTGCCAATCTCAGAGAGAAAGAAAATTGAAAGTGTTAGTCATTCAGTCCTGTCTGACTCTTTGCAGCCTCATGACTGTAGCCTGTTCAGACGCAGACAGAGAAAGAATGAGCATCTGAAAAAGTTAGGAAAATGCCCTGAAGCTAATTTGGATTCTGGAAGGATCTCCGAGGAATCCAGCCACTGTTCTACAACCTCTACCATGTCCCTGCTCTCACATCCTTCTGTCCCTATGTATTTATGCACCTAAAGCTGAATTTGATCCATCTGGAGGCTAAGACTGTATCCTCTGACCCAAGTGCATCCTGGCCAGGCAACCTCAAACAAAGAGGTTAGAGACCTCCTCAGAGGTCCACAGAATAGGGAATTTAGCCTGGTCTATGTTGAGGAATTACGAGAAACCCTTTCACTGCAATGGACTCCTGCTATTGGTGTGTGTCCAGTATCCATTCCTCATCTTTCTAATGATGGATCCAATGATTCCTTTGGGGAACTACCACTCCTTCTCCTCTTGGGCCATGGGTTCTGCTTGGGCAGATCTAGAGGCTGGTTATGATCCAGCCTGATCCATCAGCTGTTTCATTGCCTGGCTTCCCTCTTTGATTCAGGAATGAACAATTAACATAAGGGCCCAATTAAATTCAGAGCTCAATCCTATGACTCTTCATAGAAATTACTGGAGAAAGGTTGCTCTCTTTATGCTGTGAGAACTAAGGCCATGCAGCATTCACCTGCAGCTTCTGGCAGCTAATGGAGCCAACGTGGAGGAAAGCAGAGTTGAGAAATGGAGAAGAGCATTTGATCACCGAGATCCAGCCCTTCCTGAACGCATCAATCCTTGAACTAACACTTTTCCTTTGTTCTCTAACTACTTTGAGTTGGGTTTCCATCACTCAAGACTGAGAGTCCTGACTCATATACACAGAGAGGTGAGCAAGCTACTTTCTTTAATATTTAACTGGGGAGTGATTCTGGATCATTAAGCCAATGGAGAGAAACTACCTCTGATAAAGCCCTTCACAAGCCATCTGCTCTCAGGATAAAACCCCAATTCCCTAACTGGAGTTGCAGAGCCTTCAATGATCAGGCCCTTGCTGATGTTTCTGGTCCCATCACACACCACTGCTCCACTGAACCTCTCTCTTTGGCTGCACTGCACTTCAAAGTTCTGGAATGAACCATGGTCTCTTGCCTTGGGCTTCTACACACATTGCCCTCTTCTTTGAATAGGCTTCACCTGTCTACCTCCTACAAATCCTTCAAATGTCTGCCCACACCCACATCTTCAGGGGGTCATTCCTTAGCCTCCAGGGGAAACTCCTCCCCTCTGTTAGGGCCTCTCATGACCCATTCCATCATCAGGACCAGAACAGATGCCTAATAAGTACTATTTGCTGGGTAACTGAAGGAGATCAGTGAGGCAGGCAGCCACAGGCACAGGCAAATGCAGGACCTAAAACCAGGGCTGCAGAGAAGGACCAAAGTCAGGCCGAGCCAGTGACTCCAGCAAGAAAATGGACAGGGGAAGAGAAAGGAAGGAAAAGATTATGTGAAAAGTGAGGAAGGAAGCACCAGAAGAATCTGACCACCTTTGATGACAGCTGGAAAAGAATATTTAAAGAGACCCCCGACCATGAGCCATGTGGGTGAGGGGAACATGTGGCTATTGGCAAGGAGCAGGGTCATTGTTGAGAGGGGATGTTGCAGAGACTCAGCACTGTGCAGGACGCAGAAGAGATGGCAAGGGCGGAGGGCAGTTCCCCTGGCAGGCGGGTGCAGCAATTAGACAGTGGCAGAGGCCAGGAAAGGGCAGGGAGTTTATGGGCTTGTGTCCCTGGAAACTAGTGGGGAGCAGGATGGGAAGTTCCACTCTCTGACCCTACCTGGCTGAGGCTGAGTTGCATAGTAATGATCTCCACGAACAAGGTACCTGCATCATCTTAGCCTTGCAGAGGCAGCTGGATGGGTATTTACACTGCTTGCATTTCTCCTCCAGAGCAGGTTGCTGTTCTGAAAAGCTCACTGGGCAGTTTGCATAATTGCCTGCATAGGTGATGACTGCTCAGACCTTAGCGGAATTTCACAAAGCCCACCCTCCCGATCCTGTGGGACAGAATAAGGGACATATCTGGGAGGGAGGACAAACCTCAATCAAAGTGATCTGGGGAGCCCCCTTCTGCCCCTTCATACAGGGAGGAGTCACGGAACCTCAAGCCCAAAGCCTCTCCCCACACCTACTTTCCTGCCTCCGCATCCGGGAAGGGGGCAGAATCAGGCAAGGGGAAGCCAACTTAGGAAACAGAGCCAGTTCTGCGGGCTTTTCAAACACCTCTTAAGCTCCTACTGTTTGTTGGTGAAAGAAATCGAGGAGCTGGAAGTCAAATAAGAAAGCAGGGAGAGCAACACAACAGGCAAGATATGTAACAAACATGAGGTGTTGGGGAACATGAGGGAGGGACTTTGAGCCTAGAAGAAACAAGGGTGGATATCAAGGAAGGCTGCCTGGAGGAGGTGACATCCAAGTATAGTCTTGAAGGAGTGTAATGCCTGGAGTAGAGCGTATGTGCATTGAGTCACTTCAGTCATGTCCGACTGTTTGTGACCCCATGGACCATAGGCCGCCAGGCTCCTCTGTCCACAGGATTCTGGAGGCAAGAGTACTGGAGTGGGTTGCCATGCCCTCCTCCAGGGGATCTTCCCAACTGAGAGACTGAGCCTGTGTCTCCTGCATTAGCAGGCAGGTCCTTTACCATTAGCGCCACCTGGGAAGCCCCCCAGTACACAGTAGATGCTCAAAAACCCATGAACAAAGGATGAAATGGAAGGCTGGGTGGGGTGGGGGTGGGGGGTGGGATATGTTCCAGGGAGAGAAAAAGGCTAGCTCAATTTGTTCTTGACCCCAGAGCCACAGTGAATTCTGTAGCTGTCCTAACGCCTTGTAAACCATACAGCGGTTTGCAGGGAGCGTAGATCACAGGGTGTATCCTCTGCTCTCATTTTTGGGTCAGGAATAAAGCGTTTGTGTCAGCTTGTTCTGGGGGCTACTGAGAGAGAAAAACTGAGACGCAGCCACCTCCCCCTCAAACCAACAGGATGCTCTTTAAATATGTAAGAGATTCACCGGGGCACTGCCAGCCCTGTCTGGCTTTCTTCAAAGTGTATGAAAAATGTGCTTAATATTCACGCTCCATTCCAAAGAGGCACGGATGGGGGCTAAAGAGGAGAGAGCAATTTGGGGTAAAAAATGACTAGTGTCATTTCACATCTTCCAACCCAAACTAATATATTCCTTGAGGCTGACCTTAAGCCACCTCCTACAGGAAGCCTTCCTCAACTGCAAACCCCCTCCCCCTCCTTCCCAAATGCCTTTCCACTTCACTTGTTGCCACATCTGGACTGGGGTGCCAGGCATTACCCTGCTCACTGAGCCTGCATGTCTGAGCCCTCTCCACCCTCCCAGCTTTCCTGCAGCAGCTGTAATAAGACCTCAGTTTTACAGATAAGAAAGCTGATGCCTGGGGTGAGGGGTTGGGGGGGGATGGTCAGTGACTACTGGCCCAAGGTTGCTACTAAGTGGGAATTGAATTGACGCCAAACCTCTGCTCCCCACCAGGCTTCCAAACATCCCCTTCTCCACGCCTCACTGCCTCCCTATCTCATTTCTGGTCCATCTCTCTACATTACGGCATTGCTTTCTGGGGGAATTTGGGTCACATTGTCTGGTTCAGTGCTTTAAGACAGCGGTCCCCAACCTTTTTGACACCAGGGACTGGTTTCTCACGAAAGACGATTTTTCTACAGACTGGGGGTGGGGGTTTCAGGATGATGCAAGCATGTTACATTTATTTGGCACTTTATTTCTACTGTTTTTATATCAGCTCCAGCTCAGATCACTAGGCATTAGATCCCAGAGGTTGGGGACCTCTACTTTAAGAGCAGAGAGCAGAGGATTCATATTTTGGTCTCTGCCCTGAGCCATTTCCCCATTTCTGGGCACAGAGTAGGTGCTGACGATGTGAAACACAGAGAGGAAAATGTCAGCCCAGAGAGGAAGCATCTGTTCTTGTGCTTTCATCACTCAGATGAAGAAAGTGAAGCCCAGAGAGGGAAAGTGACTTAAATATACAGAGCACAGAAATGAGAAGGAGGCAGGTGAGCCCTGCCACAGTACACATAATAGGTGCTAAATTATGGTATTGCCATATTATGTATACTATACATAACAGACATGCATAGTATATATAACATATAGCATTTTCTGTAATACATATCACTGTCATCTTCATTTTTCAGTGTCTAAATGAAAACATTAATGCAGCACATCTTGGTAATGGGACATTCTGAGGATTTCACAAATGTGGTCTCTGGGGCCAATCAGGAAGACTGCAGATGACCGACTTTCAGGCAAACAGAAGCCAACAGAGAAAGACACTAAGACATCATGACATTTGTGAAAGGTTTTATAATTGACAGCTTTCTTAATGGACAGTTCACTGAATTTGGCACCAGAAAATCTGGTGCATGGCCCCTTTCTGTCACTCAATAACCAGGTGATTTTGACTAAATCATTCATTTCCTTTGTGCTACAGTCTCCTTCCTTGCAAAATGCAGCAGTGAGATAAACTCAGAAGAGAAAGTTACACAGCACACAGAACTCAACTCTCCATTACTGTGCCCGTGGCAGCCATGACTAATTGATCACCGATCTCCCCCTGGTGCGCCCAGCGGCAGCCTCGGAACACTGCCTGTGGCAGCCCCCACCCACTGGCTGGAGTGAACATGTCAGATGAAACCAATTAGCCATGTTGGAGCAGATGTTCCTAGAACTCACTCCAGCTCTGACCTTCTGATTCCAAAAGTCTATGCACCGATAGAGCAACTTGGTGAGGTCTGCAGAGCAGGTATTTCCCCTCCCTCCACTGCACAGCCAGCAATCAGAGGTCGGACAAGTTCAAGTTGAGCCACGTGGTGAGTGGTGATGGGCCCAGAAACACTAGGCCTCTCTGGATAGGCCCGGCAGGGATAATCGATAGTCTTGCATCATCCCCAGTTGCAAAGGACTCCCGGGACCTCAGTCAGTGACCAGGGTGATGAGGCAAACACTAGAGCATCATTCTTTCAAGATGGTCGAGTGAGACACTCTCCTCTGGACAAGAGGGAGCACTCTGCAAAACCAGGAAATGGGTGAAGTTTCTGATCGATTCCTTTTACTTCCACTTACCCTTGATAGGAGCCCAGCTGCCTGGACGGTGTTGATCAGCCACCACCTTCTCTCCTGCCACACACACTCCTGAGATCATTTCCAGAACCTTCTTTCATTTGAGAGGGGAGCATTCTGATAACAGCTTCGAGTGAGAGCTCATCCTATTCCAGGCAGACACCCAGGAAGGTGGGAAGAAGACTAAGGCTTGAGTCAGAATACGGGCTTCCTGCCCTGCTGCTGTGGCCTTGGGGAAGTTCTGTCCTTCTCTGGGTCTCAGTTTTCCTTCCAGCTTGACCTTCTATGACCACCTGCTTGTGATTTCCAAGAAAGAATTCTGACTCCTTGACTAACAGGGTGAAGTACTGATGGATCTCATTCCTGTGCTGATGGTTAGGTGGGTATTAAGTGAACAAGGGCTCCTGGAGCCTCTGAATTCCACCTCTGCTTACGCACTTAGTGATGTAGTGATCAATGTGCTCTGGGGAAGAAAAAAATGAGAAGCAGCAATGGAAGGCAAGTGGCTTTCACTGAATGCCTAGTACATGCCCAACACTATTTCACACATGCCTGTATGCTAGCTCATGAAGAATGTGCCAACGCACCTCTCTATAGATGAGAGAACAAAGGCTCAGAGAGGTTCAGCAACTTGTCTCAGATCACACAGCTGGTGAATAGTAGAGCTGGGAGTTATATTGAATAAATACTTCGGCCTCTAAAGCTCACGTCTTTATACTCCACTGTGGAACTTCTCACACAGTATGAAACATGGAGATAAATGAGGCACCACACCAAGCCTGCCTCACAGAGCTCTCAGAAGATCTCAGCTTCTTTTCAGGATGGTCAGGTTTCCCTGACAATAGCAAATAATAATAACATTTTAACATTACATTTACATGACATTACAATAAACATTTACTTGTGCTCATTCACTTACCTGTGAGATGAGGTACCATTTTCGGTCCCATTTTAAAGAAGAGGATACCAAGGCACAGAGAGGCTAAACAACATGCGCAAGGACACACAGCTTGGAAGGGACAGAGCCTGGATGAATTCCCAGGCAGACTGGTTCCAGAGGTCACACTCTTAACCAACTCACTCTGTCACTTCTCACAGCATTTCCTCCCACTGACTGCTACCCAAAGAAGTGGCAGGAGACCTGGGGAATCACTGACAGTATCTGGGTCACCTTCCTTTCTTTTTTAAAAAATATTTATTTATTTATTTGGCTGTATCGGGTCTTAGTTGAGGCATGCAAGATCTCTGTTGCTTCATGTGGGATCTTTTCACTGCAGTGCACAGACTCTGTAGGTGTAGTGTGTGGGCTTAGTAGCTGTGGCTTGAAGGCTTAGTTGATCTGCGGCATGTGGGATCTTAGTTCCCAGACCGGGGATCAAACCAGCATCCTCTGCATTGCAAGTCAGATTCTTAACCACTGGACCACCAGGGAAGTCCTTCACCTTCCTCTTTTAAGGAGGAAGTGACTAGCCCAGGAGGAGTAGATAGTCTGGGGGGACAGGGTTCAGCTTTTCTCCTCCCAGGCCAGGCCACTTGCATGCTACCCGTCCCCCCACGCCCTCCCGCCATGATGATGTGAGGTGCTGACCCTGCCAGTCCCTCACCGGGCGGGCTTTGCAGGGAGAAGAACCTCAGCCTCTGTGAGTGGCCCATTGTTCAAGGCGCTTTGGTGACATGGGGATAGTAAATTACCTACAACGAACTATTCTGTAGAACAAGGTGTTCACTGATCTCCATCTGGGTACCTGTGCAGATGGTACTGTTAGCAGGTGGGCTGGAGAAGAGCCAAGCTTTGTTGGGTGAGGTCTTGCAGGCTGTTTGTCCTGTCTGTCCTGCTCCCACTAAGTAATGAAGATAGTGTGAGCTTTGGAATGAGGCAGCCCTGGATTGGAGTCCCACCATGCCCCCTGTTAACTCTGTGACCTTGGGTAAATACCTAACATATCTGAGCATCCCATTCATAAAGTGGGATGGTGATAGTCCCCGCAGATTGATGTGAGGAGTAGAGATAGTATGTGCAAAGTAGATTGTATAACACCCAAATCACTCTGAAAACAAACACATCTTAACCATCATAAAAACCAATAATACAATAGAATGTAGCTCACTAACAAGATCCAAGGATTGGAAGCTAAAGTGGGAAGGGGGCTAAACTGTGTTGCTCATTGACACAGATCCAATACAATGAAAGATATTTACAGGTATTTTCTCATTTTACCTTTTCAACAATGAATGATATTGTGCCCATTTTACAGATGCAGAAATGAAGGCTCACAGAAGCTCAAGATATTCCCCTACAGAAATGGCACTTTCTCGACTCCTCCCCCTTTCCTTAGATCAGTTCCCAGCTCCCAGATGCACTAGCTAATTTTGTAAAGAGTTGATTTCTTGTTCTATTTTAGCCCTAATCCCTACACTTGGGAAACAAGTTCTGCACTGATCACGTCATCTATTCTGGTATATCAGCCATTTCCGTGTGGGTCTCCATGACAGTCTTCATTCCAGCCATAATCTGAACCCTGTTTCTATTTCTAAAGGCCTGGTTTTCTTTTTCTTTCTTTTTTTAAAAATTGGAGTATAGTTGATGTACAATGTTGTATTAGTTTCAAGTGTACAGTGGACAGCAAAGTGAATCAGCTATACGCATACCCACTCTTTTTTAGATTCTTTTCCCATATAAGTCATGACAGGGTATTGAGTCGAGTCCCCTACACTATACAATAGATCCATATTAGTCATCTATGTTATATATGTGTGTGTGTGTGGTTGCTAAGTTGTGCCTGGCTCTTTTGCAACCTCATGGACTGCAGCCTACCAGGGTCTTCTGTCCATGGGATTTTCTAGGCAAGAATACTGCAGTGGGTTGCCATTTCCTTCTCCAGGGCATCTTCCCGACCCAGGGATTGAACCTGCATCTCTTGCCTTGGTAGGCAGATTCTTTATCACTGAGCCACCTGGGAAGCCCATGTTATATATACCCTACTCGTAAATCTCCTTTTTCTGGTTCCCCGTTTTTGTGAATAACACCTCCTTCTGATCACCCAGCAGGGATGTCTTGGGTGTCTCTAATCCCCTTCTCTCCCTGGACATGCTTCCGTTCCATCCCCACACAATGCTCTGACTAGAACTCTTCAAGGTACTTTGCAGATGATCCAATCATCTTTTGCAATTCCCTAGTATTACCCAAAAAGTCCCAGTACTGGAAGCTTACTATTGGAAGCTTATAAAATCTGATCCAAGTCTATGTATTTATTCCTATAATATGTGTCACAGCAAAATAGATAACTTACTGCTCCCATAATATACCTTATGTGTAATTAGCAGTAGTCATAAATGCTGTCTGTGTCATAAGCTCTTGACATAATTGTCATTAATTCCTGTATAGTTGCACAGGTCCCTGGATTCAGAGGGGCCCCCTGCCTTGTTTAAATGCTCTGCTCTCACTGTGTTGAAATTTTTACTGATTTTTGAATAGAGGACCTCACATTTTCATTGTGCCCTGAGCCCTGCAAACTGTGGAACTGGTTCTGAAAGCAGGAGCTGTTATAGGTCCATTTTACAGATGTGAAAAACAAGGTCACGAAGTCAATAAACCCAGGGACTTGCCAACAGACCTCTTGTATTGAGGACCTACTATGTGACCAGCCCACACTAAGTACTTATCATGTGCCATGCATTCAAGTCCTCTCCCTTCATCCTCACACCTCCCCCACCCCCACCCCTTGCAGTAGCAGGCGGCACTTCCTGACATTCTTGCAATCACAAAGCTTTTAAGTGACAGAGCCAGGATCGCACTCTAGGTCTGCCTGACTTCAAGCCCAGGGCCCTTCCTACTCTGTCGTTCAAAATAAAAAGGGTGGTCCTGCCGTTTCAGAGCCTGTTTCAGCAACTGGCAGGCACTGAACAGGGGGCAGAAGCTCCAAGCAGACCTCTAAAAATAAAGCCCCACTGCACTGTGTTCAGAGCCCTACAGAAGCCTCCTTCCCTGTCTTAAAAGCTGTTCCCATCTCCAAACGCAGCCTTTCACCACGGGCTGTGGCTGCTGCTCCTCCATGCACTGCAAGGGAGAAACAGAACAGATTGCTAGAGCAATTAAACATCACATGGGAAGCCCAGAGACTGGAGAGGGGGAGGAGATGCAGTTTCTTAATGGCCTGCCTCTATATTTAGCCTGAAAAAAACCTCAATCTCTAACCCTTCCAGGGGGCAGGCAGAGGTGAGAGCGGGTTGGGGGGCTTCAGTGCCACTGGACTTTTGTGCCAAGAAGTGCCTGTCTGCCAGGGAGCATCCCCATCAGCTCCATGCCTTACGGGGGCTCACCATATGGCAGGACAGGAAACCCCAACCAGAAAACAAGTCTTGCAAACCGTAGACAGCCTGTCTAGGTGAAATTTGGCAAGAGGATTCTGCAGGGATGGTAAATCAACAATAGAGAGCTGGCCTGGCCCTGCTGGGTACCAACCTCGCTCAGGGCTTATGGGGAGGCATGATGGTGATGATCTCTGGTCAGCCTTGGTTTTAGCCCCAGTGATGGGAGGGGCCTCCTCCCTCTCATCTTCCCTATCCTGTAGTCATTGCCCCCAAGTCAGGCTGTGTGACGTGTGCACAGACTCCCTGCTCTGTGCGCGCTTTAAAAAGGGCCTTTACAAACACAGAAGCCAGAGTCCCACTCCTCTGAGATGGTGATTCATTCCAGAGCGGGGTTCAGACATCTGTGTTTATATAAAGCTCTCCAGGTAATTCTGAACACAGCCAGCTGAAAAGCAACTGTCAGGTATAATGGGTCTGAAATGCCCTGAGGAGTTCTGGCTTTCCTTTCTAGTCTGGTTTGGGTCCTTTACTTTTTGAGGGACTTTGAACTAGTGCATGTGCATTTGGAGCCTCTGTTTCCCAATCTATAAATGGGTATCAAGTCCTCAATAGCTGGCACGTAGGCAGTGCTCAATACATATGGACTGACCAAGGATGGGTGGATGGATGGATGGATGCTGTAACGAGATGGATAAGCACATCAGCAAACAGCAGGGTTCATACCTGCAAGAGCTCACAGATTATTGCCTACCTGAGGTGTGGCTGACACCAGAAACAAAACTCTGATACAGGAATAAAGTGGTCTATTTGTGAGGTGGTCCCAAGAAGCATCAGCAGAGGAGTTGAGAGGTGAGAACAGGAGAGGAAGAAAGCAGAAGAAGGTGCATTAATGAGCCTACTATCATTGTGGACATTGAGGCTCAGCCCCACTGGGACCTCTGGAAGTAGTGAAGAACATGGTGGGATGTTCATCCCCCAACTCTCATCATTGATGGCTGGAGGCTGCTCCCAGGGATGTGAGCTCCAGGGCACTGCTACCCTGTCCTGCTCGTGAGCTGAGAGAAAGCACTTGGCAGAGAGTTGGAGAGCTACAGGTGTTTTCTGTAGGATGCCACCGGCAGCCAGTGCAATGTGGGTGCCAAGGGGACGTGGGCAAGGCACTGAAAGCATCCATCCCAATGATCCACTCAGAAGCATCTTCTTGCCCTGAGCTGGGGAGGGGAGGGAAGCAGGGAGGGAAAGACACCAGGTGAGTAGTGGTCCAAGCTCCTTTGAACCACACAGCTGCCCACACCATGACAAGGGTCTAGCCATGCCAAGTCCTGCTTATTGCAGTCTTGCCTGTTTCCTCGACTATTCTTAGGAAAGATCAGCATTTCTCAACTTTGACACTGTTGACATGTGGGGCTGGTGCATTCCTCGTGGGGGCTGCTGTTCTGCAGATCAGAGGATAGTTAACAGCAGCCGTTGTCTGTATCCCTTAGATGACAGTAGCATCTTGCACTATGACAACCGAACTCGTTTACAGATATTGTCAAATGTCCCCTGGGTGGCAAAGCTGCGCCCTACTGAGAATCATGCAGGTAGATGGACACCTTTCTTCTTCCCTGAGAACTCAGTGATTCCCCACGAGGACTTTCTGAGCTCCAGTTTCATCCTGACCAGAGCCTGCCTCTGCAGAGTCTCTGTTCAGATAGATGTTGTGCCCCAAGCACATCTCAGAGACAGGTAGAGCCAGAACCCAGCTGGGAAACACGCGGCGCTCCTGCTGAGCTGAGCCCAAGGCAGAGAATGGAAGCAGCAGTGGTGGCATGAGCATCGCACTTGGGCGGCAGGGACCACACAGGGAAGGCAGGGAAGTTGGGCAGCTTCTGGCTGAATAGCCTACACAGCAGTTGGTCCTAGAGGCTGAAAGCATCACATCCTAGGAACTAACCTGAAGACAGTCCCCAGGAGAGCTAATGCTGACCTGCCCAGGAATATTGATGAAGAAGAGTTCTAAGTGCTCAGTGAGGCTGTGCAAGTCTCCTAACGTTACACAAGGAGCAAGCCAGGAAAGAAGCCCAGGAGGGCTGACTCCAAATTGCTCGCTCTTGCCATTAATCAGGTCGCATCCCGGCTACAGGGGAGGGTCTGAGATCCCCTCCCCAAACAGGCCAGGAGCAATGCATCCAAGCATCCTGAGTCACTGGTGCTGACAGCCGGCTGGCTGGCCCTCAGTCCTCAAAGGACATAGCCAGCCCCCTTTCTGGTTCATCAATTGTCCATCAAGTCTCAGAAGCCAAGCTTGGGCTTGAAGGTTTAGTTTCTCCCTGATCTGCCTGCTTCATTCACTTTCTTGCCTTTATGCTTCTCTCCAGGATGCCTGTGCAATGCGAATGCCACTCAAAGGGAACACACTGGCATCTAGTCCTTGAGCAGAAAAATTCACAGCTAAATTCTGAAGCTAGCTGAGCACAGAGTCCAAAGATGGACAGTGGGGCTCCAAGCCAGCTGTGCTACCAGCACCCCCACTCTCTTTGCCTTTGTTTCCTGGGCTGTCCAGGCAGCAGTCTGCCTGGTCCAAACAAGATCACACAGGAGCAAAGAAACCTCTGTCCCTGGACCTGGCCCAGGTCCAGGAGGCTGCATCTTCAGGAGGCCTGAGCAGGGATGTTTGGTATCTGGGGAGGATTTCTGGCAAGTTCAAGGGCTGCAGGGAGCCCATTTCACACACGTGCTTGCACACACACATACACACATACATGCATGCAAGCACACACTAGCTCCAGAAAGTGGCTCTTTTGTGCATTTCTGTCCCTGGCTTGCCATTCTCATGCATAATTAAAATTCTCCTGGAAGAGAAGAGAGCTGAGGAGGAAGCAAGGGACCACACTGGCTGGAGTTAACTATCTAGAAATGCAAGATTGTGTTGAGGGATTTCCCTGGAGGCCCAATGGTTAAGATTCCATGCTTCCACAGCAGAGGCAAGGGTTTGATACCTGGTCAGGGAACTAAGATCCCAAATGCCATGTAGCACAGCCAGAAAACAAAGAAACAGAAAACGATTGTGTCAAGACACACCTATAGAGATGTATAGACACCCAAATAAACAGAGAACTCAAAAGCTGTCTATCCATAAATCCACCTATCTTGTCTGTATTAATGAAAAAAATCATATTCTAAAGAGATTAAGGGGTTTAATAATACAACATAGCACTGGGATACAAACGTGGGCCATCAGACCCAGACCTTGTTACAGTTTACACCAATCTGCATCCCTGGCTTAAATTGGGAAAGGGGGAAAGGATGGGAATTCTTGCTTACCCTTCATGTAAATGGGAATTGTGATCCCACTGACATTTGTAATAATTCTGATCCAAGATTGAAAAAAAAAAAAAATCAACAGATGTGACAACAGCCAGACTCATGGCTTAGAGTTACCAAATGCTTTCACATCCATCTTCTCACAGGATTCTTGTAACAACACGGGGAGAGAACAGATGAGGAAACTAGGCTCAAAAAGGTTAAGTGATGCTACAAACTATAAACTTCAAACCACAGATTTACAAAAGATAATATTATCCTTCTTGTCATCAGCACTATGCCCTTTATTTATCAAGTATGGTTTGAGAAATCTTAAAGGCAAAGAGTCATGCCTTCCCAATGTGTGAATCCCCCACAGGTCCCCACCATCAACTCGATATATAGAGATCAATACACACTTGACTGTGTTTTCATTTACACAGTGGAAACCCAGCAGGAGGGAGAGAAAATACTTGCATCCCATACATTTATGGGCTCCAAACTTGAAAAACAAATAAAATAAGTCAGCTGATACTGCAAGAGCTCCAGTGGTCTCTAGGCTTAGAATAATACCCTGCAAGTCCTTTTACATGGGACCAGTCCAACCTTTGTGGGTTCCAACTAGATAGCATGAGTGCGTGAGCAACAGAAAGCATTCCCTTTCTGAAAAAGAACCCCCTTCATTGTCTGAAATCTGCATCTTCCACCCCATCAGGCAAAGGCAGTGGAAATTTCCATTAGATGTCTGTGATTGGTCCACCACAGTTTACCCAGGATTAGTTTCAAGACTAGTTAGTTCCTGCCTCACAGCTGTTTCTAAAGAAGGTCTGTTCTAAGAAAGGGTAAACATGTTAACACTGGAAAGCTTTAGGGATTGTAACACTTTAGTGGGGGATTGGGGTCTCCCATGGATAGTAAAAGGGTCCTAGCCAGCTAGAGCTGAAGAAAAGGGGAATGCAGACAACCCTTGTGAAACCTCTTCCCTCTTGGAGTTAGAGTTTTGTTCTGCACAGAGTAGGAGTTGAGCTTGATGAGGGATGATCCAGCAAAACTAACCCAGCTCAAGTGTCGAGCATCAGAGTTATGCCTGGAGTTGTCCCTGGATAAGCCTAACCCAGAGAGAGAGAGAGGGACTCTCATGCCTGAGGGAAGGATGCTCTGAATCTCTGCATTCTCTCTCTGGCTTCACCAGTGAAGCTCCCAGGCTTGAAGCTAGACTAGAGATCTTCCCAGCAGAGACCAAGGCAGAATACATGGAATTCAGCACTGAGTTGGAACTCAAGTCCCAGAAGCGTCTAAAGAAGAGCTAAATTGTTTTTTCCTAAATTAAAAAAATAAAGAGCCAGAAGGAGTCAGACTCAGATACTAAATGCCAAGGACCGAGGGCCCAGGGAATGGGCGAGCACTGGCCGGGCTAATCGTG